>NC_056741.1:1222180349-1222522849 GCF_019279795.1 Protopterus annectens | reverse complement strand
TAACCAACAAAGATATGCATAAATATATTTATATCACTATCCTAGATAGTGTCCACTTCAAAGTATTGTGGAATAACATTATCTAGGTCCAGTTAGCACAAACGTTTAGGAATGTCTTGAATAGATGGTCAGCAAGTCAGATATTGTGATTTGCTTTTGTTTTCATTTACACTTTGACTATGTGCAGCAGTAATACTTTTATTATTACCTTGTCTGCAAAGAGTTATGTGGTACTTCATGGTACCGAATGAAAGCTTACATAATGTTGGAAAATGTATCATTCCTAACTGGTGTCCAACTACCACTGTTTTGCAGATATTTATAGTTGCTTAGCAACAAATATTGCACTTATGCATAGTTGTATATTTCATGTAAATATCTCAGGCATTTTCTCCATAGCAGTATGGTAGAGCTCATCACACAGCTCAGGAATGTCTGCTGACCGAAATACAGTGCTCAGTAAGGGAGAAAGTATGATCTCTTTTTAATGCCAGCATATGAATATGTGCCATATTAATATTTCTGTTAATAACTTGACCCTGAAAAAATATATATGATGCTTCATGGTATCAAATGAACGCTTAAGCAATGCTGCAAAAGTTGTCACTGATATCTCAGATCTAACTGCTACCAATTTGCAAATATGTATGTTTGCTCAGTAGTAAGATATGCTTATATGCATATATGCATAAATGTCATATTTCTGTAAGTAGCTCAGACATTGCCCATCTGGACATCTTGTGGAACAGCATGTCACACGCCCAGTCCTCATAGTGGTCAACAATGGCTCCTTAAACAAATAGGGAACTTGTTTCCAGAGAAAATGTGAGTTATTTTCTGGAAATATTATGAATAGATGTACATGTTAATGATTATAATGAACATTTTAACTAGAATATCTTTATATGGTACTCCATGTTATCAAAAGAAAGTGTACACTGTACCGGAAAAACTTTGCACTGATAATTAATGCCTAACTTGCAGTATTTTGCAGATACTTACATTTGTTTGCCCATTAAATATGCATACTAATTATAATAATGCAAATATATTAAAATGGAGTGCCATGTACAAAATTGCTTTGTAACAAATTGAAGATCACATCTGCATGAACAAAAATCACACACTGATAGCTGTGATCTATCTATTATGGACTGAGAGATATTGATAGTTGTTTGTATAATAATAATAATGTAATTTATACATTATAGATTCATAAGTACTTATAGGCTACTTTGAGGATTTTAAGAAACCTAGCCGAGAGATGGGCCAAGCAAAAATATGTTGGGACATTTATATGCTTCCCATATCCATAAAGGACAGGGATGCTAAACTGGTGGTGAATTTGCAATTACCCATCCATTTGTCCAAATGACATCTGAACCGAGTAAAAGAAGTACTTTGTTTTACACGGAGTGAAAGACAATTCCATATGAGGTATTATCTGTGATAGAAACCTGTCCCTCCAACATGTTCCATTTATTTGCAAAAGAGTTAGAAAATCCTTTGAGCAGTTATGTATAATACCAATGGACTTGCGAATGTGTAATAGGTCTGACAAAGCAGGGTCTTTTGAAACTGTATATGCAAGGCAGAAATTGCAGTTTCTGTAGCCAGCATGATAGTGAGAAGGACTAGGCTTTGAGATGGTCTGCATATTTTTCATGATTTCTGCCCTTGATATTTTCAGCGAGAAGGAGTTGTGGTTGTTCCAGTTGTAACAAATGTCTGGACAATACATACTGAAAAGGACATTAGACTCAATGACTAGCCTAATGAGTGCTGAGCACAGTGCAACAATAACATCCCTGGCTCTGGATGCAATACCTTTGGATATAAGCTGTGCAATGAAAAAAGACTGCCTTACAATGGTGAATATGTGGTGATCAAAGGACAGTTCATTGTTTACACAAGTTCCTAGATCCCTAACTACAGGACCAACTTTCAGGGGTGTGTTGTCAATATGTTGGTTAGCAGCGGATTTGTGCTTGCCGAAGGATACGATTATACACTTCTTGGCATTTAGCTTTAGCCCATGGCTTTAACACCAGCTATTTGTTTGAGACTGGCCCACTTGGAAGATCTTGGTGTCGCCTGGGGAGTTTACGATGGCACTAAGTTTGCAGTCATCTGTAGACTCGGTCAACCACAAACCCTTAACATTATCTAATGATGTGTTCAATATAAAATCTTCATTATGTCTGATATATTACTAACACTATTGTGAAGAGCAGTGTGTGCTGAACAACTTTTATATTTTAACTTTTTTGTAACTTTTATAGTTTTTGAGATACATGTATTTGTTTACAGGAATGCTGCAAAACTGCATTCTCAGGAGTTTAGCTCTGGTGAAAGTTTCCAGTCAGGAATCCTGCAGATAATAGGAAGTATGACACTCCATGCAGACTAGCTGTTAAATTCATATTGTGCTTTGAGCTTCCTAATGGTTCCTTTGAGTTCATTAGTAGTCTGCTTAAGTGTGCTCCTAAGTAAGGGAGAATGAGACCTCTTATAACCATGAAGTAATTTCTTGATTTTGTTATATAACTTATTTAGATAAGTTTTCCTTGATAGGGATTGTTTTACATTTCTCATTATATTTGGTGCAGATAGAGAGAATACCTTCTCAATACAGCTATTTAAATGGAATTAGAATTCAGAGGCATAGGTAGCAACGTTAACAGTGGGATCCATCACAGAAGGATTACAGCATAATTTATTTAGATCATCAAGTAACTGAAGAAGGTTTGCTTTTGAGAAATCCCTGAACACAAATATATTTGCAAGGGACATACCACCAGTTTTAAAGGAAAAGGTCATTTATTTATAGTTTGATTTAACAATAGGAGATTATACATATGGGGATGTAGAAGAAATGGCCATATCTGTGAGGACAAGCTCAAGGATACTGGAGTCCCTGATAGCATGGCTGAGTATTTATACAAGAGAGTTATCATTTGTAATATCAAGGAAGCATTGGCCATGCTGACCATTGTCAGTGTAGGTCAGTCATTTTATTGATATATACTTGACGTCATCCAATTTAAAGCTCTTGGGTTTTGTGGAAATTTCAGCTAAGGTGTTAAGATAGCTATCATGCTCAGAAAGGGACATTGAGGGTTCTCTATATAAGAGTGATTTGATTATCTAGGTGTTTGCATTTAATGATCCAAAGACTCTACTGTGAATTTATGATATTCCTGATGATATCCTTGGCACTTCCTGATACTCCCCCACAATTGCCAGTCGGTTAGATGGCATGATAGGTATGGAAACCAGGAATGGGAATGCTTTCATTGCTTTGTAACTACACACACATGAATGTGTTCATATTTCAAGAGAACCTCATATCTGAGCATTTTCTGTTAAGAATTCTGGTAATGAGTAGAGTCTAAAATAGGCACTATGCTGGCAGCAAAGGCTTTAGCCAGAATGCAAAAGCTTTGGAAAGAGAGGTGCAGTACCATCTCTGGCAAAGCAAGAAAGCTTGTCTGCCATCTCCTCCCAAGCTGACATATACTTACAGAAGTATAGCTAGCTAACAATGCATCCAATGCCATCCCTCCCCCCAAAAAAATGTTTATTCTTTTAAACTGTAGCAAACTGCTTACTGCATATGTAGTAAGAAATTGCTACAGTTTATACCACACACAGAATGCTACACAGCTTCAATTTAAAACACTGGTCTTTTTCAGTTTTAAACTGCAGCAAACTGCTTGCCACATTTGTATCAAGGAGTCACTATAGTTTACATCATACATGAAGCACTACAGCATTCATTTCTAACTGCAACTGCACAGAAGAATGATTGGGATTGGCAAACTGCATGCCCTAAAAATAAGTGCCCAGGGTTGCTGCCTTCTTCTCGCACCACAGCTACACTACTGCATACTGGATGCCCCTAGAATGACACCAGCTTCATAACCAATTATTTTGTTTTTTTATCTCAGCACCATTTTAGGTGATGGTAAAATTCCACTCAAAACATGTATCTTTACTGCCCAGGACAATTGCATAGCAAACTCAATTAATCATATAATTTTGTATGTCCTTCTGGGTAGAGCACCTAAGGTCATTCACCCCCACATGGACCACTATCAGGTCATAATCATATTTGTTATTATATATAGAGGTCCAAGGTGCCTTTTTATGTCGTGAAGCCTGGATCCACAAACAACCATCACCATTTTCTTACCCAGATGGTGAAGGTGGTTAACCATATGCCTGATAATAACGTCACCTATTACTGTAACATTACTGTAAATGGGTACAGCCTAAGTGGACCTTAAGGGTCTTATGACTCTTGGAGGTATGTGTACACGCTGTGGGTGTATAAAGGGAAAGTGGGTGTGCTGCTGAGTGAAATAATGACTGCTGTTTCGTAACTCTTAGACTGAGAGACTTAGGCAGTACTCTGTTAACAATCACAGTATAAGTTGAGTTAGTAGAGATGTTCTGTATCTGGTTACAGAAGGAGAAAAAGGTGACAGAGATTCTATAATGGCCAGTGCAGACTTAGATATGTGAGCAAACAGGATAGCTTAAACCTTACTTTTGGTATAAGATAGATAAGTATAATGGCTTGGTCAAGAAAAACATGATCATATGGGATATGGTTAAAGGATACAAGAATATCAGATGTGACCACAACTTAAAAAAAAAGAAGAAAGAAAGAAAGAGAAAGAAGGAAATGTAAAAGTGGCAGAAATATGTGAGAGAAGTAAGGTTATGGTAACAAGTGGAACATTTAAGTCAGATAGCTTTACCCAGTGCTGATTTCATCTTTACCTATCAGCAGCAATTAGAAATATAGTCTAACCCAATGGAATCCAAATGCAGTAACTGTAAAACAAGTAGTTTAAGTGTAATATCAGCAGTCTAGTTAGTCAGGTAATTAAAGTATTTCAGATAGTTAATCCAGTGCTCTGTAGTGAAGTCCTGTAGAAGAATACATTTAAATGCTGTTAGCCACACTGAGCGCAAGGTGTCTTGGGGTGCATTCAGGAAATGTCAGTCAGTTGTGCAGTACCAGTATTCATTTCCATGACAGCATTTCTGAATGCCAGTACAGAAATGAATAATACTGCTTTTGTGGTCAGAACGGCAGCATGAGTGGTTTACATCAAATCAAGCCACTTGTTACAGCTTTAAGAGTTTGATGTGGTTGTTTTTGGCTCTTCAACTGATAGTTGAGGGTGTAGAAATGCACTTCTCTTGCTGCTTGCTGCTGAGGTGAGCAGCACCAGGTATTCAGGTCAGGAGACAAACCTTGTTTTTTTATTTTCCACTCCTTGACTGTGAGTTAAGGTATGCAGACTGGGGAGAATGGACCTGACTTGAACTGGCTTGGAGAGCCAGAGCATGGGAAAGGACCTTTTTTTGCTTCTCAACTTAAGAGTTGGGGGTCACCAGAATGGGGAACAGCTAGATGAGTTAACTATGGCTTTGAGTACAGTAATCAGTAACAAACAGAAATGCAACAGCATCAGTAATCAAAAAGAGCAATCAGCAACTGACATGATAAACTGATTTGGTTTCTAATCAGTAACTGGCAAAACACTGCAGTATTATCTTAGATATTGTCAGCAGTGGACAATAATATAATGGCACAAGAAGCAAAAGTGCAATATTATTTAAATTTAGTAAGACTACAATCAACAGAACAACAGTGCTAATTTCAGCAATGCATCCAAAAGTGCAATTGGTGAGTTAATAACATAAAAAATACACCTATATGCTTGCCTTTGTGTTGAGCGGGCTTTCGTAACAGTATGCTGTTGGGGAGGGGGGAGGTTGTCTGTGTGTGTGTGTGTGTGTGTGTGTGTGTGAGTGTGTGTGTGTGTGTGTGTGTGTGTGTGTGTGTGTGTGTGTGTGTGTGTGTGTGTGTGCGTGTGTGTGCGTGTGTGTGCGTGTGTGTGTGTGTGCGCGTGTGTGTGTGTGTGGTGTGCCTTTGTGTATGTGTATAAATTTTCTTCACAAAGAGTTATATAAGAAGAGATGCCACATTTCAAATAATTAAAGTGTGATTTTTTTTATAGAAATTTTAGGTTTAGTTGGGCAGACCATATCCACAAACAAAGGAGGACTGCACTTCATTTTTTTTTCAAATTAAAAACACTGTTGTATTTTTTGAGTTTTTTTGTGGTTTCATATAACGTTAAGGAAGTTAGGATACAAATACATCTTTTATGACATTATTAGTGGAAGCTTAGGACTTTGTTTTGTCCTAAAATGTCCAGTCATTTCTCATTTTTCATTTTTTTTTACAGGACACAACTGCCTAAATAAAGACTGGCCTGCATAAAGAGGGGTAGGTAGCAACCTTATGTATGTCAGGAACTAGCTTTTTATGAGATGTGTTATATCCCTGTCTATTTACTGCACTTGTTGAGTAAATTAAACAGTTTCCCTTCTGGGCAATATACTATCTGTTGGAATCCTTTTCTCTCCCAAGATATCAAATACAGGGATCAATATTAATGATTTATTTCATCTTTACAAAGACCCGATCTACACACCCTGGATGCAGCTGCAGATTTTAGGTTTCCGGAGTTTATGTTTTTATTTGTGGCTTTATCACTTGTGGGGGTTCTGGCCTGAAAATGAACTGATAGTGAATATTGAAAAAACATATTTTCTTGGAAGAATACAGACTATAGATTTCCTTATGAAAAAATTCCAGTATTTAAAAAAATAATTTTCAGTCAGTTCATAGTACATTTAGCAGTGGCAGATTTCAGCAGATTTATTAATGATGTTGTAATTTATGCCCATGTAACTCTGACTGGACTCTGATACCAGGCATGGGTTATTTAAAATACTTCCTTTGTGTTAATGCCGTGATACAAACATAGACACGCTGAGACTTGTATACTTCCTCTATACATTTAGCGTTGGGTTACTGATAGCAATGCTTTTAATATGCAGTGTAACTGATTTTGTTTTTCTGTTATTTACAAGATGACTGTCACTTAGACACATGCTTAGACAAACTGCAAATATTGCATGATATCATTACTCCATAATTCAGGAGCCAAGGCAAACAAATCAGGCCACATCTACCAGGAATTGCAGCTACACTTGTCAAGGGTTCCTATACCATAAATGTCATGCATCAGTTTAACAAGATATGAATCAGTTCATGCATGATGTAACAACATGGGATAACCATGACATCATGTTGTAGGAAACAACATTTAACACACCAGTGCTGGACAGCCTGCTGTACACCATAACAGTACACTGCAGAGTAAAATCAGGTGATTCCAGTAAAATAAGAAAGAGGAAACCGCATGGCATAAAACCAAATAAATAGGAAGTGGTGCTGTCATGTGTAAAATGTGTAGTATATGGAAATGCCTATCATAGTAGGTGGAATTCCCCAGTAATCTTCAGTGAGAAAATGTGCACAGAAAATAGAAGTAAGTTGTCATTGTCATGCACAGCCTGACCTGCAGCTAATGCTTGTCACACATCTTATTTGTCAACCATATGGAAACCATCTGTGTATTCCTGAATACTGATTTCAGAGGGCAGTTGCCATTGAGAAAGCAGAAGAAGCTATACTGTATGGTGTAAGTCACATAAACACATTCAACATGCCAAAGTATGGCTATAGAGTCACATCATCCATTTTAGTGACAGATGTGAATGCAGAACATGCAGAAAGAATTGTTCACATACAGACAGCACTTGTGGGTATCTGGATATATAACAGATTACAAACTAAACAAGAATATGTAAACATAAACTGAATGTCCCTTTTTGCTAGAGATGGCCTGCAGGTCTCTCCTCAGCATTTTTACATATTGGCTAGTATATTTTCTATCTACATAGTGGCTTTTTTAAACACAGTCAGTCTTCTAGACCCTTCTAATTCTAATCCAGCCTGTGTCAATATGGTACTGCTCAGCACTAGGAGTCTCATTAAAAAATGGTCACCCTCGAGGCCTTTCAGACCCTTGAAAACATGCACATCTCCATAATTATCAAAACCTGGTTTCATCAAGCTGCTCCAGTGATGTAGAAGGATAAATCAATAACTAAGCCCTTTCAACCATCATTTGATTAGCAGCTTGGGCAACTGACAGAGCAGCAGGGAGAGATGGGCATGCCTGTTGTACAGAAAGGACATTCATTGATTATGCTCCCTTAGGGGAGGTGTGCTCCGATGAGGGAAACTACCCTAGGAAGAACCACCAAGTATGGCAGGTGCAGCAGGGAGCAGGTAGGGCATTTAAAGAAAAAGAAAAAAAAAAAGAACAAGACAGAGGCAGAGGTGACTGAGCCCCCAGGATGCCTTTAGAATCCACAAATAGCTCCAGCTACATCGGAAGTAAGTCAGGGGTAGGAGATGAACTGGTAGATCTTGCTTGGATGTGTAGCTCTGGAGGTTGGGCTGGGAAATAATGATAACCAAAGGGGGACAAGAAAATTAAAAAAAATGGTTTCATGGTAATTAAAACACCCCCTCTTTATCAGAGATTATCACCTGTTATTCACATAGACCCTCTACTGATAGTGAGGACATAGCTGCATGCATCTGTAAACCCATTACTCATGGCAAAATCCGCATGACAACCTCATAGTCCTGGATATCTCTGTGTCAATAAACAAGTACAATTATTGTATTATTGCCAGCTATAGAAACCCTTGTATGCCTCCTACTGACCATGGTACCAACAACAAGCTAGAGTCCCTAGTTACTGAACCTAATATAGTTATCCTGGGTGACTTTAACTACCTGACTATTAAATGCCAAATGTATGAAGCCAGCAAGAAATATGAACCAATTTTCCTTTATTTTGTTAATACCAGTCCCATAATGAAATCATGCTTTCTCTGACTTAACCTTATTCTTACAAACATAGCCCCTATGAGCTCCACTCTCAAAGTCTCTCCTCCATGATTAAATCAGACCAGCTTGTTACTAATGGCATCCTATGATGGCACATATTGAGTGTCTTCCTGTTTGGCATATACTTCTTTGATGTCCACGCTGACAATAAGGGTCTGTGGCTGACAAAGTTAGCTTATGACTGAAAACTCTGTACTGTCGTTAATACTCTAATTGGCACTCATGTGGCGTCCGTGCCCTGGCCCAGTAATCAAGGATCCTCAATCCTCACCACTAACACCAGTGAGGGGCATCTCATATAGGAGGAAAGGATAAAAAATGCACACAGTAAAGTGCAATTTCCCTTAAGAGCACACAGAGATCACAGTCAGTCTGGGGCTGATCGCTCCCTTGCTCTTCGGGTCCCCAATAAGACTCCCCACTGGCACAGCTATAGGGTCCAGATCTCAGCCTAATGGGCAAGCTAAAACCTCCAGCACTCTCTCTGTCCAACCAGTGCTTTGTATCCCTGCCCAAGTAGCTGACACACACACACACACACACACACACACACACACACACACACACACACACACACACACACACACACACACACACACTTTGAGAAGAGTTTATACAACCACACAGACACTTCTGGGGAAGACTGGCACAGGTTCTCCAGCTGTACCCCTTTTCCCAGACTATACGGCAGCACCAGCTGCCACCACCTACTAATATTTATCAGCTATGGGCATACAGCAACTCAAAGGGTGAAAAACGTGTAGATTCCTGGGGAACATCTCTGTAAGCAAACAACAGATGGGGCAAATATTTGTCCCACTCCCTGCAAATCTGCAAATGCCCATAGCATGGACTTGATTGTAGGGTTTAACCTCTCAACACAACCATTAGTCTGGGGATGGTAGGGAGTGGTCTTCATGTGCTTCACCTCACAGAACTTCCACAGACAAGCCAGCAGGTCTGACATGAAATTGGCACCTATGTCAGTCAGTATTTCTTTTGGGAAACCTACCCTGTTGAAAATCTCTAACAAAGCATATGCCATCTTCTCTGCCTCATTGGAGGACAAAGCCACTGCCTCAGGGTATTGTATAGCATAATCCAGTACCACTAGGATATACTTTTTCCCTGCGGAACTTGGGGTACTCAGAGGACCCACAATACTCATAGGTACCCTCTGAAATGGCTCCTCAGTCACAGGCAAAGGCATCAAAGGAGCTGTCACCTTGTCTCCTGCCTTGCCTACCTTTTGGCACTGCTCCCAGGTCCTGCAGTACCCTGTTACATTTCTGGAAATTCCAGGCCAATGGAAGTTTTGCATAATACACCTCTTTGTATGTTTTATGCCCATATGACCTGCAAAGGGAATATCATGGGCTATGGATAGAAGTGCCAGATGGTAAACTCTAGGCACTACCAACTTTTGTACTCTCTAACCTTCTAGCCCACCCTCAGGGGTCCAATCTCTGTATAGTAACCCTTTGTCCCAGTATACAGATTCCCCCTTTCCTAGAGAATCAGGTGCCTCCCTAGGTCCCTGCCTCAGGCCTTGTAATGTAGGGTCTGAGAGCTGAGCCTGTCTCAACTCTCTCCTTGTAACCCTTCCCAGCTCCCCTTCCACAGGAAGTCTGGCATCATCTGAAAATGATGTCTCACTGTCAGGCTGGGTACTACTACTCACCTCTATCTTTGCAGTTACTCTGTCCAAGGGACCATCAGTACCCTCAAGCAGCTGTGACTCACCTTCAGTCTCACTGCTACAGGGTAGCTCCCTCCCTGAAGTAACCACCTTACCAGTCCTGGCTGCAAGTATGCAGTCTGTCTGGGTCTCCTCCAGGCTACCAGACTTACTTGCTTATCTCCAAGCCTAACTGCATGTAACTGCATAAGCAGATGGTACTGCCTCATCCAAATCCTCCCCTATCAGGGCATCTGCAGGATGGTAGTTCAGTACCCCTGTTTTCTCAAGATAACCTACTACTGACATTTTCTCTTTCCCACTTACTGGCTCTCTCACCTTTTGTTCCCCACCTTGCCTCTGCAGACATCTGTATGCCACACGGCCACATTGGTTGCATTCAAAACATTTAACCCTAGCTCCTGGAAGTGTACCTGGCCTAGTGGCTTCCCTTGCTACTGGTAGATTCTGTTGGGGCAGTCTGTGCTACCCACCATGGGTTCCTTTAGACCCATGAGCAGTACTGGCGATCCCTTTCCTGTGCAGGGCTGCCCTGCTTCCCCAACACATCTGAAGTAGCACATTATCTATCAGCTAACCAGATCCTCATGGCCTCAGGCAAAGTGCTAAGAGCTTGTTCCCAAAGCAAAAGGTCTTCCAGCCCTTCAAAAGTGGTGACCTGACATCCACTCACCCACGTATGGAAATAAGTGCCCAGTTCAGCAACATATTCACACACACTTTCATCTGCCTTGCATCTATGCTCACAAAACTTTTTCCTATATGTTTCAGGTGTCAGCTTAAACAATTCTAACAAATGATTTTTAACAGCAGTATAATCAAAACATGCAATGTTAGAGATTTTTGACAAAACAGTTACAGCTTTACCATGGAGTAAGGGGGTCAGGAACTGTACCCAGAGCCTTTGGTCAACACTATACTGTTTGCATACCCTCTCAAACATATGAATAAAACTATCAAAATTATCCCCCTCTTTAAACTGCGGAAGAAATTTACTGACCTATTGTACTTCTGGGTCCAGTTACTCCCTTCCCCATTACCTCCATGACTCTGGCGAAGAGTCAGCATCTCCTTCTCATGCTGCCTCTGCCTCTCATTTTCCTCAGCTTCCAGATGTAGCAGTTTCTCATTCTTCTCAGCCTGCAAACATTGCAGTATCTCATTGTCCTCACTCCCTAGATGCCTCAGTCCCTCAGTTGCTTCTATTTCAACATGCCTGGCCTCCAACTCAAGTCTCTTTAGCTCCAGATGGATTTTAAAGTCCTCTGCAGAAAGTTTGAGCTGTCCATTATTCGAGGGTATTATATCTCCACTGCCAGTCTGATTGTATTCCTGGTTGCTGTTTTCTGATGCAGCTGTAACCAAGGCTGCAATCAGGTCTGCCTTAGTCAAGTTTCCATGCAACAATCCCCTAGCCTGGCACATCTCTGCCAGCTGGCTCCTTGTCAGCTTTCCATACTCCTCTGCTGACATGCTGCCTGCTCACCCTGACTAACTAAGCTAACAAAAGAAATAAAACAATTGTGATCTAAACTCTGAGTATTCACTACATGGCTGATTTAGAGTACAAAACACCTTCAAAGCTCACTGTACCCAAGCTACAGGAATTCACTCTACCCACACCACTACAAGCCATTTAGTATTTGCCACCAATTAATATGTGATGTAGATATTCCACCACTACCAAACAATTAATATGTGATGCCCGTGCCCTGGCCCAGCAATCAAGGAGCCTCAGTCCTCACCACTAGCACCAGTCAGGGGCGTCTCATATAGGAGGAAAGGATAAGAAATACATACAGTAAAGTGCAATTTCTCTTAAGAGCACACAGAGATCACAGTCAATCTGGGGCTTGTTGCTCCCTTGCTCTCCAGGTCCCCAATAAGACTCACCACTGGCACAGCTATAGGGTCCAGATCTCAGCCTAGTGGGCAAGCTAAAACCTCCAGCATCCTCTCTGTCCAACCAGTGCTTCATATCCCTGCCCAAGTAGCTGACACACACACACACACACACACACACACACACACACACACACACACACACACACACACACACACACACACACAGTTTGAGAAGAGTTTATACAACCACACAGACACTTCAGGGGAAGGCTGTCACAGGTTCTCCAGCTGTGCCCCTTTTTCCCAGAGTATATGGTAGTACCAGCTGCCACCACCCACTAATATTTATCAGCTACTCAAAGGCCTTAAAAGGGTGTCCAATTATTAATGTGCAATATTATTATCCAATCGGTAGTATAGTCCAGGGCTAAAGCTATTGAAGTGGCTTTGTATAATTTTACCAAAGGTATACTCTAAAGAGCTTAAATTATCTCTACAAAAACATCCACAGTTGAAAGGGTTTAAAAATATTTAATAATAAATAGTCAAACACAAAACAATATTTTTACTACACAGTGCTAGTCAAGAGTACAGAGATCACAGAAAAATACTTAAAATAATTTGTTTGTACAGTTCAGACATCACAGAAAAACACTAAGTCTAATCTTTCTAGTTTCTAGCTATTTCTAAGAGCAAACACAAGTCTTAGATAAACTTACATATAGAGCAAGACAGTGCTGGTGAGTTGGATGGTCAAAACAAAAATGCTTAATGCTCTCTGATTCTCTCTGTTTTTAAAATCACATTCCTGGCTCACATTACATTATTCTTCACACTTCTCTGGGTTCCCAGGCTAACAGAAACTACATTTACATTCTTCACCTCTGGGCAGAAACTAGAGCAATAAAGGACATTTATGCATGCAAGTTCTGGCCATTAACCCTGGCCTTACAACAATAGAAAGATTTTTTTCATCTAGACCAGGCTGAGCCAAGTTTAGACCAAAGGGTCACAACATGCTTTATTTGGTCAGTAGAGTGCACTGTTGTTATATTTTTTTCAGTTCCACATGTAACATTATTTTTGCCATTTAAGACCCAAGCCTGTGGTTTACATCAATATTTACAGATGACAGAATTATTTCCAAAATTCTATCTGGCTAGGCTGGCAACTTTCATCTATCTTCACCCAATCTTCACAACTCATACCAGGCAAGGTGTTCCAAGCTACAGCAGTAACCGGTGTCATGATCAGAGGATCGGACTCTTTGATAAAAATGTAGTATAGTACTGTTTGGGAAACAAGCAAATACTTGATCCTGTCACATGAAAAATAGCCTCTCAAAGTTGATGCTTTTATTAGGAACAAGTGTAAATTCAAGGACAATGAACTATCATTTGGCCACTGTGTATCAAATTTTGTTAGTTAATCATTCTATGGGCAAACTAAGTAATAAATGTATGCTAGCACAACCAACTAGAATCTCCAAACAGCAAAAACTGATCCACGGACTCGACCAGAGAAGATAATCCAGCAACGATGTAAAAAACACAGTTTAATAAGAGATAAAATCACTTGATAATATCCGTACACAGAGCTCTATTACATAAGGTTAAGCGCTTTCATCTGATACACTCCAGACTTCATCAGAACCAATTAGCTCCTTAATTACAATATTTTTATACCAATTTTGGCGCCAAAAAACAGTTCATTAATGTAATAAAAATTGCTAAATGATACAATAACATAACGTGTAATGTGAAATATTAAAACCTTATTGAACAATACTAAAATAGGTAATTATTCCATTCTACACTCTTATAACATTATAATACAATGTAAGATACTGTGTTCATCTGTACTCTCTGAAGTCACAGTACTAATTATTTTAAACTATGATACTAAAACTTTTAATATTTGCCTTGTGCTATGACAACTGAAGCATCACCTGATATTTGTAGAACCTAAACATTAATTCTCTATATATATCATATACTGACCAATTAATTCAATATCAAAAAAGGTTTTAAACTTATGCTGTCATTAATTCCAGGGGGAGTCGTGGCATCTAAACATATCTGCCATTACACTAATGACTTCTATCCTCCAAACAATCTATTAGACTCTTCTTATAACTTCTCTCTACAACCTATCTCTACTTCTTTCATCTATAGACTTATTGTTAAACTGAAACCCTGTACCCCCTCTGCTGACAAACTCCCTTCCCTTTTTCTACAAAAAGCAGCCAAAGAAATTGCATACCCAATAGCTATACTCATAAATAGGACCATCCAAGAGGGAACTATCCCTGATATCTGGAAAATCTCTCATATTATCCCACTACATAAAGGCGGTAATTGTATTGACTACTCCAACTTTAGACCCATTGCCCTTCTTTCACCTTTAGCAAAGATTATGGAGAAATGTATTCATCAGCAACTTGTACAGTATCTCTCTTTACACAATATTATATTTAACTGTCAACATGGCTTTAGACCCCACCATAGCACCACTACTGCTCTCCTTTCTTTTATAGACACCATAAACAACAATCGCAACAATAATCTTTTCTCTTCTGCTTTATTCATTGACCTCTCAAAAGAATTTGACATGGTTAACCACTCTGCCTTAATTAACATCCTTAAATCCCTCTCATTTGACACTCTTACCATCAAATGGTTTAGTTCTTATCTCAACAACAGACAACAAGCCGTTCTCTGGGACAACCATATCTCCTCCTTACTGCCCATTTCTATTGGAGTTCCTCAGGGCTCTATTCTTGGTCCACTTCTCTTTTCCCTCTACATCAATGACCTCCACGCTATTCTTCCTCGAGCCACCTGTATTCAATATGCAGACAACTCCACTATTATTTGCTCTGCATCCTCCTCTTCTGATCTAATCTCACAAACCCAAAATATCTTTAACACTGTAGAAACATGGTTTACTAGACGATATCTTCTCCTTAATGCTAAAAAAAACAAACTTCTTCTTTTCACCCCTCCTATTCGTACCCCCCCATTTAATTTCACCATCTTGTCAAACAACAACACTGTCATCTCTCCAGACTCTACAACTAAACTGCTAGGAATAACCATTGATAACAATCTCTCTTTTGATCAACACATCAACAACACTATCAAATCAGTAAATAGAAAGATAGGATCCTTATACCGTATTAAACCATTCCTCACCCCATCAGCTAGAGCTACTATTGCCCACTCCCATCTTTTATCTACTCTCTTCTATGCCTCTCCCATCTTCACTAACCTCAAGAAAACTAACCTAAACAAACTAGCAACTTGCTATAATAACATTGCCGCTTAGCCACTGGTAACCCTTTTCAGAACCCATCACTGCCTTAACCTGAAACTTTTAGGCTGGCTAGAACTACAAAACTATATTATAATCTCACAACTTACTATTGCCCACAAAATACTGTACCAACCTGATAACACCCCTATACTATCACAGCTTTTACTCCCTTATAATAATCTTACCTCCCTTCGCTCCTCTTGTAAATTCTTGACCAAACCTAAAAAGGCTCACAACCTTGCTGGAGACTCTCTATTTAGTAATACTGTAGGCCAAGCTTGGAATTTGCTACCTAGGGATTTAACTCTAATCACATCTCTACCCCTCTTCAAACAACAAATCAAACTGTACTTCCAAAATCACTGGCTTTGCTCATGTAATACACCTGACTGATTTCTCTCCCCCCCACCCCCCTGACCTCTAACCCTACTGAGTGCTTATACTTACTGTCTATTTTCTTCCTCCTTCTAATCCTTTTGCTCTACCTACTTCTCTCTCCTCTCTTATCTCCTATTGCTAGCCCTTTTCTCTTACTTTTAACTACTTTCACCCCCCTTCTTTTTACCTAACACTACTCCTTTTACTTCTCCTCCTACTTGTACTTTTTCTTTTATAGCAGAAGCATCAAGATATAGCCTGGTAGTATTAAGTAAGATGCTGTGAATCTGATTTAATCCTAGTCTTGCCTATTATTGATTATGTGCCTTAATTTTTATTGATCTTATTACCATTTTTATTATTATCAATTTTTATTCAATCTTTTTCTTTTCTGTGTATTCTATGTGTGTATTATTATCATGTCTGTTTGTTATGTTTTATGTGGAGCTTTTCTCCCCGGGCCTCTACTGAAAATGGAAATATATCCAGCTAGACTAGCCCGGTAAACAAATGTAAAATAAAATAAATAAAATAAATAAATTTACTTTCTACCCAAGCTAAATAAGCTTTCCAATTCCCACCTCTATCAACCATATCTACCTGGTCAATAATGGCAAAACTGAATGTATGTTCCTTTCCCATATCGATAATGTGTTTACTTAGGGCATTATTAGTATCACCTTTCTTTATCCTATACAGGTGTTCATAAATTCGTGTTTTGAACTTCCTCTCAGTTTTGCCTATATAATAGGCCGGACATTAAGAACAGGTAGCAATATACACTATACGCTGTGTATTGCAATTCCCATTTCTGCAGTGTATAACGGATTTTATTACATTGTTTAACTTAATTTTCAAACTGTCATTTATGTGCTTGCATTGGTTGCACGATCCACATTTAGTGGTACCCTTCTTTCTTACAGTGTGAATCCCTTTCTTTCCTTGCTCTAAAATCCTCTTCAAATTGCTGCCTGCTTTATAGACACTAATGGGATACCTTCCTACTATATGACCTATAGTACTTGAACACGAAATTAAATCCCAATGCTTCCGAAGAATTTCTCTAACCAAATTGGTATAGGGATTAAACATAATTACACAGACTTTACTATCTCTCGCATCGTCAACCCTTGGGGTACTCATCAGATTTTTCCCCAAAAGGGGTACATATTTCCGTCCCCATTGTGCCTTAACATAAGTAGTCACCCCATCAAGCATACCTAAGGGGTAGCCTCTGTCCTGAAATAATTTATACACTACTTCCAGCTCTTGTGTCATGATATCCCTTGTTGATGACATACGTGCAACACGTATACATTGTCCTTTGACAATGTTCCTAAAGATATGTGGTGGGTGACAGCTACCATATTGACTATAGTCATTAGAGAAAGTCGGTTTTCTGTATATCTTCGAAGCAAAACCTGTCCCCGTATTACTGATCCATTTGTCTAAATAGGCGATACCTGCCTTGTCCATTTGAAAAGTAAACTTCAAAAAATCAGTCGTATTATTTAAATATGCTATAAATTGGGGTATCAATTCAGTGGGACCTTTCCAAATAATAAACAAATCATCCAAAAACCTCATGTATAATCTTATATATTGATAATATTCACTTGTAAACACGAACTTATTTTCCCACTCCAACATGACTAAGTTAGCAAAAATTGGGGCACATGAGGCTCCCATTGCTACTCCTCGAGTCTGTCTGAAGTGTTCCCCTTGGTAATAAATATAATTGTGGTCTAAAACTAGCCCCATCATATCAATAATAAGATTGATTTTGTCCCAACTTAAGCCAGAGAACTTACTCAGACTGTTGTAAAAATAATCCAAACCAATGGGACCCGGTATACAGGAGAAAAGATCTTGAACGTCTACAGTTAAAAAAACTAAATCAGCATCCCATACGTCCATAGTCAACTTGCTCAAAAAGTCCCATGAGTCTTTAACTAGGTGTGACACCTTAGTGTATACCTGTTTCGTCCATTGGTCAATGGTTACACCTAATTTGAATGTTTTAGATTTAGACCCCGAAATAATGGGTCTAAAAGGAGGGTTTTCCAAGCTTTTATGTATTTTGGGTATCCCTATTATGTGGGACAATATGGGGAATTCCATTCTCAAATATTCATAAAGCTCACTACTTATACGATTATCTAGAAGATATTCCTCTATAGCCAGGTCAATACGCCTGTATCCGATATTAATTTGATTAAGAGAAATCTGTTCATAATTACCCGACTCATACAATATATTATGTATTACTCGTTGGTAATGTTGGCTGCCAAAAATCACAATACCTCCGCCCTTATCGGGCTTCATAATCCTGATCTCTTCATTCAAGACTAGTTCTTCCAAACATTTCCTTTCATTTTTACTTAAATTGTCATTGAAATTGATGGAATAATTCTGATTACACTTGATATCCCTGAATAGCATATAGATATCTTTACATACCATTTTCTCATATGCTGCTATTTGTGTATTCATAATAGGAATAAAAGAACTTTTCTTAACTAACCGGGATTTGTTTTTATTTTTATTTTCCTTAGTACTATCATTAAATTGTACCGCCAAATTTAATATCCGACAAAAAAGCTTGATTTCTTTAATAACACCAAACAAATTGAATGGTACCGTAGGAATGAATTTCATTCCTTTACTAAAAACTGAAAAAAATTCCTGTGTTACAATCAAATCAGTGTAGTTGTACACATTAAACCCACCGTAACTATGTATCCTGGGAAAGGATTGTGAGCTCGACACATCACCCTTACTAACCCCTACATATTTGTCATTTAAATGCTTTATAATTTCTCCTTGCTTGCTACACAAGACTAACCCATCATTCGACCAAGGTTCAGTATATAATGCGCAAAAGCAGGGGGCCCATGTCTCTTTTGGGCTTCTATCCATTTCATTTAGTATCCCCTTCGGTATTGCTTGGGAGCCGGATAGAATCTCCCTCCCTGAAAATTTTCTTCTTCATTAGCCCGATAATTTCTCCGTCTACCCTTTGTTTGTACTACCTCAAAAGCACAATCGTTGTCAACATTGTGCTGTGGCCAAACATATGCTCTACCATTTTTATATAGTTCTAAATCCCTTTTGATTTTGTGCACTTTTCTATTATATACATTATTCACTCTATTATTAGCATTTTGAAATTGTTTAGTATATAAATCATGCCATTGGGTAAAATTAACATCATGTACTATGATTTCATTTAACTCTTCAACTTCGTGTAATGTAGCTGCAATTTTCTCATCATTACACTTCATAAGTTGTTTCATGTAAGTGAACCCAAACCCATCAAACATCTTATTAAATTCAGTCACAACCATAGAATTATAAACTATACCTAATGGTAATTTAAAAAAACGTAATCCCTTAGGAACTACTTGCAACTTTAAACATTTATCCAAGTAAGCGTTGTCAATTTTGGCACTCCTTAACTGTACTAATTTTTTACCTAATAAAAAAATGTTTGATTTAACATCATCTACAATAACACCAGACCCATTTCTAGTGAGCATATTTTTGTAATCAGACTTCCCAACAAAATCATACTCATCAGCTAAAAAGTCATTTAAAACGTTTAAAACATTCATGTCATTGTTCTTGTTTTCATAGATAGCTCGTGTTTTTAAATGGCCATTTCTGGGACTAGATATTTTATCTCTTATCACAGTACCTTTTTTAAGTTCTGCTCCTTTACTAGTAATAGCGGAATAAGTCCTCTGTTGTTCACGCTGTTTAGGTCACGCTCCCTTTCGTGTATTTTCCTGATTACTGTGAAACAAGCTAGAGTCAAATGTAAAATCAGCTTCTAACGATACATTATCGTTCGTGTCATTAATGTCCAAGTTATGTCTAAGGCTTGGTGTTGTAGCCTCGCCTTGGCCATTAGGTATTTCACCGATACTGCTATTTCTGTCCAAATCCGACGGCACAGTTTGTACAACTCCTGAATTAACCAACGGTTGGTGCTTAGCAGAATCTCCGCCTTGCAATACAGATTCAGAAAGTTTTCCTACTAGTTCCAACAGTCGATTGACGTCAGATTGAAGCGACGTAACTTCAGACTGCAATAATAGATATTCTTCTCTACTCAATGAAGCCCCCGAAGGATCCGTGTCTGCCATAATACAACCAGTAAAAATGTATGCTAGCACAACCAACTAGAATCTCCAAACAGCAAAAAACTGATCCACGGACTCGACCAGAGAAGATAATCCAGCCAGAATGGAATAATTACCTATTTTAGTATTGTTCAATAAGGTTTTAATATTTCACATTACACGTTATGTTATTGTATCATTTAGCAATTTTTTATTACATTAATGAACTGTTTTTTGGCGCCAAAATCGGTATAAAAATATTGTAATTAAGGAGCTAATTGGTTCTGATGAAGTCTGGAGTGTATCAGATGAAAGCGCTTAACCTTGTGTAATAGAGCTCTGTGTACGGATATTATCAAGTGATTTTATCTCTTATTAAACTGTGCTTTTTACATCGTTGCTGGATTATCTTCTCTGGTCGAGTCCGTGGATCAGTTTTTGCTGTTTGGAGAAACTAAGTAATAAAGACACGTCTTCCAGATCCAAGGATAGAAGGTAGCACATGGTAGATGGAAACAATAATCCAAAGTGATATCATAGTTGTGCAGCATAGCACATTATGGATACCATGCATTCATAGCACACTGTGAATACCATGTAACATAGCTATGAAAAATAGCACATTATGGATACCATTTATTGATAGCACACTGTAAATATCATGTAATACAGTTATGCATCACAGAACATTATAGATACCATGTATTCATAGCACACTATGAATATCATGTAACATAACAAAATATGAATACCATTTAACATAGTACACAGCAGATATCACATAGCATAGCACACAGTGAATGCCATGTAGCACAGTATATTATTGATACTATGTATTCAAAGCCCACTGTGAATATCATGCAATACAGTTAGCACAGCACATTATGGATACTGCATATTTGCAGTACACTATGAATGGCATGTAACACAGTTATGTAGCCTAGCACATTATGAATACCATGTACTCATAACACACTATGAATACATTGTAACATAGTTATATAGTATAGCACATTATGGATACCATGTACTCATAACACACTATGAATAGCACATAACATAGTTATGTAACCTAGCACATTATGGATACCATGTATTCAGAGCACACTGTCAATATCACATAACACAGTTATGTAGCATAGCACATTATAGATATCATCTATTCATAACAGACTATGAATACCATATAACATAGTTCTATAGCATAGCACATTATGGATACCATGTATTCACAGCACAATGTGAATATTATGTAGCATAAGTATGCAACATAGCACATCATGGGTACCATGCATTCATAGCACATCATGAATATTATGTAACACAGTTATGTATCATTACACATTATGAATACCATGTATTCACAGAACATTGTAAATACCATGTAAAATAACAAGATATGAATACCACATAACATAGGACACTGCACATACCACACAGCATAGGACACAATGAATACCATGTAGCATAGCACATTTTGGACACTATGTAATTGTAGCAATACATGTAACATAGGTAGGTAGCATAGCACATTATGAATACCTTCTAAGATAACATACTACAGATAACGCATAACATAGCATGCTGCGGATACCATGCAATATATTACACTGTGATTGTGTGAGTATAGTATTTGCAGGGACATTATAAATGTGGGAGAATAAGGATTAATTTAAGGTAGATCTTAAAAGGGTTGTCTTTCTTGCAGTATCAATAGGTATAAAACTTCCTGACACTAAATTCCATCTATTCAGGTAGATTTTCATAAAATGGTAGTCAGGAAGAGATTGTGAGGATAAGTATATATGTTATTGCACGATGTATTACCTATCCATCTATCCATCTTATGTCATTGAAAGATGTATTACCTAGCCATCTATCCATCCAGTTTAACATAGACAAATCCTGGGACAAAGTGAAAAAGTGATAAGATGTAGAGAAATGGTTATGTTTTAGACAGTGCAAGGCTGTCAGAGATGTAAGAAGAGACCCAAGCCTCAAGATGCTGGAAGTGATGTGAAAGACTATAGATGTTTATGTTGTCAGTTTAACTAAAGGGTATTGGAGAAGGGAGAAACAGTTCAGATTCATCTTGTCCCAGTAATGGTAAAACAGTGAGGGCAAAAGTCAGGCAGCAGTCAATAGTGGCTTTAGCATACTGCAGCACAGGGGATCTGAATTACAGGAGCAGGGAGAAAAGAAAAATGATGTAGTAGTTGGAGAGACAGAATGAGTGAGTGAGAGAGACACAGAGGACAAGTAAAGAATATACATGAGAAAGGAAAAACACAGTGTAAGAGGATCTGGAGCATAAAGAAAGCCTTCAAAGAAATGAAGGTGAGACACTGAGTAAGACAGAAAAACAAGTAGGAAAATAAATTAGTATAATGAAAGATAAAACTGGTTCAGAAATGGAAGCTACAAGAAAGACGATAGAGAAAAACTAAAGCAAGCTAATGGAAAGAAGTCATTAATTGAGTGAAAGATATACTAGCTGATACAATAATCAAAAAGGTTCAAATAACTGCTTTGTTATGCATTGAGCAACCAAAAATTGTGTAGAGAAAAATATACATCTTATGCTGAGCCACAGTTTCACAAGTCATAAAAAATATTTTTGCAGGGGGGGCATGTGTGTAGAAAAGACTTGCTTTGCACTGGTTGGAGTGCTTTCTGTGAGGAGTCTACATGCCCTCTCTGTGTTTGTGTGAGTTTTCTCATACAGCACAAATACATGCAGGTGTGGATTGGAAATTGTAATTTGTCTTTAGGTATGCATCCAGTGTGTTTCTGTATGTGTGAGCGAGTGCACACGTGTGTGTGTGTGTGTGTGTGTGTGTGTGTGTGTGTGTGTGTGCGTGTGTGTGTGTGTGTGTGTGTGTGTGTGTGTGCGTGTGTGTGCGTGTGTGTGCGTGTGTGTGTGTGTGTGTGTGCGTGTGTGTGCGTGTGCGTGCGTGTGCGTGTGTGTGTGTGTGTGTGTGTGTGTGTGTGTGTGTGTGTGTGTGTGTGTGTGTGTGTGTGTGTGTGTGTGTGTGTGTGTGTGTGTGTGTGTGTGTGTGTGTGTGCGTGTGTGTGTGTGTGTGTGTGTGTGTGTGTGTGTGTGTGTGTGTGTGCGTCTGTGTCTCTGTGTCTGTGTGAGAGAGAGACATGGAAGAAAGTCCTGACAAACTTCTTACATTCTGTACTTGCTTAGTAAACTCCATGTCTGCTCATGGGAGCAATACATAAGTTGGATGCAACTTGACAGCACTGGAGTTGCATATATATCAACATTAATGCCACATAATTATTTGTTGGTTTAGCTGATTTCATGCTTATTCCACCTTAAAACTATTCACAAGAGTAAGTGGCAACTCTCAAGAACTGAAAAAACATATTTTAGTAACATTCCCCAACTCCTGTTGTTTTAATTAAGGTCATTTAGCTGATAGCATGCTTGTTGTTTTTATTTAATTGGTTGCAACTAATTATTTATTTATTTAATTGTAGTTGAGGCTGTATACCATCTTCAGGCATGGAGCACCAGTGCCATATCTGTTTACGATAAGTGAACATCATTATAATGTCCCCAGTGACCGGACACAGGATGCTGTGGAAGAAGCATATGGACTTCTCAAGATGCAGTTCTGATTTCTTGAACCTTGGTATGGGCAATGTAACATACTACTGTCAAGGTTAGCAAGAAGTCCATTGCATATGCCCTGCTGCACAACTTAAATGCCAGGATGTAGACTGTCCAGGCTGTGCCCAAATGACCAACCCACCCCAGCTGCTGACAATACAGTACAATAACATCTTCTAGAAAGTGGTGCAAGAGATAACACTGACCAGGAGTGTACAGGAGGAGGACATACTCATTCACATTATGCATCTAGCCAGTGTCCTCCACCTTCATAATTATCTGCTGTGTATCACTGACCACCTGACTGTTAAGGGAATAGTGAACTTTTCTACTGCTATATCTACAGGACTGTGAGCATGGAGAAGTCCTTATGGCCACAGGAATGGCACACAGTACATTGTGAAATGGGTGGTGTTGTACAAGTTCTGCACAGTGCTGGCACACTCTTCTTCTGTCCCGAGAAACAATATATGCTCATTAACATGTAGCAACATAGCATGAAGGACCCTGTTGATTATTTGTGAGGCAAAAGTATACCTAAAATGCCCCAGTTTTTGTTGAAAGGTCACTGTAACTAAGATGATATGAGCTACACATCTCTTGGAATCCACAGGTATATGAACACCATGCATTCCCAGAGGTTCAGCATATGAGAAATATACATCAACCAAGCTCTAGATAATATCCTGATCCACTCTATATTGATCTGCTGTATGATCATCAGTGAGACTGTGGTAGATCAGGATAACACTAAGTAAAAGACACTGCTGCTGGAAACAGAGGCACCGAACACTTTAGGACCAAAAACAAGAAACTATTTAATGCGAAACAAATAAAACCAAACAGTAATGTAAAGTGCTTTTCATCTGGCTACTTAGCCAGACTTCTTCAGACAAAGAAAGCAAAAAGTTTGCAGCATTAAGTATTCACCCTGTACCTTCCTATTAAGCTAATTAACCAATAAAAACACATCTCCATAGAAACAGTTAAAAGGCAGTAATTAGGCAATGTTAAAACAGCCAAGTTCAGCATTTTCCAACTGAAAAAGCTACAAAAAAGTATTAAGCAAGCAACCCCACCATCCTCACCCACAAAACAAAACATTTTACCATATGGTCTTTTACCAAATGTAATATTAAATTAAATATTGGTTAAAAGTTTGCTTAAAATTAACACTTAAACTTGTTAAAATCGTTTTATACTGTCTCTAGACACCTGCATATGTTGTTTGTACAAAATGTTGTTAGAATACTCTAATTAACTATAAAGAATGTATACAGTTATTTCAGACCAGAGGTTAAAAATCCATTTAGCTGTTACTCTTCCATGGTGCGAATTGTATTCTATGCTAAACCTCCAGTTTTTATATATCACGGCCAAAAAGCAAGTCATCTACTCAAACTTTTTACTTTTAAAATACAAGATAGTGAGATGACTTTGTTTAGTCCTGCTGCCCTACTGGCATTTAGCCTCAGTTGCCAAAACAATTCTAGTTGTTTCAACAATACTTGGAACGGACCCCCTCTTAAGTTGGGTACAATCTGATCAATAAATCTAAAAACAAAAAAATGCCCAGAATTACCGTTGCAATGTCTTGCCAAAGCATTCTCCTGTTTGCCTTTGGCAATACTGTGTACATGCTCATATACCCTTTCCTTTAGTCTTCTGTTGGTTTTTCCAGCATAGAAGGCTGGGCATATCTGACACTGGGCTAGATACACCACTGCCTTGGAATTACAATTAAACCACCCATTAACTTTATAAGTACTTCCTCGAATCAAAAAGGTGCTACGAGTTACCATAAACTTTACAAAAATTATAAGCCTCAAATTTGAACATTCCAGGTGTTCTAGGGCACATGGCCTTTCCACTTTCTAGGAGGGCTTTCAAATTTTACATCTTCTAAATATTATAATAGGTTTACTCCTCACCTTCTCCATTATCTTTGTGTCTGAACCAAAAATGTTCCAGTTTTTCCACAAAACTTTAATAATTTCATTAGCATCAACACTAAACGGGGTGATGAAACTAATTCTGTAATTCTCAAGTCTGTTGTCTCCCATTGATAAACCATCCATAAAATGGTTTGGTAAAATGTTTTGTTTGGTGGGTGGGGATGGTGGGTTTGCTTTCTTAATACTTTTTTTGTAGCTTTTTAAGTTGGAAAATGCTGAACTTGGCAGTGTTAACATTACCTAATTACTGCCTTTTAACTATTTCTGTGGAGATGTGTTTTTATTGGTTAATTAGCTTAATAGGAAGGTACAGGGTGAATACTTAATGCTGCAAACTTTTTGCTTTCATTGTCCGAAAAAGTCTGGCTATGTAGCCAGATGAAAAGTGCTTTACATCACTGTTTGGTTTTATTTGTTTTGCATTAAAGAGTTTCTTGTTTTTGGTCCTAAAGTGTTCAGTGACTCTGTTTCCAGCAGTGTGTTTTACCTAGTTTGTCGGTTCATTGTTTTTGAGAGATTAGTATGGCTGTTCACTATGGCTGCTGGAGGAGTACAGAACACATCTTTGGACTTAGTTACTCAATTATCTCTGCCTTCCCAAATGACAGAGGTGGGTAACCTTACTGCCGTACTGAATGTTATGGCACAGAAACTTGACGACGTATCTGCTCGGGTGGACCACCTGTCACAACCTCAACCTCGGCGGCCTCCCTTGTTGGAAACACTACATGAGGGGACTTCCACATGGTTTCCTGACATGGAAAAAGGTTCTACTACCCCACAAATGGACAATGTACAAATGAGGGCTGTAATAGCTTCCAATGGAGCAGCAACAACAGTGACTGCAAATGATGACTTTTCATCACCTTCGAGATTAGGAGGTCTTCCTGACCTCAATGGATGGTTGAACAACCTCCCTTCACTAAAATCTGGGCCTGAAGAGGTGCATAAAGGGAGACTGACTAGAGTTAATACAAATATCAAATCCAACCTAGGGAGATTTGACTACTTGTAACTTAAATTAAGGAAACTGCAACTGGAAGTAAGTTATTTCACAGAATGTATCCATGAGGCGGTCGTTCCCAATGGTTTAAGATTGTGGCAATACCCGACAGGTTTGGAAGATGGATCAGAATTCAAGAACTGCTTGCCTTGTTTAACAGACATGGGACTGTACTAATGGAGGTAATGTGTAAGCATTACTGACTTACTATTGACAAATTAATAATGGATACTACTAGTTTAGATAAAGATATAAAATCTGATGCTGACTTTGCTAAATACCAGTTTGACTCTAGAAGGATTTTTACATCTATTGATCAACATATTATAAAAATCACAGAACAAAAAATAAAGAAACTGAATAGAGACTTAAAAGATTAAAAAAATGGCACAGCGTATCTGGTACCTCCGTCTTCACAGACTTGAAATGCAGTTGGCCGTGCTGGACCGCAAACCCACCCTTTCAATCAAACTAGGTCGGTTGAGCCAGGAACTACTGTTCATGCTGTGCAGAGGAACAAGGAAGGAAAAGGGAGCCACACGTGGGCAACTAGTACACCAGAAAAAAGTGGAGGGTTTTATCCATCCCTTTCCGACCAGGAAGGCATGGAAAATGGGGCTAGAGAGGTGCAGGATTTTCAGGACAACCATGGACAGTAACACCAGAGACATTACAATACAAGAGGAGCACTGAGGCATTTCAATCCGAGCAGCAACAGCACTAAGAAGAAAGGGTAACTTACCAGCGTGAACTTTCAGATGAACGGCAGTGCTGTAAAGTTATAACTAACCAAAGTGGGAACTTTAAAATTTTTAATTTAACTACCTTTGACATTGATCCTATATTGATTGAAGTACTTGCAAAAGGTTGGACTTTTGTTCCTCCCACTAGTTTCAACTTACCAGCAACCCTAGTTGATTTGAAGCTTTATACTCGTTAAGTGAACTTGAACATTCTATTGGATACCAGCAGGTCAAACCAGCTACCGGTATTACATGTAACAAGTACTTATAACCCCCCTTTACACCCCCTTGTATCATTATTCAAATTTCTACCTGAACTGGAGATGAGGGACTTGTTTAATCGTTCTGTGGACACAAGGGGATGGAATATAACAAAAGAAGAAAGGGAAGCTTTGTCTTTATTTTTATCATTACCTATTTGCTTCCTAAAACCCAATAAGGGAGGGTGGTTAGTTTTGATGGATAAGGCAGACTACAATAAAAGAAAGAATGATGTTTTAAACAATGTTACATATGTAAAAGCAAGTTTGTATGAGTTACATGTTACTTACAACTGTATTAGGATTTTCCTACACGATTTGTTTATTGAAGGAGCTATTGATGTGTCAACTTTTAACTATTTTCAGACTTTGTCCCCAAAAATTCCAGCCTTGTTGGGCATCCCAAAGATGCATAAGAATATCCACAACCCTCCGATGAGGGCACTGGTGGACGCAAGGGTGTCTATTACTTATGCTATTGCTAAACTGGTAGACCTTACCCTTAAAAAATACGTAGAAAAAGAAAGGCAAATTTGTAAGGATTCTTGGGCATTTCTGGCTAACATCAACAAGTGTGACTTTAAGGAGGATGTGAACTTTCTAACTATTGATGTTTGTGACTTGTACTTCTCTATCCCGAGTACCATTGGTTTAGAATGGGTGGTGCAGAGGTTACAGTTTCATGGCGCTCCTTGCAATGAAATGAGGCTCATGGAAGACCTGTTGGATGTGGTGTTGTCTAACAACTTTGTCTTGTTTGATTCTGACATCTATTTACAAAAAGTGGGTGTAGCCATGGGCTCACCCTGTGGGGCCTCATTCTCTAACTTAGTGATGGCCCAGTGGGAACATCAGTTTTTGTTTAACAATAAAGACACATTGGATAAAATTGTGGTATACACAAGGTTTTGCGATGCCATTTTCTGATATTTAGAGGGGAACAGCAAGAGGCTTTAAAACTGGCAGATAGTTTAAATCATACCACTATTTTTTTTAAATTTACTAGTGTCTTCCATGAAGAGTCTATTGCCTACTTGGATGTTAATTTAATTAAGGACAGAGTGGGTTAAAAGTATGTGGTTAAAATTGATCGCAAGTCAATGTACTCTAATTCTTTCCTTTTTTATACAATTCACATCCCCACCACCAGAACAAATCTGTCATTAAAAGTCAGTTAGTCTGTGCTGCCAGAATAGTGTCAGAGGAGAAGGACTTTTTAGAGGAGTGTGATGCCCTATCTAATATGTTTATTCCTAGAGGGTACCCAGCTGGTATGGTGTCTGAACTTGTGAGTGAGATCTGGTTTAAAAGACAAGCAGGGAGGTTCAAACCTATCTTATATAACCATGAAGAAGTCTCTCATGGTTCGAGTTGTATAGAAGTACCTACGGATGGTTTATCAGTGGGAGATAATGGATTGAGAATTACAGAATTAGTTTCATCACCTTGTTTAGTGTTGATGCTAATGAAATTATTAAAATTTTGTGGAAAAACTGGAACATTTTTGGTTCAGACACAAAGACAATGGAGAAGGGTGAAGTAATCTTATTATAACATTTAGAAGAGGTAACAATTTGAAAGCCCTCCTAGAAAGTGGAAAGGCTATGTGACCTAAAACACCTGGAATTTTCAAATGTGAGGCTTGTAATTTTTGTAAGTTTATGGTGACTGGTAGCACCTTTTTGATTCGAGGAAGTAATTCCAAGGCAGAGGTGTATCTAGCCCAGTGTCAGACATGCCCAACCCTCTATGTCGGAAAAAAATGACAGAAGACTAAAGGAAAGGGTATATGAGCATGTACACAGTATTGCCAAAGTCTAACAGGAGAACGCTTTGGCAAGGCATTGTAATGGTAATTCTGGGCATTTTTTTGTTTTTAGATTTATTGATCAGATTGTACCCAACTTAAGAGGGGGTACGTTCCAACTATTGTTGGAACAACTGGAATTGCTTTGGCAACTGAGGCTAAATGCCAGTACGGCACCAGGACTAAACAAAGTCATCTCACTATCTTGTATTTTAAAAGTAAAAAGTTTGAGTAGATGACTTGCTTTTTGGCCCTGATATATAAAAACTGGAGGCTTAGTGTAGAATACAATTCACACCTTGGAAGAGTAACAGCTAAATGGATTTTTGAACCTCTGGTCTGAAATAACTGTGCACATTCTTTGTAGTTAATTGGAGTATTCTAACAACATTTTGTACAAACAACATATGTAGGTGTCTAGAGACAGTATAAAAAAATTTAACAAGTTTAAGTGTTCATTTTAAGCAAACTTTTAACCAATATTTAATTTAATATTGCATTTGGTAGCAAACTCTATGGTAAAATGTTTTTTCTGGTGGGTGGGGATGGTGGGGTTGCTTGCTTAATACCTTTTTGTAGCTTTAAATGCTGAACTTGACTGTTTTAACATTACCTAATCACTGCCTTTTAACTGTTTCTATGGAGATGTGTTTTTATTGGTTAATTAGCTTAATAGGAAGGTACAGGGTAAATACTTAATGCTGCAAACGTTTTGCTTTTTTTGTCTGAAGAAGTCTGGCTATGTAGCCAGACGAAAAGCGCTTTACATTACTGTTTGGTTTTATTTGTTTCACATTAAAGATTTTTTTGTTTTTGGTGCTAAAGTGTTTGGTGCCTCTGTTTCCATCAGTGTCTTTTACCTAGTTTGTTAGTTCATTGTTTTTGAGAGTTGGGTAACACTTACTAAGGCAAATCTACAACTTGGCCAACTCAGCTGGCAGCTGGGGCAATACAGTGCTGCTCAACACAAACTGTTGCAGTTATGAGCATGCCTGCTAACTGCTGCTCTCCATGTGTTTTTCCCTTACATTGGAACATGAAAACAACTTGTGTGATCTCTGCACTATTATCTATGAATTTTGACATGTTCTTGGCTCATTTACATGTTCTTATGCATTAATTTCCCTCCACATTATTATTTACTGTTGTTTATGCACTCATTTGCATGCATTGCATACAGTGTTGTGCAAGCTCTTGTAGCTGCACAACAATGGTCTAGTCATTGGACACACTCTGTGCATTGCAGGCATAAAAGTTAGCAGAATAACATATTTTGCATCAACATCACAATTGGTATATATAAGTATGACTTGGATTGATTGACTGTAATCCTGAATGATTTACCAGCAAATCAGACTTTTCACTTCAGGATAAAGATAAAGAAAAAAAAAAGTATGGAACAGGGAAGTGAAAGACAGGAAAGGAGGACAGACAAGGACAACAGATACTTACTCCCGACCTAAATCACTGTCTGTTGACTGATACACAGCAAAGCAGTGACCATCTGGTGGTGATACAGAGGTGTGCGCAGGCATTTTGTTGCTGAAAAATAAAATAATAACTAGTACTGCTGTGGCTGTGTGTGTGTGTGTGTGTGTGTGTGTGTGTGTGTGTGTGTGTGTGTAAAAACATCACTGATTTCATCTGTGCATGAACCTAATAATGCCATGGTGGACACAGATTCTATTATTCTGTAATTATCAGTAAAAAATGTCATAAATAATGGTATATTTGTAAGTAAGACATAACATATATCAGAACATTCAGACACTTATCTTTTTTTGGAGTCCTGTTCCCGCCACTCACCAGACTGTCTAATGGAATATGGGGGACTCCCTATCATCTAGGGACCCTGTGGGGGCCCCTCACTTGTGTTGCTGGAAAAATGTAAAATTTAGAAATTTTCTGAATACGCTGTTTGAATGGTGCTGAGCTGACCCTTTTAGGATAAAGCTAATATTAGCTTCTGTTTACAACCACACCCATTCTAAAAACAGCCTGCTCAAATGTGTGTGTGTACATAAAAGCTACTATGATTATGAGGGGCTGGAGGTGTATGAATATTACATCTTTAATTTTCATCACAGTCAAACCTCCCTGATTGCAGGGACCCATAGAAAAGGCCCTTATGTAGTATCCAGTTTATCTATGAATTCCAGTCTTTGTCACTGCTCCTCACCAAACAATATAATCCATGCACTCATTGATAAGTTCTGCCTGATTATTTTCATCTGGTTAGCTGTGTACTTTGCACTGTTCACATCTTGTCTTCTCCACTGTAATTTATCTCACTCCTTACTGTCACCCTTTGTCTTGCAAGTGATGAGATTATAACTCTCACCAGTGGTCATGAGCATCGGTTAGTAACCAAGAGAGATGGATACAAGTGGCAGAAATGCAGTTGCTTCACAGGGTCTATATGACAAAGTGAGGAACACAGCAATCCAGGAGGATCTTGGAATACAGTCTCTGCCTCTCTGTGTCTTGTGAGGATGCTTCTTGTATATCTCCTACAGGTGATGTGCTCAAAAATGTTCACAGAGAAGAGGCTATGGGTAGACCCAGGACATGTTGGAAAGATTATATCTTCCACCTCACCTGGGAATGTCTGGGAATCCCATGGAATGAGTTAGGAAAGTCTGGCCTACATTGCTACCCTGCTAACCTCACAGGGACAAGCAGGTTAGAAAATGAATAAATTAATTTTGTGCAGAGATGGATAGAAGGATATTCATATTGCCTTTCAAACAAATTCTAGCTGGTGTTACAGCTCCACCACTGACAGTTCTGTATAGTGGCATGTGTTGGTTAAAAAGCACTGTCACTGTCATTCGCATAACACTCCACAAATCCTTTTACCATAAATTATTACTTGCTCTGTACAACTGTGCTCTGTTAACCTTGCTGTATAACTTGATCCAGTTGCAGCCTGCTGTTACTGATACCATGATTTACCAGTATATTCTAATGGTTGTCTTAGCACTCTGCGATTGCCTCCTTACTGCACAAGCCTTTTGCTATAGCATAGAACGTGTTTCAGAATCTAACCCAAAGTCCATAGTGAGATTTAACTCCACCAATTACAGTTTCAGAATGATTGACCATACTTCATAAAACTCTAACCTAGATGGAATTACCAGACAACAAATATCCAAGGACAGATATCAGGAAACCATTCCTCACAAATAGGAGACTGGTAGATGGCAGTCACAGTCTTTCTGAACAGATGGCAAAACAAGTAAAGGACCGATTCAGACACATATACAACAAATAAGGTAGCACAAAAAGCAAACTATTTTACCACTACAGGGAGACAGAAACAACTGCCCTCATCTCGACTATCCAAAACACAGTGGGAATTACCAAGTGGTGACTGGCTCAACATATCTGCTAGGAACGACTTCCTTATATAGATGGTAATGAATGTCTATACTGCCCTTCTGAGTAGATAAAAGGAATGAGAGGGGGCAGGGATTTATGTAATTAATAATAATAATAATCAACCCTAACAAACACTAGGATAGCACCCCCCCCCAAAAGAAGTTAAATCACTGTACTTGCTACATATTACCTTTTCTGGTACTTTCCATGTTCAGGCATCGATCCGTCTATACTGACCTCATTATCACTGATAATGCTATGTGCAGCCTGTTTGCATATTCATCACAATGCTGTCTTACTTACATAGATAAAGTAGAGAAACAAATATCAGCTGTGCAGTGCAGTATTTTTTATTTTACATTTGTTTACCGGGATAGTCCGACTGGGTCGCTACTCCGTTTTCAGCGGAGGCCCAGGGAGAAAAGCTCCACGCAAAAAATACAACAGTACAGTACATATGAGAACAAAATTGTGAAACAGAGAAGACAGAAATATAAGCATACATTTGTTAACATGAACTAAAATTGTTATAATCTAAAGATAAGGCAGAGTCTGTTTAAAAAGTTTGTACTAAATTCTTTGCATGTTGTAACTGTTATGATCTAGTAAAGGCGAGAATTATGTAATTAAATTACAGTCTGAGTATTCTACTGATATGTGCAGGCAGGAAACTGCTGCAGAAATGATTGCATATGAGAGTAAGTGCAAGGTAAGTGCTGTATAGGTAGAAATTGTGGTAGAAGTGGTTCAGACGAGTGAAGGAGATGATATAGCAGTACTCAGGGAGGTGGAACTGGTGGATTTAATGTCTGATGCGGGCATGACGCTCGCACATGACACAACTAGTAATGCTGCAAGGATTGGGGCCATTGCACGGGAAGGAATAGGCACACAAGTTCCTTCTGTTGTGTCTTGTCCCGTTGATGGGCATCCTGAGGTCCATCATGACAGTGGGACTGATATACCCTTGACTTCTAGTGGAGCACGCAGTAAATGCAGTGATGTGTATATGTGTCCGTATACCACAGGGCCCTCACAGGATATGACAGTTACGGTCTTGACTACACCATATCCCATACACCAAGTCCCTTTTCACGATCGTTTGCAAAGCAGAGGTCGCATGAAATAGAAGGCATCTCAAGAGGAAAAGCAGCAACCGATGACCATCAAGAAGATGTGGCAATAAGGAGGCAAACTTTAGTATGGAATATTTCATAGAGGGTGCTCACAGAAATTGAAGACAAGCTACCGAGTAAAGGTATGTCCTTTATACCAGCTAATAAAATGACAGTGACTGATAACATTTTGGAACTGAAAACCTTTACACGGAATGTAATGCTGAAAATGCAGTTTGGCAGTGCTGTTAATGATCAGACTGGTGTGAATGCTTTCAAGAAACTGAGTGGATTTATTCCCACCAACAGTGCAGTTCTTGATGCTTTTGAGAGGGTGTGTATCAGAGAAATTTACAATTTGTATGATTGTGATGTTAGTGGTAAATATTTTAACAATTTAAGTAAAGAAGAAACAATAGCTCTGGAGTGCCTGCGCAATGACACTTCTAGTTCCATGAGACCGGCGGATAAAAGTGGATCGCTGGTGGTGATGGACTATTCCTATTATAGGGACTCCATGCTCACCATACTGAATGATGCAAAGTTTTATCTCAAAGTGGACTTTCAGCAGGTACAGAGGTGCAATGATTCTATATACAATGCTGTGTTTGAATGTTTACAATGTAATGTTATTAGTATTGATTTGTTTAATTATTTTATTGTTAAGTATCCTGTGATACCTATAATACAGGGCCACCCCAAAATTCATAAAAAAACCCTGGAACCACCAATGAGACCTACTGTGTCAGGGAGGGGTTGGTCCATGGAAACTCTATCAATTTATGTTGAGCGACATCTGAAACCTGTATTGAGGAAGAATCCTACTATTTTATTGGATACAGAACATTTCTTGAGGGATCTGTATTCATTTATTAGCATGCATGTGAATGCTGACAGCTTGATGCTTATTTCAATGGATGTAAAATACCTGTTTACTGTTATCCCCAATCGGGTTGGGGTTGAATACTTTAGGGAGTACCTATTGGAAGATGGGTTATATAATGGATGATGTGTTGATCTTTTGTCTCTCCTTATGGAGCTCATTCTATAAAATAATTTGTTTTTGCTTGAAGGTACCCTATACAAGCAATTGGATGGCGTAGCCACGGGCACTTCCTGTGCCAATGGCTACCCCAACATTGTTATGGCCCACTGGGAGAAGGAACATCTGATGGGAGAATATGGTAAGTGCTTGAAGTTTTACAGGAGGTTTGTAGATGACCTCTTTATTTTTTGGGAGGGGGATGAATCCACTTTTGCCCCCTTTTTTTATCTGAATAGATGTACCAGATTTTTGAGGTTCACCATGATGAGCTCTTTCAGCACGATCGATTTTTTGGATGTTAAGGTTATAAAGGGTTGATGGACAGTTCAAGATGGAGATACATAGAAAGGAATGTCATAAAAGTAGTTACTTGCATAGAACGAGTATGCATCCCCAGCACATTTTCAAGAATATTGTGAGGGGACAAGGGTTGAGAACATCAAGGTTGACAGCAAATCAAGTTAAATTTGAAGGAGAATTGGGTGAATTGAGAATGGGATTTTTGCAGATGAGTTATGCCGATAATGAGCTTTAGGATACCCTCAGAGGAGTAGTGGAGTGTAGGAACACTGAAGGGAGGCCCTACTCTGATGGTGAACGGCCACCACGAACAGTAAGCAGCACAAGTAGACCTATGAGAATGTCAGTAACTTACTCTAGCAATATTAAGGTTTTACAAGACATCTTCCATAGGAATTGGAATATCCTGTGTGCTGATGATGAGATTAAAGAATTAGTGGGTGATACTCCAAAGTTCATTTTTAAAAACAAAAAGAATCTGAAAAGGATTTTATGTGGACCCAGGTTACAACAAGGGGTGGCACAGGTTTGTGTCTCTGGGGGTGAAGGTGGTACTATACCCTGTAAAGTCTGCAATTTTGTATGTATGTAGACTCTAGTGGAGAGTTTAAACACCCTGACATGGATAGAGTTTTTAAGTTTAAACTATCTGTGAACTGCAATAGTACAAATATTGTGTATTTGGCTCATTGTGTGGTCTGTGCATCATTCTATGTAGGGATGACAACCAGGAGGTTAAGGGACCACATGCGGGAGCACCTCTATGATATAGGGAGGAAGGCAGAGACAAATGCCTTAGCCAGGCATGTAGGAACCCATGGGGATATACATAGGTTTACCTTTATGGTGATTGATAGAGTTGTGGACAACCTCGGGGGGGGGGGGGAGATGTGAAATTAAAAGTTGAGACAAAAGAACTTGAATGGATTGTGAGACTCAGGGCTAGTATGGGAAAGGATCTTAATGACAAAATGAATATTAAGCCCATTCTCTTAGGAAGAGACCTGTTAAAGTGACATTTTAAGGTATAACATTTTAATGTGTAATGTTGCATTATGGTTTATACATGCTTTTGTTACTTAATTTTTAAATTAGTTGTTTTATGTGGTATATTTGAATATAAAATGATGTGTGACTTTAAATGAAGGTGGGGTTTTAACTAATGAGCATGGGATGGTATACAAAGGAATTTTTTGTTTAATTTCATTGTCTGATGAAGTGGCTTGGTCCACGAAAGCGCTCACCTTTTGTTGTCTGTTGTGGATTAAATTGTTTTAATTTATATATAGCCGTGGCTTGTTGCTTCCTTTGTTTTTTATGTTATTAATAAATCAGTATTACTTGTTCTTCACTATAATGAAAAAATAAAATATATAATATATCTAAACAGACAGACACTTAGACACATGGAGAGATAATGTAGATAGATACACTACATTTGTTTTGAAATAAAACTTCAAAAAGGAAAAAACTGCAAACATTTGAACTACTAGAAAATAAATAATTACAACAAATATTTTAAATGGAGTTCCTAATAAATGGTGCCATTTTCTATATGTGGAAAGTAGCACAACTTCAAGAAAAAAAGGTTACTTGCCTTATCTGGAGGTTACATAACCAATCCTTGCACTGATTTCAGTGCTGGCATGAACACAGACTCTCCAAAGAAGGGCAGAGTCCACATCTCCTAAGCGTCTCATTAAGTTGCATTTACCTGATGCAGAAGTAGCACCAATGCATCATTGCAGATAAATCCATCTATTACAGAAACCTGCAATAGTCCCAACTGCACAAACTAAAACAGTTCTGGAGCACAATTAAAAAATGTCCAGCAATAATATCCTTAAAACCAGAATGAACACTCAGAACTTAATTTCTATGACTGTCCTCTACATACTCAAATTCCTTTCAACCATGTCACCATGGCAACCCTTATGGAATACACACCTACCATGAATTCCCTTATTTGACACTGTTATTATCAGAGCACTGGTATCTGATAACAAACTCACCAATTCATTACAAAATGACTTCAGGAACAACATACTCCATCACACTCTTGCCCCTCTCCATTACCCTCTACCTTTTATCATGGAATAAAAATATCTGGGCCTTCTATTAGACCAAACTCTTGCATTTTTGACATGTAAAAATCCAGGCACAAAAGGTACTTACAGAGCCCAGAGTAGCCTAAGATGTTTCTCAGCTGCAAAACAAAAGAATTGAGGCATGCCACTGCAATGTATGTTCATCTTTCAAGGTTAGAATATTCCCTCCTTATCATAAAACTGCATTCCCCTCAAAATATTCACATCCTCCAAAAGGCAGAAAATCAAATACTATGATTCATCCATTCATCTCAGGGCTTCTCTAAAGCATCAGTGCCTTACCTTGAAAAAAATGAGTATGGCTCTCAGTACAAACAAGAGCCTCCTTCCTGCTAAATCTACTGACCTATAAATTGATAAACAACTGATAATAACCACCACCTAGACATTTCCTCCAATTCAGAAACCCATCTTACGCCGTCATAAATAAGAATTCTATCCGTCTTTTGACTACTATACACCATAGCAGTTATTGATGGATTGTTTTACAAAATAACACCAGAATACTGGAACAAAATCCCTCAGGATGGCAGACCAACCACCTTACTCAAGGATTTTAGAAATTCAAGGAATCCACTCAGTGTCATTGCTCTGATAATGGGATATTCTAAGGCTTCCCAGTACCTGCTGTACTGTTTTCTAAGCTGACATCAATACATGGTGACTCAGCAACACTTTGTCCTACAAACAAGGACCCATTCTATACTAGCTTATTCTCTCACCTTTTATTCTCTTTTTAACCAATAGCTATTAAACACCTTCCACTATACCTACCATTTTTTCCTTTCATACTATATCTATTTGTCCTAAGCTTCCTACGGCATCCTGGGCATGCTTGGACTAGATATGCATGTACTGCAGCTCTCTCTACATGTTGCAATTGTTTCATCCACTCTCTCTCTGCTTCTGCCTGTATACTATAGCAATAACCCACGCCTGGGTGTGGGTAATGCTAAATTTACCCACGGTTGGCGTGGTTTGGTCCCGAGGGCAAAGCCCGAGGGACCAAACAAAGCCAACCGTGGGTAAATTTAGCATTACCCACACCCAGAAGTGGGTTATTGCTATTATACCATGACATTATTTAAGAAAAGAAACTATTACTTTTCTTAAATAATGGCATAGTATAATGCCTGTTTACTGCCCTTCCGCAGATGTCTGGCATCCGTGGCAGTTCTGATGTACTGCGCCTGCAGTACATCAGTAGTGGCAGAAAAAGTCACGGAGAAAGCCAGAAAGACTTTCTCCGTTGATTTTTTAGTGTTCGCTATGTTAAATGGGTTTAACATAGAGACAGTTTTAAAATAAGCAACGGACATCTCCGTTGCTTATTTTAAACTGTCTCGCTATGTTAAACTCATTTAACATAGCGAACACTAAAAAGCAACGGAGATCTTGCTTTCTCCGTTGCTTTTTAACGTTCTCGCTATGTTAAATGGGTTTAACATAGCGAGACAGCTTTAAAATAAGCAACGGAGATCTCCGTTGCTTATTTTAAAGCTGTCTCGCTATGTTAAACCCATTTAACATAGCGAGACAGTGTTTTAAAAAGACGAGTTATACTAATGGAAAAAAGTCCGGGCGACCGGACCTTTTTCCATTAGTATAACTCGATTTACAACGGGCACGCTGGCCAATCAGCGTGCACGTTTTGGGGGGATCATGGTATAATAGAGAATACCACTTCTATTCTACTTCTATTTTGTTTCTCTGCTTTCATTTCCTTTTCTCTGTGACTTTTTCTGCCACTACTGTTAAGCAAAGAGGTCTGTAGTTCCTTGATTTTTCCTATGCTCCTCAAAACAAGGTTGCCAATTTTACCATCTTCCAATAGTCAATAAAAATCAATATTACATCGGCTAGTGATCTGTTATCAGATGACTAGCCAGCACACTAATCAACTTCTTGAGGACACTGGGATGCAGCTCATCCAGTCACTTTTTTCATGAAGGCAGATGTGAAGATTCATTCAATACCTTTGCTTTATTCCTTGTCTTACACACTCATCTTCTGTCCTTAATTAGCCTTCCCCTACAGTTTTCTGTTATATAACTAGAAAACATCCTTGCTCCCCATCATGACCCCTTCATCTAAAATCTCTTCTGACTTGTACCTTAGCAGCTCTCACCTCCTTTATCAGCCTCATATTTGTCCCCTTGTTTTTCACCTCTAATATTTATATGATCCCTCCTTCCCTTCTCCTCTAACATTTATATGACTGAACTTTAGCATTACTTGATAGCTTCAAATTCCTGTATATTCAGATTATCATTCTCCTTTTTACATTTTAACATCTTCCTGGTACACCAGTGTTTAGGCTTGAGTACTCTATCCTTGATCAATCTCCTTAGCTTCTTTTTCTACCCCTCCTTTTGCTTCCTGACCCCTAAGTCATTTTGGCCCTCTTCTCCAGTTCAGTATCATCTACTTCCCTCAGACCTCTCAATTGTCCCTATTTTGTTACTCCTGCACATGATGTCCCTTCTTTTGGAGGTATGCCCTTATTTTCAGGCTTGATTTACACTTTCAAGCAGTTTTCTGAATTCAGCTCATCACATATGATTGTGACGCTGTCTAGCTTACAGAAAACCACACATTGCCAACATACAAATGGCAACAATAATTTAATGAAAGAGGACACACATCTAACACTTCCCTTTTTCTGAAGCAAAAACAATAAATGACCTCATGTGTTAGAATTTTGGGTTACAATTCATTAAAGTCTATAGATTTTATACTGTTTGTTTGATAATGTGCTTATGCTTTTCCAGCATTTTTATCATTCCATTTTTCAAACATGCATTTCTGAGTAGTTTCCCACATTCCTACAGGAAGCAGGAAGAGTTCTGTGCTATTTGTTATTCAAATTTTATATTAATTTGATGTCCAAATTTTTAGCTAGATGTGTCTACTTTTTAAGGGCCTTCGTTCTTAATTTTAATAGCTGCGGGTTGAGACTTATGACTCCCTTTAGTCACGTAGCACTTTAAACTGCACAAGTGTATTATAACTGAAGGCTAAAGAAGACTTTACCTGGACATCTGTGAACTTCCCACCTTGGTTAAGAACACATCTAGGTACTGTTCTTTCTGTCAGAGAACAGTAGCAGCTGGCCAGACTCCTCATAGACCAAACCCTTAATCACCTCCCACTCAATCACTATCCTCAAGATTATAATTCTCAATTCTTGTGCTAGAACATTGAGATCCTCCATGAGTAAAACTCTCTTCCTTCTCCATTACTCTATTTTTCTCTACCCCACTTTGTCATATTATTCTCTTCCTGTATCTTATAGGTTCATAGGTTCATAGGTTGGTACTAGGCCATCGGCCCTAGGGCCTATACAAGCCTAGCCATAACAATTCCCTGGCTGGCTATTTCTTCCTACACTATTTATTTCCCTGGACCCTTGTCTAGCAGGGTGACTGACGTAATCCCCAGGGTGAATTTCCTTTCTCCCATCTAATCATCAAGGTTCCTTTTGAAGAGGGCCAAAGAGGCACTCTGCTTGACATGTATGGGCAGTCTGTTCCAGAGTCTGGGGAGTCACTCGGTCAGGAACCTATCCCTCCAGCATGTTTTGTTTATTGTGATGACAAGGTTTAGATCCCTGGAGCATGTGGCTCTGAGGGATTGGGATTTCTTTAAGTGTAGCATGTCCAACAGCTCTGGGTTTGACATGGCCTTGTATGTTAAGCAGAGATTGCCTCAGAGTAGACGATATGTGACAGAGTATAGCTGGAGTATTTTAAGGCGGCCAGCATACGGCATCTGCTTTAGGTCTGTGATTCTTTTAGTGAGGTATTTCTGCAGCCTTTCCAGTTGTTGCAGATGTCTTGAGAGGTACATACCAAATGGAGCGTTGTATTCTATAATGGGTCTAATGAGGGACAATGACCTCCTTTTTACTGGATGTAAAGCCCTTAGTGATGAGGTGTGCCACATAGAAGGATTTCCTGACTGTTGTGGTGATGTGGTTATTGAAGGTGAGACCACTGTCCACCTGTGTCCCTAAGTCTCTTATCACACTTTTGGTGTTTAGTGCACTGCCACCTATGTGGTAATTCATGGGTACATGTTTTTTTCCCAAAGGGGATAACTATACATTTCTTGGCATTGAGCTTGAGCCCATGGCTCTGGCACCGAGCATCTGTTCCTGTAAGACCCTTTTGTAGAGTATTAACATCATTTGTGGACTCAATAATGGCTCCCAGTTTGCAGTCATCTGCGAACTTTGTTAGCCAGAGTCCCTTAGTGTTGGCCTGTACTTCAGAGAAGTAGATGCCAAACAAGAGAGGTCCCAGGACTGAACCCTGAGATACTCCACTTGTCACTTGTCTGGAGCTGGATTTGGAGTCAGCTACTTTTACAGTGTGGGTTCTGTCAGTAAGCCAGTTGGCAACCCATTGAGTGACGTAGGGATTAATGCCCAGCTTAGTAAGTTTATCTATGATTCCAGAGTGGGGGATGGTGTCAAAGGCCTTGGCAAGGTCCAGATAGGCTGTGTGGACTTTCTTACCCTCGTCCACGGCTCTGGAGACTGATTTGAAGAAGTCAATCAGGTTCAGGAGACAAGATCGGCCCTTCACGAACCCAAACTGGGTGGGGTCCAGTGTTTTAAGGTTTCCAATGTCTTTGTTTATAAGTTCCATGATAATACATTCCATGGCCTTGCAGATCAGGCTTGTCAGACTGATGGGGCGGTAGTTCCCGGGATCCAAGGTGGATCCCCCCTTGTGGAGTGGGATAACTGTAGCTGTGCGCCACTCACTGGGCATGAAGCCTGAGGTGAGGGTATGATTAAACATGACACTTAGGTGAGGTGCCAGTTCATTTTGTAGTTCATGTAGTACACAGCCAGGGATGTCATCTGGTCCCATGGATGCTGTATTCTTAGCTTTGGGGAGTGCATTTTTTACCTGTGTGGCCGTTATTACTGGAATTTGGCAATGTTCCGGTACTGAGATGGGCCATTTAGAGGGTGAGATGGGGGTGAAGTTGGCACTGAATCGATTTGACAAGGATATTGGTAATATCCTTGAGATCAGTATATTTAATGCCATTCTGTTGTAGCTCACAGCAGATCTGAGCATTGCCATTTAGATTCTTGACATAGTTATAGAATGCCTTGTGGTTGTCTTTGGAATCTTTTGCAATTTTATTTTCGTAACTAGCTTTGGCGGATTTTATGAGGGATCTCAGCTTCTTACTGAGGCTGGTAAGGGAGGTTTTTGCATCTTGGGATTTTCCTCATTTCTGCAATAGCTTCTTCCTTTTGTTGTAAAGTTTGTTTATGGCAGGGGACCACCAGATTGGCTTCCTTTTTTGGAGGAGAACATCTTGATTCTATTTGGGATGGCACAATTCATGCATGAGTGGATGTGCTCGTACAGTGCCTTAGTGTAGGACTCAGCAGTCGAACTTTCAGTTCCCGTCTGCATGGGTGTCATGAAGTTTGTAACTTCTGACTTGAGTAGCATGAAGTTGGCTTTGGAGAAGTTTTTTTATGGAGGTTTCCTTACTGGGGGGTAGGGGTGGGATGTGGATGTTAAGGGTGATTAGCTTATGGTCTGACCTGACCAACGAGGGGGTGACCACAGGTGTGGAGCATCGATTTCCCATGTTGGTAATGACCAGGTCTAGGATATTGGAGCCCCTGGTGGGACTATGGATTAGTTGATCCAGGGCATTGGAATTTATGAATTCCAAGAACCGTTGGGCAAAGGTGTTGGTACACGAGTAGTTTTCACAGTTAATGGCAGGGTAGCTGAAATCACCCAGTATTAGGGTGCTTGGTTGTATATTAATATTTTCCAGTATGTTTAGAAAGGTGTAGTGAGAATCTTGGGGCATGGTGGGGGATCTGTAGCAAGCTACAGTTTGGATTGCAGTCTTACCTAGTGTTAGTTGCACCTGGAGAATTTAAGAGGCATTGTGTTGGGCAACTAACCTGGTGGTGTGAATATCCTTGGTGAATATGGACACTCCTCCACCTTTAGTGTTTCGATCCTGGTTTGGGGGCCGAAAGGTGTGGTAAGAGTTGTAACCTGGTATTGCAGGGGTGCTCTCTGGAGCCTTGAACCAGGTCTCAGTTACTGCACAGATATCGATGTTCTCCATTTTTAGGAGTGCCTCAAGAGAGTGCATTTTGAGGTTTAGACTTCTAGCATTGAGTAGCATTACCTTCAGATTTTGCATGCTTGTACCTGTTACAGTGGTGGTTTTGTCCTTTGAACTTTACCTAAAAAAGGCACTATAGGGGTGGCAAGAGCCTTAGCCAGTAACCTGAATCCCAGGGGCGACAGGTGCAAACCATCTCTGGCAAAGCATCGTGGTCTGTCGATCATGTCGTCCCAGGCAGACAGATACTGGATCCCCTTTGAATGACACCAGAAGCTTAGCTAATTGTTGAAGTCAATCATTTTGTCCTTATATTGTGGAATCATTCTGGGAGAAGGCAGGATGCTACTCAGGGCTAGGGTCATACCTGCTTGGGTCACATGATCCGAGAGCGCTTCCCTATCTCTTTTCATGTAGTCCAGGGAGGTACTTCTCAAGTCATCTGCAAGTGATACATATTTTCTATCTGCCAGTAATTTCCCAACCCTAATTTTGGTATGTTACTACCATGGCAGTTACTTAAGGCTTCAATACTAGCTGTTCCCACACCCATATCTTTGCATTTCTCTTTCCTTCTGTCTTCATATTTCTATCTTTGGAAGACATCTATTCTCTCTGTCTCACATGGCAGCCTATCCTGCGGCATCTCTGTTTCCTGACTAGGTCCCTGTTGAAATTCCAGGGACCACAACTGCAATCCTGAGAAGAGTGGATCTCCAAGTGTGGACTTAATTAATGCATAATAAGTTCACACATACATTGCCTTGGAATATTTCTTAGTCTGAGATACACTAATGTCAGAGTTAGTATAAAAAGGGTGTGAGAGTGCAGGGCGGTGAAACCCTCTAAAAAACAAAACAGTTAAAAGGTATAGCAGTGAGTTTCAGTTTATATTTCAAAGTGACTGGACTCAGAATTGGGTCTCACACTTCTGTTTAGCAAGCCTCTTAAGCTTTCAGTGCAAGAATTCTACACAAAGCCAAAAATAATTGGGAGCTTGAAGGCCCCAAATCAAGGACAGATTATAAATGTTGCTGTGATAAACTTAGTGAGTTGTTAGAATAACAGGTTTTGCATTATCATGCATTTCCTGAAAGATATGAAATCTGAAACTCAAATGTCTGCCATTATTTAATGACTGCAGTCCTCAGTGATTTTCCAGAAAACCACATATTTTATGAGGACAGATCAATTATATCAGGCAAAAATCAGGACATTCCGCAAAATTGTGAATAGTTGAGATATATGCTAAAAGAAAGCCTGTCTCATCCCTTTCTGTTACTGACCAATATCTAAAACTACACTCACCACTACTTATCATCTCTCCGCACTTTTTTATGGTGCTCCCATCTTTACTAACCTCCCAGCATCACAAAAATCAAAACTTGAAGAATGCTGTAACAACGTTGTTAAACATTCAGTGAATACCTCTTTCAGAACCCACAAGAACTAAAAAGCATAAATGAGTTAAAACTACCCCGTCAGCTAACATATACGCTTCTTGCCACCTATACAATTATCCAGCACCCATCTACTTGTCCAGTACTAAATAAAATTCTACACAACTATGTTCCCAGTCGGTCATTATGATCCAGTGACAAAAACTCCTGCTTTTCCACAAACCTATCATATCTGCTGGACATTGTCTACACTCATACCATGTTGCTAAGGCCTGGAACTCCTTACCTGTACCTATAAGGTCAATACCCTCCCATCATTGAAAAACATTCTGAAAGACTTCCTAACCTAAAGCTGTATCTGCTCTTGCTCAACACCAGGATAAACTATATATCTAAATTTGAACAAGTACCTGTTCATACCTTAGACCTCCTTACTCTCCCTTCTTCACTCACTTCCTTTCTTTTATCAATTTCTCACCCCTAGCTTTCTCTCTAAATATACCATAAGCCTGCTTTTCTCTAATTTTATATTCCAATTCCTGTTTGTATTATACTAATTTACCTTAACTTTCTTTACAAACTGGCTAAAATTTCTCTAAATATTAAATCATTGTCATATAACTTGTATCTGTTCCTAACCAATGTTTTCATATTATGTCTAATTTGGTATAATTATATAAACTGTAGATTTTTTTGTATTATTTTTGAAGATTGCAACATTATTGTTCTTAAAATGTTTTGTAATACTTCTGCGCTTGTCTCCCTAGTGCATCTGCAAAAAATGGGCAACTACCCAATCGGACTTTCCTGGCAATCATATGACAATAAATAAATAAATACATAAATAAATAAATAAACTTCCTTGATAGCAGCAACATTCATACTCCCCTCCTATATCACTGCTTGTAGATCCTGTGGCTTTGTGCCTAGACTGCTTATTACTGCTCAGGTTTATTGTGATTCATCCTTTTTTGGTTCTTTTGTTCTTTTGCTGTTTTTTTGTTTTATCCTTCACGTGGTACCTGAACACTTATCCCACATCTTCTACAGATGTAATAACCCTCTTCCATTTTTAAGTTACAGTCATAAAGAGGTATTTTTATACCATTTGTGAGCACAACTGCTAAGGTATGATCTTCTTTAACACAAGGCTGGTCTGTCTGCCAAATAATCCCGATTTCCTACTAGCCTCAAGGCTTGTATGATGAGACAGTCATTCATTCCACTCTCTACTTCTCTGCTTGTCTGCACACTGGTAGCTGGTAGATAGTTCCATTAAGATGAAAAACAGACTGCTGCAAGCCATATGGCCTCTAGTGCTCACAAGCCACCAAGGAAAACAGTCTTTCAGTTAATTTTTCCCATCATGGAGTTGTTTATTTTACCTGATGCCTATATTCTGTTGCTAGCTTTCTGTTTCTCTTACTTACTTGAGAAACACAGACTTGTATGTGAGTGAACAGCAGCTTTTCATTACTGTGTCATCTCGGACAATAGAATACTGCAGCCCCAACTTTGAAGAGCTAAACAGCAACAAGTGGCTATTCCTAGTGTGCAAATCAAGCAAAGTCACTTTATAGTAATCTTAGTACTAGTTTTATCATGTTTCTGTGAAGCCTGAATAGGAATACTGAACAAACCATTGAAGGGTTCTGACAGCATTAGTCAGAATGAACTTAAAGTTTAAGATTGTAGCCCAATAGTTCTTGTGGTAGAATCTGAAGGGTCTATGTAAGCCTGTTAATATCTATATCTATATATATATATATATATATATATATATATATATATATGTCATTTATCATGAGCTGACTTTGTATACGTGTTATGTTTGAAAGTACCGTGCTTTATTTTAGTTTTAATGCACATAATTACTACATTTATACATATATAAAAATCAATATAGTTATCAAGATGACAGTTGCTCCGGAAGGAAAAGATCCCCAGTGAAAGGGGTGCACTGTATAAAATCATAAGGGTACTCCAAACAATATTCAGTGAGGATACAATTAAAACATTTTCCAAGATCACTTATTGTCTTTTAAACTACCAATCAATCAACATGGTAATTATCATAAATAGTAAGCCTAGATTAAATTAGAACATTGAGCAAAGTAACATGAAGCCCTTCAACCATCCCCAGTGCAAAGCATGATGGGAGATTGTTATTGCTGCCAGTATTATAACTTAATAAAATGTATTTTTAATATACAGGGGGTTCTGCCAAGCACTTCTGAGAATGGCTTACCAAATCAAATGTAGGAAATGTCAAAACATTGGTTACATTGGAAAGACAGGCCAGGTGTTCAGAACCAGGGTGAATGCCTATAGACACACAATTATTTTTAAAATGAATAGCAAATACTGTGGGATCACTTTTTTCTCACTTTGATCAAACTACATTAGACATTTATGTTATGGTCCTTCTAAAACAATGAAGGACAGTGGAGATAATGCTCATTCAATTAGGAGTTTCAAGAGACATTACTACATTTCAGAATATTTCCATGCAGTACAAATAAAAGTGTGTACATGTTAGATATATGGAATGGCAAGGAATACATGTCATATTGAAAGTCCATTATTTGATGACAATTTTGAGATGACCCTAAATTGCTGACCTTCTAAGAATGTTAATAGTACAAAAAAGGCTGAGAGGAAACTGCGTAGTGTTGGGACCTCTTTTCATTCACACAAATACAATAGTTTCTATAATAATAATTCATTGCTAATTGTAGTACTAGTAGCCAGTACTTTGACAATCATCAAGGTATGCACATTCAGCATGTTAACATTATAACAAGGCTGTGTGCTCCATAATGCTATTCTGCTAAGTGGCAGCTAGTACTTAACACAAAGTTATATATGCATACGCTGATTCAACGACAAATTCTCACATTCCTTCTTTTTTGCTGTAAAACCAAGTATTTACTCTAACCTCACCTTGTGAACCCCCAGCATTTTAATAAGCATCAGGGTTGCAAGAGATACACCTTCCCACATGGGGATGTACAAGGGGCTTACATTCCAAAAATCTATTTAGTTTTAACATTTTATTTCTGAGGTTTGTTGGTATTCTTTTTTTTTTTTTTTTTTTGATGGAATGACTTTCTCCACTTAGTGTAGGCTCATGTGATTCAAATTGTTTGGATTGCAAACTTGGCATTACCATTCAAGTGCTTATGTACAACATTTACTGGAATTTCCATTTACTTGTGCACATTTATATACCATACCAAAATTCAGAAAGTACAGACCCATCAGCAAGCAATGAGGCTGTGGAAATCAGTGATTCAGAAACTCACATGCACGCACACATGCACACACACACACACACACACACACACACACACACACACACACACACACACACACACACACACACACACACACACACACACACACACACACACACACACACACACACATACATACCCCTGAGACCATCCGTATCTCTGCAAGAACTGACACACACAGCCAAGGGTGCCCGCAGGCAGGTGCAAGGGGGTGCACTTGCACCCCCCTGGAACTGGCTGGCTGAGAAATTAATTTTATTTTAATTAAAAAAAAAAAAATTTTTTTGTTTTTTTTTTAAAGGGCGTTCCCCTTTAAGAACGCCCTTTGCCTCCCTTCCAGTCACACAGACGCAACAGGTGTTTGCGACTTGTTTTTGTTTTCTGTGTCTGTGCGACCATTGGTTTATGTCTTTGTCTTTCGCGCGCCTACCAGGAATTTGAATTCCAGAGGACGTTTGGACTGCGGACGGGCCAGATGAATGTAGAAGTGAGAGGTAGGTGTGTGCGTGTGTGTTTTAGTGTTTAAGAGATGTGTGTGTGTTTGTAACAGGAAGGGAGGTGTTTGTGTATGTTTGTAAGAGGAAGGGAGGTGTGTGTGTTTGTAGTAGGGAGGGAGGTGTGTGTGTGTTTATTTGTTTGTAAGAGGGAGGGACTAAGATATGGTGAGGGACAAAAGAACAGAGGGAAGACGTAGCCTTTGCACAGAAAGCTGGGGACTAAACTGGAAAACCTCATACTGTGAGGCAGCATTGCTATAGAGGGTATGTATGAAGCACTGCAGGGTAAGGTTAATTTTCACAATACTCAAAGTTCTGATAGATAAGGTGCTGGGAGGCACATACAGGGCCCTAGGGCATACTGTTCATTTACAGACTGCAAAGGGTACTGATAGATAAGATGGGTCTGGGAGGGTACATAAGAAAACACAACATCATTCTGTCGATTCTGTCGATTTCCAATATGCACAAAGCACCGAATGTTAACATGGTGCTAAGGGTACATACTAAATATCACAGCATAGTGTTCCTTTCCACAGTACAAAAAGTAGTCACACACAAGATGGTGTTTGGGGTATGGGGTGGTATATATGGGCCTCCAACTGCATGCTGTTCATTTCCACAATACACAAGTTGCTGATAGACAAGATGGTGATGGGGGTTACATATGGAACAATGCACAAGGTGCTGACAGACAAGATGGTGATGAGGGTTACATATGGAACAATGCACAAGGTGCTGACAGACAAGATGGTGATGAGGGTTACATATGGAACAATACACAAGGTGCTGGCAAACAAGATGGTGATGGGGACACATATTAAACGCTATAACATACATTCACTTTCAAAGCACACAAGGTGCTAATAAATAAGATGGTGCTGGGGGGTGGCATCACATGTGATAGTATATGTTATTAAAGTAAAAAGTATTGTCAATACTGTAAATAAATACAAAGGATGTGTATACGAGATAGCTGGTGTTTGGGAAGAAAAATAAAGTGTGCACACATGAAAGTAGTACAAAGGATACAGACATGGGACAGTTGGTGTTTTGAAGAAAAATATAAAGTGTGTATGAGTGAAAGTAGGTGATATTAAAGTCAAAAACATAAGGTGCAAATCTTTACTTTGTATTAGGAATTTACATAACCTTGTAGTATTTTTGGAGATTGTATGTACACACACACACACACATATATATATATATATATATATATATATATATATATATATATATATATATATATGCATGTTTAAAATATTTCAGCCTTTTCGTTTTGGAAATACTGATGTAACTGGCTATACTACTACTGCAAGTGTGTTCTTATTAAATTGACCCATGAGATGAGTATGTAGATTTGACAATTTCTCATATTAATCTATGATGCTGCCATTGGTTGTTACTGTTGTTGCCGGATTTATTGTCTGCATCATGCTATCATTTTGTTTTTGTCTGTGAAATGCTTGCTGTCATTTTTATTATTACTACTGTATGATTTCTGTGCTCTTTCATTTTTGTTTGTGTAATGGCCAATGTTGTGGCAAAGAAGGGTGCTCAGAGTTCATTTATTTGATCAGCAAATGATAAATAAAAGTTAAAATAAAGTAAGAAAAGAAGCTCATTATTGTTGTCCTAGCCCCATGTTCTGTTACCATTGTAGACCAAGTAGACCACAACCCTTTTATCCATAATTAGTAACCAGACAGCCTTTATGATCATAATATTCCCTGAACCAGAGATGTAGCTTATCATTGTTATTTGATTGGCATACGTTGTTGTTGCTGTTGTTGTTGCGTCTTTCGGCTTTTCCCGGTTAGGGGTCACCACAGCGGAACTCCGGTCTGCGTAGTGTTGATATAATGGGGTTTATAATGCTAACCTGTTCACTCATATATGCATCTCATCTATGAGGAGTAATTGATGATTCTTAATCAGCATGGATTTTCCAGCTGCCAACGCAGAAAGCTTTCAGAGTTTCTAGCCGCATCATCTTCGTTCAACATTTGCAAATGGTTCATTTGCTCCTCTTTCCACAACTTCCTATTATCTTTTCCCTTTTTTTTTTATTTTTTTTTGCATTCTTGCATTCTTGTTGTAAAGACGCTTGCTGTACTTGCCCAGTACCCTTTACACAGTTTACTTCTGCATATTACTAGCTCTATTATCTGTGTATTGTTATTCATACTCAGAATATTTATACACCAGTAGCCTTCTGCATTTTAAGGTACATTTTTAACTATAATCCATAGTATGTTTGTCTGGCAGAAAGACACATTCATCCTTCCTCTGTTTTTCTTCTGGAATACATAGTTCAAAAATTATTAATGGAAGAGTACCTGTTTTTGTTTTAAAGCATTTGTATTCTTTTTCTTGGCCCTGCACATAAATACAGATGGTTCACAGGATGCAGACATCCCACTGACACAGAGGCAGGGCAGGCTGGTCTGTGTGTCCTGTTGGTGACCAAATTAGAGTGTAACTGTGACATAATGAAAGGACTATCTCTGGGTCAATACAGCTGTGAGCTCGTTCAGATTTCTGTTACTGACATACAGCAGAATCTGCAAAACTTTTTGTGTTCCATGCTGGTGACTGCAAACTGGGAGCAGTATCAAATCCCATTCTGATACTCAAATTCTCCAAGAAGAGCTGGATCAAACAAATGTCTGTTGTATTAATCATGGACTCTTCTTTGACCATTAAGTCTCGGTAGTGGTTAGAAAATCCTTCTACCTTGCACTAATCATTCATGGTACCTCCCCAAAACCAAAGAAGTTATAGTCCCGCTTTATTCATCTCAGTGCAAATTATACTACAGCTTTTAAGGCTGTCACAGGTTTCCAACTCTGTTCGGTGGTGCTGCTGTTGAAACTTTTATGTGAGACTAGAGCATAGTAGCACTGATTAATGCTTACACAGAGGAGTATGATTGGATTTCGGATAATAACTAGCTTGTTATTTGAGGCATGTACCCTTTGGCATATACCTCCCTAAGCATCTAAAGCAACTTGAGAGCCCTTAATGTTTCCTCTCTAAAAAGATTTCAGGTCTGAGTACCCTTAGCCATTCTGATAGACTAAATGCCTTGCCCTTCTCTTCAATATCATACAGACTCCTGAGGGGTGATTTCAGCTTAGACTTCTATACTACAAATGATGCAGCACTCTTTGAAGTCCTTCACTTAAAGACAACTAGTGGTAAAGCAAACACCTGCTCTACAGAGAGGGAGGAGTGTGTGTAAGAGGGAGGTAGGTGTGTGTGTGTGTGTGTGTGTGTGTGTGTGTGTGTGTGTGTGTGTGTGTGTGTGTGTGTGTGTAAGTAAGGGGGGGGGTCATACCTCACAATTATCCAGATTTTTGCCTCATATTTTCGGTTTGTTTCTCATAAAATTGTGTTTTTTCTTGCAAATCACTGAGGATTGAAGTCAAAATATTGGCAGACATTTGAGTTTTAGGCTTCATATTCTCAGAAAATGCATACTGATACAAAACGTGTTCTTCTATCCACTTTCTAAGGAGGTAAGGGTATGTATGTGTGTGTCATACCACAGAACTGTAAAGATTTTCACAGAATGTCCAGATTTTTGCCTTATATTTTTGGTCTGTTCCTCATAAAAATATTTTTTTTTTGACAAATCACTGAGATGAGCTAAGGATTAAAGTTACTAAATAATGGCATGTATTTGAGCTTTAGACTTCATCCTTTAGAAAACATATTTTAACACAAATCGTGTTATTGCAGCAACTTTCTAAATGGGTCCCTAGTTTTAGGCCCTTGTCCCCAACATTATAACAGGCTTTGTCCAGATTTCTTGTGCTAAGAGATTGAGAGGTAGTGTGTGTGCATGTGTGTATGTATGTATAAGAGTGAGGTAGCATACCCCTCAGCTGTCCAGGTTTTTGCCCATATTCCTCCTAAAAGTATTGAAGTTGCTAAATAATAACAGACGTTTGAGTTTTAGATGTCATATCCTTTAAAAAAATGCATACTAACAAATTCTGTTATTTTTAGCAGTTTTCTAAGTTTATGAGGGCAATATTTATAATCTGTCCCTGTTTGTTTTAGGCTTTGTCCAGATTTCTTGCACTAAGATGATGGGGGGGGGTGTGTGTGAGAGAGAGTGAAATGCCCTAGTTAGAGTTATCAGGTGGAATTTATTTTCAAGTGCATATTTAAGGAATTGTGAGTTTCGAGGGAAGAGAAATTTACTGCTGCTCATGCTAAGTTTGCTTAAAATGTACAACTGTTTTGTTCAGCAAATGGTATCACTATTGTCATATAGAATTTTAAAGCAGTGTTAGTAGCACAGCAGGTAGCATACTTGCATCTTGATGTAGAAGGCTATATGTTCTACTTCCACAGCATGTAGATTTGTATTTTAAGGAGATGGGGTGCTGCAGTCCTGAGTATGTCCTCCTTTGGAGGAAATGCCTAGTAACTATGAACCTGTTTTTCAGCTTGCCACCCATTCCCTATTGCAATATACTAGCTTACCATTTTTTTTAATGTAGCATGGGCAATTTATTCTTTAAGGGCAGTAGGCACTGAATTTGTAGATGAAACACTAAAATATAAAGTTATTTTCTAGCAACAACCTCTTCATTAGTTTCAGATCTCTTTAATGTGGAATTATTCAGATGACTTTTACTTCTGCAGAGATTGTGCATACTGACTGACATTGGTGGATTGTAATGACAGATGTTTAAGTGGCCTTTTATGGCTGAAATGTTCTGGATTGGGCAGTTTGTCATTATTGGTTCATATGTTTTGTTTCATTGCTTGCTGGAAAAACATTCAAAATTATAAATTTAAAACACACTAACAAGTGGTGCTGTATTATAGAAGGGATATAATTAAATTATTTTATATTATAATTAAAACAATCTGCATATATTATAATCATATGTATAAATATGTATACTTCTTATGCATGGCTACTTTGGTTTATCACAGTAACAGGAAGGATACTGTAATGTCTGTGTCAAGAAATAAGGTCTAAAGCTTTTAGTTAAGAATATAATGAAGTTGTTCATATCACTGATAATAGACCCAGTTTCATATAACGAAGGGTCAACCACACAAAAGCAGAAAGCACCCAGAATTTCCCTTGCCTATTCAGTAAAACTAAACTTGAAAAAAGAATTAATAATGTGCATATATTAGGGATATTGGAATTATCTTTAAAAAGATGATGACTTGCAACTGTGTCAATGTTGGGATTATGAAGAAATGCTTGATTAAGCATTAATTAAAAGATATACATAATTTAGTGACTGCACACAGTTTAAGTTAAATACAGCTATAATGTGTCATGCATTCAGAGCACAGAATGCCAACTTTTATTTAAACAGCAACTTGTATTACTGAGAGCTAATCTTGGAAGCCAAATAATACTAGTGTTATAAACTAATCTGTTTAAATCTGTATAATCTGAACAGGCTCACTGGACTCAGTTTAGTGTCCTACATGAGAAATACTGAGCTAATGAACACTATTCCCAGCTAATGAACACTATTCCCCAGTAGTTGTTTCTAAGTCACTTATAAATAAATAAATAAAACAAGGGGAAGTATTTTGAGATAAAACAAATACCTTCCCCCGGATTCATAAAGCTCAGCGCAAGGCTGGTGTAAGGCCTGCGCCGGCCGTGCGGCGTATAAATGGTGTAGTAGCACCATATGCATATTAATGAAGGTGCGCCACTACCACATCCACGTGCATAGGACACGTGCGCGAGTGCATGGGGCGTTACTAAGCTGCGCCCGGAGGCATGTCAATGTCGGCTGGCGATGAGCAACCTAAACTGCTGAATATTATAGCCTGCCTGCAATAGTAATCGCACCTATCAGTGTCCGTGGATAATGAAACGTATGCAAAGCATGCAAGACAGTTCCCGGCCACACAAAATGGAGAACCAAACAGAAATGCAGGCAACACAATATGAGTTTCCGTCCATGGAACAAATTATATTTAAAATCGTGTGTCCGTAATGTACTGCACTGTCAGAAGTTATACCCAGTGGAAGTGAAGCGCATCATGTCAGCGCGCCGCCAATACACACGTCTAGCCCCATGGGCATGGTCACCAGCAGTCCCACAGTGGTAGTGATAGTACACAGCTGGGCAGTTGTGGCTATATAACAACCATAAAGAAACCTGACAGTCCAAATTGTATACCAAACACACACAAACATATGTATATTAAAATGTGCTATACACATGAACGTAACCGTCACATACACATAGGATGCCATATGTGGAACCGGGATATCCAAAAGCAGAACCCATGCATGCAAATGCAATATGCAATAACCCCTGTATAGCACATAACCCGCACCCATGTCCGAATGTCCACCAAATCCAGCTACCAGCCTTGCGCATCCGTACACCTACACATAGCGAGTATTCCCCATATGTAGTAGGAAGTATCGTCCTAGGTAGTGTCAGGATTGCAAATATGTATCCCACATTTGTAAACATCCCATCACAGGTACGTAAATCCAAATGGCCATGCGTTAATGTTCCGGAAAAATGTGTGTACATCCCGCATGGGATAAGTAACCTGTTGAAACCTCAGAGTTGTTTACACGCCACTGTGTCCATTACTGTACACATCTGGACAAAACATGTATGTGTAGTCACGGTACTGTTCAGTTTCTACACAGACATGCAAAACATACTACGCAGGATGGAACAGCTGTCCACCATGCAGGTCACCCCACTAGGGTTGCCACCTGTTCAGATGGCCAAGGTGGGACATCCCTTGTAGAAATGTGAGAATTTGCAGGATAAAACATACCCCTGGTCAGTGCAAAGGACAGAATTACACTTGTATGCCAAGATAAAAGCTTATTCCATAGCATTTGAATAGCTTATGCTATCCCAAATAATAGTTATGTGTACCAGATACAAAATACCTGTATCATGCAACTAGTAAAGAAAATAAGAAATATATTATTGTCTTAAAATCACAGGACATTTGCCATGTCTTAGGTGTCGTCACAGGACACAACTGTCCAAAGTGGGACCTCCCCTCGTAAAGAGGAACAAGTGGTAACCCTACTCCCCACTGAATTATCGACAGTATATATTCAACTCAATCACATACCGACACCACCTCCCAACCTATTACAGCAACAAAACCTGGACAAAGCCTAAAAGGATGGGTGGACAAATAGGGACAGATGTAATTACTGCTCTCACAAACTTTGAAAGTTCACTGAATAATAGTATGTACATAAGCATGAAATGTTGTGAAGGATGTGCGGTAGTCCCCAGTATTACAGAGGTCCGTACATTTATACTGTAACAAACCGTCACATATGTTGACTGTACTACTGCATACCTGTAGTTAATTCATAGTTAAGTCATGTGCAAAATAATAACCCTCATAAGAATGAATACAGGAAATAGTCAAATGTGAATGGGAACACCACTCACCGTGGATTATGTATTGTAACCACCCCACCCATATTATGTATTGCCAACATCATAAGCTGCTGACAGGTGCCCAAACACCTGTGTCTGTAAACACAGATAAAATGTTTAAAATGGACAAACCCTGTCCATGTGCTTTGTCTGACATTTGAACACGGTCAGGGCAGTTCCGTTCACCAGGCAGACAAGCCTAAACCCAGATCACCACATGAACACCCTGACAATTAAAGACTTGTATGTGTCAGGACTATAAGCCTTGGGGTTCTGAATATCCCTGCAGTGATGAAATATGCAGTTTGGGTCCAGAGCAGTAGGGAATGTGTAACATGTAGTACCGCATTTTTCCCAGCAGGAGAATGGATGCCTGTGTCGTAAGTGAAGTGGTGAGGCATATGTTAATGTAGCTATGTACTATGGGTATGCATATAAATGAGTCAGAACACCAAACGTATAGTGGTTACAGCATCCGGCCAATGTGAATGCAGTCCTGGTTCAACTACGACTACAGCACATATAATGTTAAAGTGTAATGAATGCGTCTGTGCTGTACAGACATTTAAATATGTAAAGGTGAATGTGTGTTTCGCATATGTCCATTAACCAGATTAGAGATATTTTACTGGTACTGTCACAAGTAATAAAGCCCACGTAAGCACAAAGACTTAGTAAACATATGTAACCCACAATAAGGATATGCATGTGCGCTCGCGTAACCCACAATAAGGAAATGCAAGTGCGCCTGTGTGTGTAATCCGCTCACAGCATAGCAAATGAATGCTGGTTTCTACACGTAATGTCTATATATGGATATATACATTTGTGTATAGATATATATATCCACAGACTTAAACTAAATAAATATATGAAATAATGAATGTACAGATATATATATATATATATATATATATATATATATATATATATAAATATATATATACATATATATATATATATATATATATATATATATATATATATATATATATATATATATATATACATACATACACTCAAACACATACAACATCAATTGATATATACCTAACAAACATATAAACAAATGTCCTCGTAGATATAACACATGTACATAAATAGGTTACACCATAGCTAGTATGGATACACATAACAGACATGCAATTAAGGTAAATACACTGCTGCTCCCAAAACTACTGCCCGGAAAGTATCAGTGTGCCAGATCTGTAAGTCCTACTCTTTAAACATGGATATAGGTGTCCTTTGCAGGACTCCAAAAATAGTGAATTTATAAATGCACAGCCCTGTAATGATTGCTGCAAAGAAGTGTCATCCACAACTACAATATAGCTGTACATGCAACAGTAGCTTGTGCAAGTGTAATAACACATGGGTTGACAGAATGTAAGAAATATGTACCGACATGCGGAGAGTGGATAGTGCTTAGAAGTGTTGTCATAATTTATTATTGCTCACATTAAATATGTGTTATGACTACTGTGGAGGGGTGTCAGGTCTGGGAATCATGGGTATGCAATAATGGGCCTAGGTGCCTAGGTGTTGGTTGGCACAGATTTATGAGGTCCGCCCCATGGGAGTGATTAATATACATACCTATGTGGGTATAGCAGACGCCTCTAATTTCCTAAAATGAAAAACCCATCTACCGGATATCGTGTAAACTATTGGGGGAAGACGTAGGGAGTTATATTAGTGTCATGTAAGCGATTATCATGGATGTACATGCGTACGAATAAGATGGTAACCATACCTCTCAATCAGAATAAGACATCTGGACAAAGGCTTTTTAAAATAAGTACAAATAGGGAATATCTCAAATATTCCTCTTACAAAGTCAGAACGTGGATAGAATAATGGATCAGTCAATAGTATGAATGTTTTGAGGGTTATTAATTGTAAATAACAAATGTCTGTCATTATTGTCTAACCCCACAGTCCCAAATGACTTCCCACTAAATTACCAGAAAGGCATTGCACAATATTATTAACAAAGGAACAAAATCAGACATGTAGGTTAGGGACATTTACCCAAAATGTGTACAGTTGAGAGGTATGAAGGTAACCCTGACCTAAATAAATGTACAGAACTAGTGCGATTAGGTGGACAGGTGTGAAGAAAGACGTGATGACAAATGACAAAACATGTATAAGTCAAAAGCATGTACCTCGACAAATCTGGATGAATACTAATGCCCTGTGATAGTCAATGTGGAAGGTTAATAGAAACAACATAAATGTGTCCCTCAAGGTGCTATGCAGTGTCCCCAAGACAGTGTTCAGTCTCCCACACATGCGTGTGAGTTCTGCCACTGACGGAAAGCGCAAATACCAGCGAACACATAAGGTAGATGATAGCAGAATATGTTTTGATCAGCACCTGTTGGCTTTTGTGAGGAACACAACACTCTGGGCGGGTGTGTCCTACAAAAGGAATGTAATGGCATCTGGCCTGTGATTTCTCCATATATTGTGTGTAGTGGTGTAATAAAATGACATATCTTGTATCAGAAACAGATACATGTTATAGGAAACAGTATCATCGACTATACCACTACAAGACAAATCTGAAGGTATGAAAAGTGCTGAAGTAGTCAGTTTAGTATTGACTGCAGGTATGTGTGGACTTGTCAAATGTCACAGCTGTACATATAGTCCCTATAGGGCTGTCACCTCTACAAATGATGAAAGTGGGAGGTGCTCTGTATAAATGACAGATGTAGCAGGTCAAAACATACCTACAGCCATGCCTACTCCACAAATAGACATATTAGCACACATCAAAGCTTAGGCCAGGATTCACGAAGCTTTGGTCGGTGTACGAGTAGAGTAAGAGTAGAGCAAGGCAAGATGTCCGCCGAGCTATTCAGCAATATCCTGTAGGGGCGTGTAACACAGCCCCTCAAACGAACGTTGCACGGATAATGTTAGGATATGCAAATTACCCCATTTGTAGGTGAAAGCTATGCAAATGATGTAAAATATGCGATACATGAAACAGTAAGCTGTCCGTGCAAGAGTAGAGGTATGTGCAGAAATGTACACGGATGTTAACCGAGTAACGTTCTGCAAGTAGCTAAACGGAGCAATGTCATCTGCAAATAAAGGATGGTTTAGTTGAAGAAGCATGCCAATGGCCAAATATAATGCCAGTGGCATGTATTCCCATTGAAATTAATAAAACTCTAGTTGTCCTCCCCGATCTCCGATGCGCTGTGCATACAAACCAAGTCAAATATGTAAACTATACATACAAATTGTAATGCCAGTTAAAAGTTATTGCGTCATGCAGGGGAATGGCAAGCTGAAGACAACATGGCTACTGAGTAGTGGTTGCTATGTGTGGAAGCGCACACTCAGAGATGCAACCAAGCATTAGTAGGCAATCCTATGCAATTGAGGCTGAGGATAGTGAAGCACAATTTGTCATGCCATATGGGCCAAGCCCCTACAGTGTAAGAGTAGGTGAAGGGGACTATCAGCGTAGAAGATAGGTGACATCATGAGTGTGTATGTATAAAACATTGTAATCTTATTGGAGCAGTGTGTCACATGTCTGCTGTCAGTGACTCATCAGTGGAAGAGGCGTGTTATGATATATCCTAGGTAAAGTCAGTAAACTGATGGTGTACGCCATGGATATCACTGAAGTTCCTTGCAAACCTGGTGAAGTGTGTTTGCACCCGTGCAAGCCTGTAAGCCCGAGTAAGCATGTGTGCATGTGTGTCAGCCTGTGTGTGCGACTTGAAGAACAAGTAAGCTACTGTAAGATTGTTGAAGCCCGTGTAATGTTGTGTAAGCCAGTGTAAGTGTTTGTATGCATGTATAAGCCTGTGTGCGCACATGAAAGTGGATATGCACTTCACTGTGCTCCTATGCGCGGCGCCGCTCATTGTGGACACAAACAGTGAAAAGGAAGGTAAACAAATAGCAGTAAGTTAACCAAGGAGAACTACCACAGCTAGCAGGTGGAAACAATCAGACTGAGTATATTACACAGCCAGTACAGTAGGCCAGCACAGCACAGCACGTACAACTCTACAAACAGTAGTCCACCATGTTATTCTCAGACACACTGCAACACTGTAGTATAGTAAGAGAAGTGCAAACTGTAAAAGCTTAACTGAGACAAGATAATGTTAGGGGCTGCCATTGCTATTATACGTCAACATATGCAACATGTGGAGGGTTGTGCCAATGTGAATGCCACTCAGCATCACACAGTGAGTAGACGGAGAGGAGTTTGCAGGCACAGGGTAAACTACCAGGGGCTACATGAGCTGGAGATAGTAGAGCACTATAGAGTGGACAGAGACCTCCTGCAGAAGATTGTGGATCTGTGCAGGCCATGTCTCACACACAGACCCAACAGAGGGAAACCTATCCCAGTGGAAACCAAGGTATGTGTTGCCCTAAGGATACCAGCAACAGGTACCTTCCAGAGATCAACTGGTGATATGATGTGGATTTTACAAACATCAGCATCCAGGGTACTGCACCAGGTCATGAATGCCATGTCAGCACATGTCAGTGAGGATGTATATATCCCCAATTCCCGTAAGGTATTGGGCAGCAATATGTGTCGTTTCCACACAATAGTGGAATACCCTAAGTACTATGTGCAATACACTGCATGCACATATGCATCAAAGCACCAGCCAGTGAGTGTGGCAGGGCCTACATCATCCACAAGGGCTTCCCCTCCATGAAGTGGCGGTTTGTGTGTGATGGCCAGCCCATAATAATGAATGTGTGTGCTGGATGCCCTGGAAGCTGCAATGCTTCCGATATGTGGCATCTGACGCAGCTGTACAAAACATTTGGCAATGGGGACAACCCTCATGGTCACCTAGTGAGGGATGCCGGATGTGCAGTTCAACTGTGGCTGATGACACACATCAGAAATGCACACACACATGAACAGGAATGCCATAATGAGGCACACACATACAGAAACCTTACTCTAGCATGTGTATGTGTCGCCAAGTCACAGGTCTGGTGCCCGGACACATCTGGTGGAGCATTACCGCACTTGTCAACTACATGTATCAGAATTGTCTGTGGCCTAGGTCATCTGTGTCACACACACACACACACACACACACACACACACACACACACACACACACACACACACACACACACACACATGACAGTTTATATACATAGTGTGAGTGACTGTTCATGTATGTGTAATACTGCAGAACAGTTCAAACACAGCAAAGTATGTCAATAATGGACATTCATCATAGTTGTACAACCACCTTGGAGGATATGCATGCAGAACTCTCATTGCATATGTGATACAGTGATGTACTTCACAATACCATTGTAAATGCAAATATCAAATGACAAATGACATAGCACATATCTATATGTACACATTGTTACCCATTATACATATTGGGGTGTAATACCTATGTGTTACTGTTGGTAAAGTATGTGTAGTAAATGTGGATAACTGACTCTGTTTAGCCTTATAGGTGTACAGCATGGGTTGGATAACATGTATCTGTCTGTATGATACCTTTGTGTAGACTAACTGTGTCATGTGCAGAATGCATTCTAGGCCACAGTATGAATTCCCAGATGTGGACAGGAATATCCCTATTGTCTTTGCTTGTAACTAACATGGCTACATGTCAAACAGTAATGGTCCCAGCAATGTGTGGCGGTCAATACCAGTGCAAACTGGTATAGTATAGTACATGTAGGATCCACATGCTACTGTGTGTCCTACATGTGTGGGACAGTTGTGAAGATATCATATAACAATTGGTAATTCAGACTGTTGAGGTCGTGTCTACTACCATAATGCAAAACTATGACAGATAGTAACAGTATCACCCACAGCACAGTGTAAAACCATAGCAATCACACATGTGTAGACAAGTACAACAATATGTGTAGTATAATGCATACTGGCCACCAATAGAAAGTATGACATGTTAACAGTGTGAAATACAGGGCATGTCACCATTCCAATGTGTCCACTATACATGTAGATGCAGACAGTGCACCCTCACCATGTTCACATATAGATACATGTGAATCTGTACTACACACATCTCACACGTACTGCACACTCTGTAACACATGCTGCCAATACTACATACGTCAGTCAAATGGCACATGGATGGATAATACATCTTCAGAATTAACAGTGCTGTACACTATACTACATTGATGATCATAGCTGGAATGTATCATGCCTGCTTACATACACCTAGAAGGAAATCACACTTTGTGTTAACAACATTGTAACATAATTACAGTGCTATGAAGCCACCCTGTGCATCAGCACCATGTTAGTCCGTACCTGCATCAATGTTACACATTACAAGAGGTGGCACAGGTGTCATCATATGCACAGGGTATGTAGTTTCTTTTCCAGAGCCTGTCAGTGAACCAGCCGATCAACATGTATGCATTTGTGTGTGTGTGTGAGGGACAACAGGTATTGCATGGCCCAATGTTGATGCAATGTGTGTGTGTGTGTGTTATGTGTTATCCCTAGCTGTTTGTTTTGTGTGTCTCTGCATGTACACTGTATCAGCATGTGTCAGCCATATACTGGAGGTTGTGGGACAGTCACAGACTGTACCTGCCAGGCTGTACAGATCACCATTCCTGGCCATGGACACCCCTCCATGCATTCAACCATAGTCCAGTCCTGCACCTGGTAATGTATACACATACATACATGAGATATGTATCACAACCTGTGGATAAACGGGTGTCAGTAATGTTAACCTGATTTGCATAGTATTGCCATGTAATACATAGGTATATGAGCCATAGTCATCCTCCAACGTAATAACCACTGCTGACTGCTGCTGAGATGTGCACATGACCATTTAAAGGTGCTGTACTATCATTGTTTTCAATGTCCCTGGTAATACCCAGCAACAAAATAACTGGTCACTACACAACTATAACCCAGGATCACTACAGCACACAGTATGTGCACTATCACAGAGCCATAGCACATTCAGATACATCCAAGGTGAACACGTACAGACAATGCAGCATATTCAATAGTGCTAATATCCACATACATATTACAAAGATATATATATATATATATATATATATATATATATATATATATATAGATATACACACACACACACACACACACACACACACACACTTGGCAGGGCCGGGAGTTGAACATACACCTACCTACTCTAACACACTACAGCAGTACGCATTTACAGAACGCGCTACCAAGATTACTGAACACAGCACTCCCAGAGGCATACTTCTAGGTGGGTGACATCATCCGCAAAGGCAAAGATGCCGATAGGGAAAGTGTGTGTTGTGAGGCATCTAAAAGCATTACTGTGTCCCCAGGCAGCTGGAAACACACACACACACACACACACACACACACACACACACACACACTTGAAAGGGCCGGGAGTTGAACATACACCTACCTACTCTAACACACTACAGCATTACGCATTTACAGAACGCTACCAAGATTACTGAACACAGCACTCCCAGAGGCATACTTAGGTGGGTGACATCATCCGCAAAGGCAAAGATGCCGATAGGGAAAGTGTGCATTACTGTCCCCAGGGCAGCTGGAAACACACACACACACACACACACACACACACACATCTACCTACTCTAACACACTACAGCATTATGCATTTACAGAACGCGCTTCCAAGATTACTGAACACAGCACTCCTAGAGGCATACTTCTAGGTGGGTGACATCATCCGCAAAGGCAAAGATGCCGATAGGGAATGTTTAGAGAGTGAGCGGTCTGAAAGCATATTACCGTCCCAAGGTAGATGTACACAAACACGGCAGTGCTGTCATCAGGCCAACTAAATATCTACGGCGCACAACAACACTAAATAGATATGGGATGCGCCACAGACAGTACACCCTTCGAGAGAGCAACCAGTGTGTTCAATGTAGGCATCCATCGTGACATTGAAATTGGACATCTGGTGCCTGGATGACCACCATGGCTATACAGGATGTCAATGGCCATGCCCACACGCTTAGTATCACATGTATGTTTGGAATGTACTGTGTGTCCATCTACACAATGGCGTACTGGGCATGCTCACACACTTAGCATTTGCAAAGGGCCATCTTGCATGCACACGGAGTCTAATCACGGAAGGGCGCTGTGTGGAATGTACTGTGTGTCCATCTACACAATGGCTTACTGGGCATGCTCACACACTTAGCAGTTGCAGAGGCCATCTTGCATGCACCACACACTTAGCATTTGCAAAGGGCCATCTTGCATGCACACGGACTCTAATCATGGAAGGGCGCAGTGTGGAATGTACTGTGTGTCCATCTACACAACGGCGTACTGGGCATGCTCACACACTTAGCAGTTGCAGAGGCCATCTTGCATGCACACGGAGTCTAATCACGGAAGGGCGCAGTGTGGAATGTACTGTGTGTCCATCTACACAACGGTGTACTGGGCATGCTCACACACTTAGCAGTTGCAAAGGGCCATCTTGCATGCACACGGAGTCTAATCACGGAAGGGCGCAGTGTGGAATGTACTGTGTGTCCGTCTGCACAACGGCGTACTGGGCATGCTCACACACTTAGCAGTTGCAAAGGGCCATCTTGCATGCACACGGAGTCTAATCATGGAAGGGCGCAGTGTGGAATGTACTGTGTGTCCATCTACACAACGGCATACTGGGCATGCTCACACACTTAGCAGTTGCAAAGGGCAATCTTGCATGCAGATGGAGTTAACACACAGAAGGGCACAGTAAGGTATAACTGCCCTCACGCACAGGGCGGTCACACATGCAGTGACCTGTACACACACAGCTGCCATCACAGCTGTAACAGGTGCAGGTCACACACATACACACTGTAGTGTACACTGTAGCTGTCAAGTCAGCACCATGTCATTGGTGCAGCACTACACAGCCTTACGGTCCCACAACACCATGTAACACATGACCACTGGGCTGTACAGTGGTGTACAGCAGCTGTGCAGAGTACACATGTACCAACAGGGATCCAACAGGTGTTATGCATTGCAATGATACCAGTATACATGAACAGGTCGGCTCAAGACATACCATGGCCCTTACACAGCTGTGACACCTGACTGTTGCTGTACACCAATGAACACACGTCTGGGTATGTCATACATGTTATTGTGTGGATGTGTGCATGGACTGCACACACAACACATACATACATAGCCTTTGATGTACCTCGTGCATAACACTGGCCTAATCAATGCTACACACGCGAATTGAAGGTGGGCCCATGTCTGTTGAATGTTCACACTACAGGGGGTAGTGGTGTTGACTGGGACACATACCCTTGTACTGGTCGCCTGTGACACCCGTGATATCATACCACAGTCCATGTGTTATGTATGTCAACACACATGTCCAACAATAGCAATGCATACAAACATGGCAACAGGAGACACATGTGACATCTGTACTGTGCATGCAGCAAACATGCATGTGCAGTGGCCGATGTCCGTAACATAGTTGCACCTCCCTACAACATGCAGACGCAATGCAGACCTACCATTGACATCTGTATACGGTGACATACAAACAGCACGTATGGAGGGATGTGTGTACATAACGTGGTGAACCACCTGTCTAGATGTATGTATGCAGGGGGTGGCTCACAGTTGTGTCACACACCATCCTATCATGCCATGTGCAAACAGTACGCTATGTCGCTGTTACGTGACGGTGCTGACATAATGCATACACAGCGGTCAGGTGTTAACAACTATCTGTCACATGGCACCTGTAACACCTACAACCTCCCGTGTGCATATAGCAGCACATTTGCCAGATATAGCATTGGTACACATAATGCAATCAATACCGCTGCATGTCCATCAAACGTGTCATCATATGGCAGGTGCATCATTCCCAGCACTGCCATGTGTGTCCGAATGTGTGACCAGGGATGCCACATATTGCGGGGAATATGTCCCAGTTGCCACACATCCCTGTACACCATTGTAGAGATCTGTACATACGTCAGTGTGGGAAGCATGACGTTCGCCGGTGAGGTGCATCACACACGTCGGCTGTCCGTATACACATGTGTGGTCACCACAGTGTGTGTCTGTATGTATGTGTGGTGCTTGGTGTGAGTGTGTATGCTAATATACGGTGGGAAATGATCACTAGCCCCACGTGGTGACTAACCCGTAATGGTGATGCATTGCACAACCCTGTTGATGCCATAGGTCCCAGCCATACTGGCTACCTGTGCATGTCCCTTCTCTGTGACACGTCGTGTGGGTGCATAGTACTGTGAGGGTGATGACCACACAGGCAAGGGTCCCCAGCTGCACACTATGGGGTGTGCATTATAGTGGTGTACACCCCGGGAATGCGGCCATGTTCCCGTACTGTTACAGGGTTCTACTGCTGCACAGTGTGGCCTCCAGCTACCAAGTGACACCTGACATCATCATTGGCCAGGCCGCTGTGTACAACCCCTGCACCATGTCACCATACCTGTAATGTGTCCTGCTATGTATGTCACGCCTCTGTCCAGTGTAGCCTGTGGCACCGACCACATGCGTCAGGTGCAGTATATGTGCGGACATCTGTGTCATGTTGGTGTGTCCAACAGTCAGGTTGAGGGTACATGTAGCATGCTGATATTGCCAGACGTGCCTGTGTGTAATCCACAGTTACACGTGGGGGACTGCAAACACTGCTACCTGTAGGCACATGCAAGTACACCATAGGAGGGAACCAGGGTATCACAACCAACATGGTGCTACAGATGTAACCGAGACACATACCATTAACACATCACAATGCATGCTTCACCTGCACTACATGGTATGACTGGTGCATGTCGACAGTACACAACCTATGTCACATACACAACTCAGTATTCACACACAACCACTGCAACATACACATCCCTCACTATGCATACACAGGTATTACATACACCTCTCACTATGCTGTTCACCCTGTGCATCAGAATATTTGTGCATAACCCTGCACCGATGGTGTGGATGACAGGGATGCAGCACAGGCTTCATCATATGCACAGGGTGATATGTTTGCCAGGGGCATAGGCTGCACCAATGGATAACATCATGTGTGTGTGTAAGGGCCGGTGAGTTGACTGGACATGTCTGTACAGAATGCATGTGGATGTTGTGGAGCCCTACAGTTGTGTTTGCTGTGTGTGTATGTGTGTACACAGTTCTGCCATTTGTGATGCCTACACAGGGTATAATTGACAGCCCCAGATTGTACAGTGCAGGTTGTACAGCTCACTGTGTCCGTCCACGGCCAAGTGACCTGTGCCTGCCTGGGGTTGCACGGGCACTACCAGGTGGAGGTACAGAGTGGCTACTGTCCGACGACACATGTCCGCTGGAACCGTGTCCCCGCTGAGACCGTCCAGGGCCACGTCCATGTGGCCTGCTATGTCCTGGTGTTGACAGCGCAGCACCAGCTGCACTGCTACTGCTACCGGCACTATGGGAGCGGGCATGTGAGGTGGCACGCTCAAGTCGACCTACACTAGGTGGTGTTGCTGGCCTACGTCCACATGGCCTACGCCTCACTCCTACCAGGTGTTCCAGCACAGACAGCTCCCGCTCGCGGATTGCCATGCCTCAGTCAAGGATTCCGACCATTTCACCTAGTCGCCTATCCAGAACATTAGCAATCTGCTGTTGAGCATTTGCCAATGCCTGGATGTTGTCATTTAGGGTATGGATAGCAGCCCTCTGCAGCCTCTGCCCTTCTCTGTTCTGCTGTTCAGCACATGCCTGTACTGCCATTACAGTCTGGAACATGCGTCTGGTGATACCAGCTGCTGCGCTCTGTCCTGCAGGTGCATGTCTGCCAGAGGTCCTCCTACGAGCAGCACTGGCCACATGCCTGTGTGGCACATCTGCAGTCATTACACTGACACCATGGTGTGTAGACACACCTTCTGTAGCCACCACATGTTCCTGTTCCATGCCAACAGATGCTGACTGTCCTTCCTCTATGGCCACCGGTGATGCGGTATGTGTTGGCAGCAGAACTGTGTGCGGGGAAGAGGGGGACATAGCTGGGATGGTAACCATTGGCACAGATTCAGCCCCTGACAACCCTGCCTGTACCTCATGCATATGTTCATCACCGCTAGTATCTGTGGGGACACTAACATCAGATGGACCGCAGGAGGGTAACGCACCTACATCACCTGTGAATGCAAAGAAATACTGTAAAGTACAATAGACACAGACACACACACACACACACACACACACACACACACACACACACACACACACACACACACACACACACACACACACACACACACACACACACACACACAGACACACACACAGACACACACACAGACACACACACACAGACACACACACAGACACACACACAGACACACACACACACACAGACACACAAACACAGACACACACAGACACACCATGCATGTGATTTGTCAGATGGCATGCAGCATGCCTGCGATACAGCAGAGGGCATGCAGCTCAGACATTAATAGTGTTAGTAAGCATACCTCCCTGGGGTGCACACTACAGCAAGCAGGTATCATATCAGTAGCCATGCAGTTCACACAATCATGGTAGTATGCATGCATCCCCGTGATACATCGTGTGGCCCAGAACAGGATAACAGTACACATGGCTGACGTGACCTTGACATGTAATCTGCTGACATGTACATTAACATGCATACATGTTTGACACAATGGTGTCCTGACACATGTACAGCATCATAATGGGCTTCACATTGCAGTGTTGTGTGTATGCCCTACAGATAGAATGCATGTTTAGCAAATGTGCATGAGCATGGGAGGGTAGTGTGAGCCGTCTACATTGCTATACAGTGTGAAGTACAGACACTGTACCACGGCATGGCAACATGAGGCATGTATGTTGCTGTAGAATGCATAATATGTACACATTGCATAGCCATAACTGCAACACAGTCGTGATGTTCGACAGATCGTATATGGTAGACTTCAGTGACACCTCCAGTAGCTGTGCACAGGCTTTTAGGTTGTCCAGTGTACCACATCAACTGTATAATCGGTCAACTAAGGCTATAATTGGACCATGTGTGGACAATGTGCAACAGGGTGTATACACATCCCAAGTACTGTGTGGCTACATGTCTCTGGTCATCCCCCATGGCCATGTGTGCACATGTGTTGGCCAATTGTGTGTGATGGGCATCTTCTCCACATGTCTGTGTGGTCCCATATGACATACACCCATACATGTCAGATATGTCACAATCCACAGGGCTATGCAGACAACGGGTTGTATGTTTGGTATGTGGGGTATAGGTCATGCTATAGTGTGACAATATTGCAGACAGAACACTACATGTCTGGGACATGTCAGGTGGCACATCACAATGTGTGCACCCAATGCAGGGCATATGACACAATGGTGACACTTGTGGGCTGCCCATATCACAGCTCACTGTGTGGTACTGTGTGCGTACCACACATGTTGTTCCAATGCATACTACATATGCCTCCATTGTAGAACACCTCCACCATTGTATGCACAGCTGACCACACATGTCGCAATGACAAGTACTGTGGTTTCAAGTCTGTGTATCATTACATTTGTACATATTGCACATGGGTGGCGTGTGTGAATGCATGGTGGTGCGACCTGCATATCATGACTGGAACAAACATCAGGTGTGCAAGTGTTAACTGGCCACATGGCAAATAGATCTACACTGTAACATGCCTGATACTGATGACAGTCTCACCTGCAACGGACCCATGTCTGTGCGGCATGCCAGAGGTACCTGTATAGGGTGACACACCAGTATGAACATTATCCATGACTGTATGACAGCCACAGGTTGCACTGTGCATGTGAACACATTCACCTGTGTAATAGCATATAGTATGCACATGTGTGCATACACAACATAGCATACTGTAGTATGCAGCATGTGTGTCCACATACCTGGCATATGTTGTTACTTTACATAATGTACAGTGACACATGCAACTACATGGGATGTAATAGCCATATGTGCATTACTGACTTACCAGGCAACTCCAGGCTCATTGGTTGGGAGACACCCACCTCCATGATGGCAGCTAGTGTTTCTGGATGCTGTTCCCTGGGTGTCCCCAGACTGGCCAGTAGCTCCTTGGTGTGTGTGAGTGGGGGCTGGGTTGGTGGCCCACCACCTGTTCCACCTTGTTCCCTGGCGATTGCAGTGGCACACTGTTTTGCGTGTCGTATCAGGTCCATGCAGTGTCTGTGCACCTGCTGGTAGGTGCGGTTATGGCCACCCACATCGCTCACCCTCCTGCGTAGATCCTGCCACAGGTCATCCCACTGCTGGGCATGCTGTGGCACATGGCTGAACAACAAGTCATAGTTGTCATGGAGCTGTGGGATGAGGACATCATCCTCCTGGCGGGTGTATGCTGGGAGGCGTGTACGGGGCATTATCTGTAAAACATAATGATGGTGACAGGTCACAGTTTCAGAGATGTACAGAGATACTGCTGCACATACATTTCTATGACATCTACTGCATCTGCACAGTTATCTTTGCAAAGCATCATGACACTGACATGACTGACGTGTTTGTGTCACACGTCACACCCATTATGCATTGGATATCATCACCATATATGTGTGTCACCTCATTACAGTGTTCATACTCCATGTAAATGCTGTCTTGCTGTGGGCATGTCTATTTGCCTGCACTTGTGTTCTTACCTATCTGCACATGCCTCGATGTGTCCACGGTACTACTGTTGACCTGGATGCTGTGTATATGTCACATATCAACACAGACACAGCCATAATGGACTTGAGCAGTGACAATGCACACATACGCATGGACACCTGTACATGCATGTGTTTTGCCATATACATCTACACAGCACTGTACAACTGTTCAACATCCTGACACGGATCGCCTGTATTACACATGTGATAGACATGGGACAATGGATAGTCAGATGACATTCGCAGGGATGGTCATCAACCATAGCATGTGCGGGCACAGTTTCCACGCTGTTACAGATGGCCATTGTGCCACCGCAAGCTGCATCAGTGCCACATTACTGATCCAGTCAGTTGATAGTACATCTACCATGTAAGACTGGGATGATATCTGCAGCTTTGATGGACAGGGTTGCATGGTATGGCTGGAGTATGTCACATATATGGTACAGGGATCTGTCCAGCCTGTGGGGATCCTAGTATTAGGACGGTGGCTGTCCATGACATATGTCATATAGATCAGGATATGGACATGTAGCATGTCCATCATCATGGTGTAGCAAATGTTCTTCTGCAAGGTAGACAGCATGCTGCATAGTGGAGGTGTGGATTGTGAAGGCTGGCATCGCACATCCATGCATAGCCATTACCCCTTACAGGTGGTATGCGATCCAATATTGGTCACCACAGGGCTGTATATGCCTGGCCAGTGATCTCCGTGCTCATGGATGGCACCCTGACATGACATGGGTACCTAATATGACTACCTAAGGGGCCTGGAGACGTCACCATGTCAGGGGGTGCACTGCACAGCACCATCCCTTATACAGTGTCCATAATGTTGACCACAGCCTAGGTAGTAGTTTATGGGTACAGAGATGTTCACCTAGCGGTGACACTGCTGGTATCATCCATCAGACTGTGCACATATGTCACACACCTCACCCACACAGCCCTTTCTGTATGTTGTTCACAACACTGACACAGCTAAACTGATAGGTCATGGCCATTTACAGCCTTACATACACAGATGCCTAACATTTGTCTGTGTGGTATGGGCTACAATGAGGGTGGGGCACAACACTTTAACCCTGTTCTACTGTATCTGGCACTGATGTGCTGTGCACATGTCACTCTTGCACCTTTTGTAGTTGTGAGTCTGTCAACAGGCCACTGGTGGAACACTCCTGTGACATGCAAAGGTATTTGTAATCAAATATCCATGCTGTCTTGTACATCTGTACTGCTAACATCTTCAGTGGTAATGGTTCATGGACATACATACCATACTCAGCAGGGTTGTAGTGCGGTGCCACTCTAAATGACTGTCATCACCACTTGTGGGTTGATATTATCCAACACCCTATCTGTATTGTATGGTCATGCTGGGCACTTGTTCAGAACATGTGAGCATGTCATGAGCTACTGATTACTATAGCACCCATTACACACCATTTCCCACAGGTACACTGGCTGTCCTACACTTCCCCGCTTGCTTAAGGTATGACAGCTGTTGTACACACGTAACGCACATATCCTGTGGGACATGGTTGTATATACAGGCATGTCCAACTGTCACGTACCAGTGCTACTGCCTGTCTATATGAGGGATATGTCATACATGTGGCAATAGAGCAATTGTCTCATGTACACATTCAATGCTCACCTCCCAACATACGGCACTACAGCCTGTGGGGGATGCACGTCTGCAGCTGTGCTGGGCCCATAGCTCTCAGGTGTACCTCATTACAGGGAACGTACCTCATTTGGGGTTCTAAAAGGTGCATGTTCCTCAAGGTTCCACATTGGAAGGGTCTGTCACACATTCATTGTTGTACATAGTTTACCTGCTAGCCATGGCTAAATAGATGAGAATCATATTAATTCATTGGAATATCTGTTTTATATGTAAGACCAGCCTATTTTAGCCATCATATGCCCTTCCTAGTTGACGCTGTTAGTAAGCCAGTTGTAAGTGTTCCACGTTTCACCCATTTGTCACATGGTATGAGGGCTAATGTTCCTCATTTTGGGGACAGGAGGCTGACAGCTATGGCTGGGGGTAATGCTGTTGCCAACCCTGACTGCACCTGACAGTCATTTGGGGATGTGTAACATTCGCAACACACCCCACCCATCACATAGTCTCACATGATCTACACCACTGGCCACACCTACGAGGACAACCTGTGCAGTATGTCTCCATACTCACTGTAGGCACCAGAGGTAGCCCTATCATGGAAGACAACATCACCAGCTTATAGCCCACAGACTCATGTGTGCCCACCACATACAGCCAATAGTGAGTTATAACATTCACAACACACCAGTCATAGCTGACTCTGTAGGGTGTCACACTGCAGTTCCACACAGCAGGCTACACAAGGTGTTAGTCACATCTTGCTGTCGGGTAACTGCTTCTGCAACATAACCTATGCACCCATGCCACACCTCACCAGGTATGATATGTCTGTCATTCGCCATGTTAGTGTGACTGCCCTGTGATGCCACTTCACAGACTATGTGTGCAGGGACATGCAATAGCTCACCAGTCTTATAGCCCTGAGGGTGTGGGCCTAGCCCTGGGGAGCATTTTGCATTCATCCGGACATGATACCACTGTACAATGACCGACTGTGTCACTTCAACAGTTGCCTATGCTCCTATTGTCATTCCACAGGCATGTGGTATCTGTCCGCTATGACTGTCCTGGTCAAACACAATGCTGTGGCACAGATGACTTGCACCTGTCGGCCCTGGGAGTACAGCTCACATGTAAGGCTCTTGCTGCTTCTATACTGCCTGTCTTGCACAGTTTCCAATAAACTGGCAGGGCGGTAACTGGCATGCGCGACATGGGGTCATGTGACACATTGCTTGCATCTTCCTCTGTGATGCACGCAGGCAAGGCACACCTTATAATGCACCACTCAAACATCTCTGCAGTGACTGGGACCTGCCTCTAGGCTCTGCAGAGCACACCTGCAATGACAGGTTATAGACAGACCATACCTTTCAGGCACATACCTGGACCGGCACACCCACAGCTGAGGGGTTCCCATATCCCACTATGTTTTGCACACATCCTGGCAAGTTGCTTAGCACAATGCATCAGAGGTGCTCCACATGCAACTAACTGTGTCCGGGACCACTATACACATAGTAACAAGCGACAGAGTCAACATCATACCCCATGGGTAACATACCTTCTATGGTGGTATAGTGGACAGTGGGCCTCAGCTACTACTGATGTGTGACTGACACTACCCCACACTTCACTGGGATAGCCACTCATGTACCGACACATCCATGAGTCATACCCTCCACTCTGCTGGATCAACCCATACACACCACCTCCAAGACCTACATTACCCTTGGCATGAACACTACCATCATGTGACTGGTGTTACACACCTGGGGTTATCCCCTCATTGGTGGATTCCAAACATATGTTAATCTACCTTGTTAGCCACATCCTGGCAACACACCCATCACAGCATAAACAGTACATGTGTACTACAACACTTACTACAGACGTCTGCTGACAGCAGTTGTTAACATCATGACACCCATGCAGATGGACAATGCACATACAAATGCTGACACATACCCCAGTGCACTTAATTAGCATGTACACAACTGCATGGATCATGCTATTCCACACAGAGCCATGATGGTACACACCAGATAACAGATGCCACTCTGGTGGTCATGTTCCACGGACATATGATGTACAACAACAGGTGTAGGCTGTTGCACAGTGGTGTACATTCCCATGTGTGGGGTGGCTCACTGGTCAGCCGTGGTGGGGCCACAGGGTCCCTCATCACATACTCCAAGACTAGCTACGTAAACATGACTGCCACACATTCCGGGTGTACCACCAGGCATTATGGTGGTATGTCAGTATTCGATGGCAACACCCACATCTGCTGTCACATACAACAGTCACTCAGGAACATTGCAGACCCAGGTATTGTTGGCAACATGCTGGAGGATGGATTCAATGCTGACAGTATACCCTCTCACTCACTACAGGGCCGCAATCCATACATGAACATTGTGGTGTCCCTGTGGTCACACCTACACAGTACTGACCTACACTCTATATGTCCTGGGACACTGGCCCCATGTCACCTTCCAACGTCCCAGGCTGTGATGTCCACCAACCTCTGAATTACATGTCTCCCCACTAGGCCACCATATTCAGTAATAGCCTTGTTTCAGACATTGTAGACCCTGAATGGCACACAGCAGCATTTATCACACTACACACAGGTGGCACCACATTGCACGAGTGGGACTATAGTCCTACACACCTGACTGGACTGTTCTGCATGGCTATGGGGCACATCATCAAGGATGTCATTCTCAGAGACATTGTTGGGCTCCTGTCCTCTGCTGCCACATGGGTTGGGCTTGTTAAGGCCAGAGCATGGACCCTACACATGGTGGACTCCTTTCATGTAGTTACCAGGGCAGTTGCTGATGGTACGGGAGTCTACACATCCTACATTGTCCTCTCATTGCCTTTCAGCACCATTCCCCATTCTGGTACTGACAACATACACATCCACCTGCACATCGTACCCTGTGTCTCAGGATGTTATGCTATGTGGCTCATGGACAGGACACACAGTGAGGCCAGCATACCATAGTACCTACTACATGTCAGGTACATTTGGCATACCACGGTCCTCAGTCTTAGGGCCCCTCATGTTCAGTATATGCTTCCCTGTGGAACAGGCTGGCACAGGGGACTTTCCCTGACTAGCTTTCAAACCCCTACATACCAAGCGCCATGATTGCTCCACCAGCTGATACTGACTCCAACCATATGGGTGTCGCTGTGACAGATACATAATATGACTATCATGGCATCAAGCTGCATGACACAAGGTGCATGCACATCACCTTTGCATTACACCATTCATCCACTGACTATCACATGGATGGTAGTCCCCTACATACATATCACATTGTACATGTTTGCAGTACACACATATGTCACACCCACTCCTGTGGATACCGTATTGCCACTGTGGTGTGGATATCCTCCTACGTGGCCACACCTATCTGTACTGGGTGTGTAACTGGTACATAGGCACCCATTGTACCTCTGAACTCAAGACATCTACACACATTCAAGGGTACACCACCCCATTTAGGGTGTACCTTACACAACAGCTACAGCTTTACATGCCACAACATTAACACGCCATGACGTTTACTGAGCTCCGACAGTTTAAATATGCGGCTGCACTACGGACACCACATCTGTACACATTTGCATACTACATAGTCAGGGGTGACCTCTGCTGATCAGACAGGGCCCATGTCCACAACATTATTGATGGATATACTCCTCATACGCAACATAAGCAGAGGCCACTGTGAGCAACATGCTCATGGATATGTGCACACATGCCACAATGAGTGGGATGTGCTTCTGGGTTACATTCCCAAACCAGACACTCACCATGCCATGGAACATAAGTCCTATGTACATCACGCAGGGACACTCAGTAGCACTGTTCATATGATACCTCCCTTGGTGGTTGGGAGATACATGTAGGCCTTTGATCACTGCAGTGGCTGTACTGTGCAGTGGTGCAGGTGACACCTGGCTCTGCTCTTCACAGGACACTACCCTGGAGAGGTGCCACTAGTGTGAACACTGTAGTTGTGCTTACACATGGCATTGCCAGACTGCATAGTACCCCACTATGCACCTGTGCAGCTATTACATGTCCTTTGTGCATGGTTACTTGGTAGCCCTTCCATTTAGATTAGCTATCATGCTATTACTATGTCCCATACCTACAGGCCATATGTATCCTGTTATTGTACATACCAATAGACGATACCTGTGATATGCATGATATGCCTGTTATGCTGTGTAGAATATCTGTCATATCTACCTATAATACTATACATTTCACATATTTCACATAGTATCCCATAATGCAAAGCATACTTGCTTAGTGGGACCACCTTACATATGTCATTAACGTTATATGCCCATACACATGCGTGCTGTGACAGTATATCAACATATACTATCCCCTGCTAGCACATCCTTGTTGGACATACCCTACCACTGACGGCGGGTTGTATGGCATTGTTCTGTTTAATGGCCTCATGTAGCATCCCTTGTGGTGTCTGTGCTGTGTACCTTGTGTCCCACTGCTGGATGCACAGATTCTACAAGCGTTAGTATGCTCAGCAAGACATCACTACATAAATACCTTTCCCCACTTTATGCATTGTGGACACGTTTAATTAATGCAAACCAGGCTATACATACAGTAAAACTAATTAATACAGATCATGCTATACATAACCTTACGTATCGGGCATTCTACATACCTTGTTGTCGTTACAGAATTTCGTTCCTATCTCTCTCACAGTGTTTCAACTGTTATTCGGTATGAGCATACGGTTTGAATGTCTGGCAAGTGATCCTTATATACATCGATACCTGAAACATGTGGATTCTTCCCGCCAATTGGTGTTCTTGAGTGATTAATTACTTGCATATCAGCTGTGCAGCTACTCCATTCGCCAATTATGCGGCGACAGTGGGGTATAATTGGATTCTCCACTTGGGCATTGCCTATTTGCCCTACCTTCGGGGAGACGGTCTGTATTGTGTTTTGTTATGTGTAACTGCAACTGCTATGCATGGACACAAGTATAGTTTGGATTCATGACCCCCATGGATTGTGTGTGACAGGTAGAGTATTTGGTTCAACATGTGGGTGTACCTGTCATCCCAACGTCTGATAACAGAGTATTGCAATCAAAACCTGTAACATGGCTGTTTGTTCCATTATACAACGCCTGCAGTTTTGCATGTTGCCTTTAATTGTGTCTCTCACACAGTATGTTGAGGGTTCTGCAGATGTAATTGACTGACTGGATGTTTGTGCTGCTATTACAGTTTGTATTGCTTTAGTTTCTAGTGTGGGGAATGCCGGTGGTTGTACGTAACATATACGGTTTGTGGGCCTTGCATTTCTACATAATCCGTATATATGTGTGTGGGCTCTGTCCCTAATTAGAGAGCTAACAGTTAGTAGACTTATGTTACGGGATTGTACGTTGGGCCATTGTTAATTGGTTTCTATATCATCTGCAGGTGAGCTTGCTACTTGTATACCTCTGTAATTGCAGCGATATATCAGGATATGTGTAAGTGACAGCTATCCCTTGTATTTCTGTCCCAGATATTTGCAGTCATTGTGGTTGTGTTGTTAAAAGAGCCTGTTTGCCATGGGTTGCCACCTTTTCATATGGTCATTGTTGGACACTTGCAGGACACAAAGCGGTGTTTACAGGCCAACACGTAGCCACAGTCAGTACACAGGTAGCACATACTTTTATCCTCACTACATACCTATTGTTGTGTGACTTTGGCTACTTATCATATTGCATGTAACATTTAAGTTTCTTACATACAGGCATAACTATTAAATACGACTGTTACATTATATATGGGACATATTTATGTCCTACCATCTTGGACATTTGCCCTTTGTACTGTTTTATGTCAGGACACACCTGCCCAGGGTGGGGCTGTCCCTCCTACTGTGGTACAGGTAGTAACCGTATGCCTACGGCTAGCTATACCCACACCTACCATACTGATCTGCCTCTGACTTGGCACCAACATACACATGTTGTGGACACACACACACATTACAGTCACACAGAAACGCACACGGCACCCTCAGCGCACACTTACACAGACTACGGCACTCACAGACACAGTTGAACACAGTACCTACGTGGACCGCGACACCGGCAGCGGTGACTAACTGTCTCTTCATATCATCATACTATTACTTGCGGATGTACTGTTCCAGTACTGTGTTCTATCGGTCTTTCAGCCTCGTGGTTATGCATGTCGGTATGTTACACATTCCATGGTTGGCGGTATCCTATTTATTTGTACCTCCAAGATGTTATGAATGTCGTTGAACTATCTATTATATTTGCAGATATCGCTGAATCCATCTATATCACCATATATCCCTCTATTGCCCTTTCTATCTGTATTATATATATGCATATGTGTACATATATATATATATATATATATATATATATATATATATATATATATATATATATATATATATATATATATATCTGGCGGGGAACGTGACAGGCACACAGCACCACCATATGCTGTAAGACTCATGTACTGTTCAGGTGTTGGCATTCCGTGTTCCACTGGCTGTTGTGTTTACAATGTTTGAGGGCTGCCTATGTAGGAGTCACACATTGGGCCACCTATACATTACAAATTACAGGTGGTCATGTTTGTGTGCCATCCATTTTACTGTGTGTGCAGGTGGAGAGGTGTCAGTCCGTAGGGGCCTACACGGTCAGAGTATGTGCTATACGTTACCTCTTTGCCAAGGCATAGGCATATTGGGCACGCCTCTGTCTGCCTACTGGGCCTGGCACAGTGTGTTCATGGTCTGAATCTCTCTGTGCCTGTACTGGCCTTGGCAATTACAGTGGGCTATGAGGGCCTTCAACATTTTGTCCCTGCTGCAGCTGCTTCCACAGGATCATATTATGTAGCATGGCACATACTATGACGATGTGGGCACACGTGCCTGGAGAGTACTGCAAGGCTCCACCAGATGTATCCAAGCACCGGAACCGTGATTTCAGCATCCCGAACACATGCTCTATGATGATTCTGGTTTGTGCGTGTGCCTCATTATGGCGTTCTTGAATGGGTGTGTGTGCATTTCTGATGGGAGTCATCATCCACGGCTCCAGTGCATAGCCAGCATCCCCATGAGATGGCCATGTGGGATGTCCCCCCTGACAAATACCTGATACAGCTGTGAGGCATGCCAGATATGGGAGTCATGGTAGCTTCCAGGGCTGCCAGCACACACATCCATGATAATGCCCTGGGCATTGCACACGACCTGGCAGTTGATGGAGTGGAATCCCTTGCAGTTTATGTAGTGCCTACCCTGCTCACCGGGTGGTGACTTGATTTGTATGTGCGTGCAGTCTATCACACCCAGTACCTCTGGGTATTGTGCCACATGGTAGAAGTGGCGCATATTGCTGGCCAACTCCTCCTGAGTTCTGGGGAAGTATATCTGCTCATTGGCATGTGGTAACATGGCATCCAGGAACTGGTGTAGTACCCTGGATGCTGATGCCTGTGAGATACCCATTATATCTCCAGTTGGCCTTTGAAAGGTACCTGTGGCCAGTATTCACAGGCTTACACATACCTTCGTGTCCACTGGTATGGGTTCCCCTCTGTTGTTTCTGGTTCTCAGGCGTGGCTGGCACAGCTCCACTATTTGCTGTAAGATGTCCCTGTCCACCCTGTAATGCTCTACTATCTCCAGGTCATGTAGCCCCTGGTAGGTTACCCTTGGTCTGAACACTCTCCTTCTCCTCCGAGGCCTGCGGTGGTTGTCAGCATCATCCTCCACAACACCGTCAGTCTCTAACACATGCTGATGAATCACAGCTATGGCAGCTCCCAACATGTACATTTTAAAAGTTCCCCATGTGTTTACACCTATGGTGCGGTGTTTGGGAATACACAGGTGTGTGTTGGGTGCTTTCACACTTTATACTATTGTGCTATGAACACAGATGATGTCATAGGGTGTGTATGTACGTTCGTAGCTACAGGTTATGTTATGTGTTTTACTGCCAGAACTACTATTGTGGTGCCTTTGGTGTTGAATTACATTTGCCTGACGTGGATTACCTCTTGACCTTCCCTTTACATTTCTGCGCGTTGCACCTGCCATTTTCTGGCATGCATCCTGCAGCCTACTTTCATTTGTACTTTCCTGGACCTGGCGTATCTTGCGTTATGTGTGCTACTGCCGGTCTACTGTCGGTTTGCTTTGCTCTGCTGTGTCAGGTCTCCTATCTTTGCAATCCAATACCTCCCCTCCTTTCTTTGCATTCACATGCCTCCCCTATCCTGTTTTGCAGGTTTCTGCAAGCGGACTTGTCAGCTGCCGTCGATTGGCCTTCGTGGGTTGATTGGTGTTGATTGCTCATTAGTACTCCAATTACCCTACTTCCGCATTTCCTTCTTTTCTTCCCCTGACCTTCCTGTTTCTGCTATTGTTTGTGATTACTGGGTTTCGGGCACGTTTTCATCCTCGTACACATGCGCTTTTGGCCACCATGTGTGCTCTCAGCTAAATGATTCCTCCCCACCCCTATCCTGCAGCTTTGCTTAGCAATGGCCAGGCCAGATTTGCAATGCTCTAATGTGCTTAGTGCTACTGTGGCACACCCCTCTGCTGATGTCATGTATCTCCTCTGAGCCACTCCTCGGTGTTATACCACTGCACCGTATGGTACAACCTTCCTCCGGCGGGACATTTGCGATTCAGTATTATCTGCCTCATTTGCATGGCATTGACTACTAATTCATAGTTACTGTGCCGAACACTATCGTAAGCCCTTAGCAACCCTTGCACCTTGGTTGTGGTGTTCCATGCCTACCATTGAGTATTATGCTGTAAACTTGATTTCTATTATGTTGCGATTTTATGACATTTTTATATTATTTCTTTATGTTACAGCTTCCGCACACATGCCCTGCGGTTCTGCTGTGCATTACTGTGGACATGACATTAAATGTTGTTATTTACGTGTTGTGCATCTTTTCTTATGCCATTGGCTGTGTATTTCACCACTGGCATATGTTAACGTTGTGATACCTGCGTCTGGCCCTCTTCCATAGCTCCGATGTTCTGTTTGGGAAAATGTAAACCATATTTTTTGGTTTACATTTCCATGGGCTTACGCTACGCCTGCACCACTTCATGATGCCTTCATTTGCATGGTGCGACACTGCACATGGGGTGATTTGCATACCTACGCCAGGGGCTGCGCAGATCTGGCGTACGCCGGTAGTGCACATGGAATTAGATCGTACCTGAATTGCTCGGTGGTCATATTTGGCGTTATAACGCCTACACTATGCGTGCGCCTGGTGCAAGCTTCATGAATCCCGGGGCTTGTCTTTATAGTAGGTAAAAAGGAAAACTCTTGTTAGTACCCAAGTAAATAAAATGATTATTAGCAATGAATGAGAAATTATTCCAGTACGAGAACTGAACAGCCAAGCCTTCTTGATCTGAATTCAAAAGGACTGGCAGCTGAAAGTTCCCTTGAGTTAGTTGCAATGTACGTGGGGTATGTAAAAAAAACATCATGGATTCCTAATTAAATCTAGATATCTGTAATAATTGTAGAAGTAAAGCATAAAACAGTATGCACGCTGAGAATTTTGAACAGTGTTTATAGCAACTGGGAAGAAATAGCCAAGTAATGGGACCCTGTAATGGCTGCGTGGGGGGGGGGGGGATGCATGGACGGGGCTCTGGGTTTGCATCCCCCTGCAAAAAATCCTGCGGGCTCCCTTGCACACAACCACACTCATACATACATGTACACCCTCCCAAACTCTATCTGCCTGTTAAACATCCTGGCATATACCTCTAACCCATTCTCTCACATTGAAAGTTAATGGGTGAATATGAGATTTTGGTCAACAAATTAATGCAGCTGTTAGTAAGGATTTATGCAGCCAAGCACTTCTCTGAATCACTTGGCTGCATAAATCACTTATCGCAATCATTTCCTGGGTTAAGCATATGCTTCATTAACATATGACTCTTCCCCAGAATACCTCATTAGCATTTGTGGTAAGCCAAATAGACAGCACATCGTGGTAATGTACCTGCTAGAGGTAAACACTGAAACAGCTACCACCAGTGAAAAATGGGCTTACCACTGGTGGTAACATAACTGAATCATGGGGCATGTCTACTGGAATCACCAGGGGATCTATCAAACCTGTGATGAAACCAAAGGGCAGTCTAATGCAGATTTGTAAAAAGAATTTGATTTGTATTTTGACGTAAACTTTTTACACTACTTTATACCCTATTTTTACTGCTAAACAATGGAAGACTTCAGTAATTGAAGTTCAGAAAATACACCAGGCAGACCTGCTTCAGCTTGAAGAAGTTCTATGGAAAATTCTCATTAATCCCCTGCAAAATGACCCAGCTGAGAGGCTGCTGCATTCACCACTGACTTGTATCTGCACCCGAACACTTGTATAGAAAAGTCCATATCCATCTGCCCTAAATGTAACTGTACATTCAGGAATAAACCTCCCTGGTGGAATTACATTATTAATAAACTGTTCAACAAAAGAAGAAAATATTGAAAAGTTGCAAAAAGTCCCCAGTTCCCTACCTCAAGACTACTTTAAAATATACTAGCAAGGAACTAAAATACACTATTAGAAAATGTAAGGCAGAATAGGAACTTAGGATTGCTGCAGACTAAGGAAATTATAAAACTTTCTTCAGTTATATCAGAAAATTTAGGAATAATGTCCAACACTGAGCTCATCCCTAATAATAATAATATCACTCATTCTGACCCCCAAGGATATGGATACTATATAAGTTGAAAGATTTAGTATTAACTTTACCCCTCCTACCCACATTTGTTGTCCCCAGTCTCCATGAGAATTTAGTTTCCCCTGTAATCACCTTGGAACAAGTCTAACAATCCCTGTTAAATGCTAAAAATAATACTTCCAGGGTACCAGACAACATGAAAGGCTGCATCCTCATCAGTGCAAAGTATGCAATATCTGAACTTCCACTTAAACTGTTCCAACCTTGGTCTATCTACAGTGTTTGCTCCTGATGTCTGGAGAACAGCCACTACAGTTTCCCTACACAATGGTGGCCCCTCTACAGACCCAAGTAATTATAGACCCATCAGTCTCACCAGTTTATATCAAACCCATGGAACATATCAAAGAGCAGAAACCATTTTTGTAAACATAGGCAACTTAACTGATCTATATCACAATCAGTTTGCTTTGTGGAGGGCAAAACCTGTCTCTGGAACCTAATAAGCTTCTTTGAAAGGTTACATGGTCTAGGAACAGTGGTCATTCTGTGCATACTATTTATCTTGACCTGGCCAAGGCTTTTAACACTATCCCCCATGCTAATATAATTGAAAAATAGACAAGATTAATATAAACCCCTACATCGTCCTCTGGATAATGCATACTGGCTAGCTAACAGATCCCAAGTTGTGAAAGCTGTGGGTTCCCTTTCTGGATGTAATTCTGTAACTAGTAGGGTGCCATAGGGATTAAGTTCTGTGCCCTCTCTTGTTTGGTATTTATTTTGTAGACATCCAACACAATATTCCAGGCGTATAGTTGAGTAAGCTTGTTAATGACTGCAAACTTGACACTGTTATCCTGTCATCCACTGATACAAAATAGTTCCAGCAAGGGCTGGAATATGCAAAAATCTGGTTATCGAAAATGGTCTCAAACTAAATAAAAGGTACAGCATGGTAATGTTTGACTGAACGGTTGTTCATATCTCATATCTTATAAATGGTGCACCTCTTCAGTTAGATATAGTCATTAAACACCTAGGTATTTATGCAGGTAACTTTCTCTCATTCGATCATCACGTTACCACCACAGTCAGGAAATCCTTCTATACAGCCTATTTTTTTCCAGTGGAATATATTTAAGATCCAAAGAAGTCATCCTACCAATGTATGCCTCCCATTTCAGACTCATTGTTGAATACAAGCATATTGCTCAACTGGAAAGGCCCCAAAGGTTTCTAACCAAGAAAATGAAAGGCCTTGAATCCTTCAACTACCCCACCAGCTTAGCACAAATCTCCTTATACTCAGTAACTTGCAGGTTGCAGCGAGGTGACCTGGGTCTTGCTTTTTGAGCCAAAGACCCAGTCCTATTTCACTTCCTCTTTCTTTGCAAAATCAGTGGCTCTACAAACACCTGCACTGAGCATTTAAATGTACATCAACAAATAAACAATTTACACCAGAGAAATGGGCTCCTTAATCAAGGTATTCCTAGCCTGTGGAATAAGTTACCACTACAGGTCAAACAAAGTACTTCTTTATCTACCTTTAACATTAGTCTTGCTGACTGGATGGGGATACACAGATTTAAACCAGAGTTATCATGTACAGCTCTTCTTGCTTTGGGAGGGGAGCACTATTAAATGCTTGAGAATTGTGGCAAGAACTTTTAAGATGATTTGCTTAAAGGTGAATATGGCTAGGTAACATCACTTGCCTAGTATGTTCCTATGTTCCTATTTATTTATTTATTTACATTTGTTGACCGGGAGTGTCTGACTGGACGTAGGTACATTTTCAGTCGAGGCCCGGGGAGAAAAGCTCCACAGTTAAAATAAACAGACAGTAGTTACATTGGATTACATAGCGATTAACAATTTAACATAGCAATTCATTACAAACATATTTACAGATGAAGAACATAGTACATCAGTAGACAACTAGAATCTTTATCTGCGAAGTACATAACAGACATTAACAAATGTTACAATAAGAGGTTTCTGCTGTATAATAAGTACTAGGCTTATGAGCATCTGAGCTTGCTAAAATCAAGGTAGTTCATGGGGTGGAAAGAAAGGTAATGGTTGGATAGGGTTGGTGATATTAAAGTGGGGAGTTGCAAGGGCATAGCCAGCATGTTTTTAGGTGCACTTTTAGTAAAGTTTTGAAGTGGGTGCATGATGGTATGGAGGTAATTGTGGGTGGGAGGGAGTTCCATAATTTGGCTATGGCGCAAGAAAATAGTGCTTCACCAGCAGAGTTATTGGCTTTAGTGATCTGCAAGTGATTTTTGTTGTTGGATCTTAATGGTCTGGTGGTGCAATAGGGCTGGAGTAGATTCTGGAGGGATGGGACATTTAGTGGATGGTTTACTAGTTTGTGGCCGAGTGATAGTTGATACCATTGTAGGAGGTGCGGGAGTTCAAGCCAGCCCAGTTGAGCAAGTGAGAGACAGTAGTGACTATGGTAGGATGCCCCTGTGGCGAATTTGGCAATTTTATTGTAGCAGGTCTCTAGTTTGTTTAGATCGCATTGCCTTTGGTTGGTATATATTGAAGAGGCATAAAGTAGGGTGGAGATAAGGTGGGAATTTGCTAATGAAATATTTGCTGCTTTGGTGAGAAGTTGCTTATTTCTTTATAATAGTTTCATAGTTTCATAGTTTCATAGTATAGTACTAGGCTATCTGCCCTAGGGCATTTGTAAGCCTAGCCATAGTGATGTGGCTTTTGCCACCCCATGAAGTGGTACAAAAATGTATAGAATAAAATTAGAATACTGTGCCTCTGTCTAGTAGTGACACAATGAAGGTCCCCTTATATAATAGAATTAGTTTACTATGCCCCTGTCTAGCATTGACACAGATGTGACCCCTGGGGTAAACGTATGACTTCCCATCCACTCATCAAGATTTCTCTTGAAGAGAGTCAGTGAGGGGCTCTGCCTAATACGAACTGGGATCCTGTTCCAAAGCATGGGAAGCCTCTGGGTTATGAATCTATCCCTCCAGCATGTCCTATTCATACTTGTGCCGAGGTTTAAGTCTTTAGCTCTCATGGTCCTGATGGATTTGGATCTTTTGAGGTGGAGCATGTCCATCAGATACTGATTGGACATGGCCTTGTACGTCAGGCAGAGATCACCTCTGAGCAGGCGGTATGCTACTGAATAGAGCTGAAGTTTCTTTAGTCTGGCAGAATAAGACATATGTTGGAGACCCTTGATCCTCTTGGTGAGGTACTTTTGTGGTCTCTCCAGCTGTTGCAAATGCCGGGTGAGGTACATACCAAATGGGGCATTGTACTCAATCATGGGTCTGATGAGGGAGGAGTATAGGGGTACAATGACATCCTGGATCTGGATGTGAATCCCTTCATGATGAGGTGTGCAAGGTAGAATGTTTTTCTAACCACTTTGGCAACGTGGGTGTCAAATGAGAGGTCGCTGTCAACTTGGGTCCCTAGGTCTCTGATTACTTTTTCTGTACTCAGTGGGTTGCTGTCTATGTGATAATTTGTGGGTACTTTGTTTTTCCCAAAGGGATGACTATACATTTTTGGCATTTAGTTTAAGGCCGTGACTCCGCACCAGTTGTCCATTTCTGTGAGGCCTTTTGTAGGATGTATGTGTCCGCTGGTGTATCGACTATGGCGCCTAGTTTTCAGTCATCTGCGAACTTTGTCAGCCACAACCCTCCCATGTTTGCTTTAACATCTGAGAAATAAATGCCGAACAAGAGGGGTCCCAGGACAGATCCCTGTGGGACACCACTTGTGACTGGCTTTGAGTCTGACATTGCTCCAGTGATTTTAACTTTATGGGTTCTGTCCTTTAGCCAGTTTGCAACCCATCTGGTGACATAAGGGTTTACGTTTAAGCTGTTGAGCTTATCTATGATGCCTGAGTGGGGTATTGTGTCGAAGGCCTTAGCCAAGTCCAGGTAGGCTGTATGGACTGCTTTGCCCTCATCAATGGCTCTAGTGACTGTTTTGAAAAAGTTAACCAGGTTCAAAAGGCAGGATCTGCCCTTTACAAAGCCGAACTGGGTGGGGTCAAGTGTCTGTATGTCCCCTATGTCTCTGTTTATGAGTTCCATAATGATTCTTTCCATAGCTTTGCAGACCAGGCTGGTTAGGCTTATGGGGCAGTAGTTTCCAGGGTCTGTAGAGGTACCCCCTTTGTGGAGTGGGACCACTGTTGCTGTATGCCACTGTTTAGGTACATATCCTGAAGTAAGGCTAAGGTTAAATAGCATTTTTATGTGTGGGTTTAGCTCCTCTTGGAGTTCACGTAACATGCAACCCGGGATACCGTCAGGTCCCATTGATGCTGTGTTTTTAGCTTTGTTTAGGGCGGTTCTCACTTGGACATCTGAGATGACAGGGAAATTACATTCAGCTGGGATAAGTATTTCTTATTTTGGGGCTGTGGGAGGTGAGAAATTTGCACTGAACCTGTCAGCCAGAATGTTGGCAATATCTGTGGGTTCAGTGTATTTTTTGTTGTTGTGAACTAACTCTGAGCATATCTGCATGTTTCCGCCCAGGTTTCTAACATAGCTGAAGAAGGCTATGTGGTTATCTTTAGTGTCCTTAGCGATTTTTCTCTCAAAGTTGGCCTTGGATGTTTTTATGAGAGAACATAGTTTTCTGCTAATGTTGATCAGAGATGTCTTCTCTTCATGGGATTTTGCTCTGGCATGCAGTAGCTTCCTTCTTTTGTTATACAATTTGTTAATGGCTGAGGTCCACCAGACAGGACGCTTGCCTTTGGTGGAGAGTGACTTGGATTTATTTGGGATCGCATGATCCATGCATTCTTGGAGATGTCCATAGAAAGCATTTATGAAGGATTCGGCATTGTGGGATGTGGTATCCACTGGCACAGTGGGTTTAAAGGATACCATCTCAGTCTTAAGAAGAGTGAAGTCTGCTTTTGAGAAGTTTTTCACTGTGGTCTTTTGTGCTGGGGGTGGAGGTGGGATATGTATACCAGGGTGATTAGTTTGTGGTCAGATCTCACTAGTGAGGGGTATACTTCCGGCGTGGAGCATTTTGTCCCCATCTTTGTGATGATCAGGTCTAGTATATTATCTCCCCTAGTGGGAGAGGTGACTAGTTGTTCCAGTGCATTTGAATTTATGAAATCCAGGAACCTTTGGACTAGGGTATTAGGGCTAGAATAATGTACCCAATCTATGTTTGGGTAGTTGAAGTCTCCCAGTATGATGGCATTTTGTGATACATTCATATCCTCCAATGTCTTCAGGAAGGCTGAGTGGGGTTCCTGAGATTGGGAGGGTGGTCTGTAACATGCTAAGAGTTGTATAGCAGTTTTGCCTATGGTTAGCTGCACCTGTATGGTGTCTGATGCTTCATGTGTTGCTACTAACCTGGAGGTGTGGGTGTCCTTGATGAATACGGACACTCCCCCTCCCTTTGTGGTTCGGCCCGGGTTTTGGGGCCGAAAAGCATGATACAAGATATAGCCTGGTAGTGCTGGGGTGCTCTCAGGAGCCTTGAACCAGGTTTCAGTTACTGCACAGACGTCGATGTTCTCCATGCTGAGGAGTGCATCGAGTGCCTGCATCTTGAGATTTAGACTTCTGGCGTTGAGCAGCATTACCCTTAGTTTTTTCCATTTTGTTTTCTAAGGAGGTGGGTTTGTCTTTTGAGCCTTGCCTAAAAAAGGCACTATGGGGGTGGCAAGAGCCTTAGCCAATATCCGGAAGCCCAGTGGTGACAGGTGTAAGCCATCCCTTGCGAAGCAACGTGGCTTGTCCAACATGTCATCCCAGGCAGACAGACACTGGATCCCCTTAGAATGACACCAGTACTTTAGCCAATTATTAAAGCTGATCATCTTGTCTTTGTATTGTGGTATCATTCTTGGTGAGGGCAAGATGCTGCTCAGGGTCAGGATCATACCAGCCTGGGCTACATAATTGGAGAACTCCTCTATGTCTCTTTTTATGTAGTCCAGAGAAGTACGTCTCAGGTCATTCATGCCAGCATGGACAATGACGGAGTCATATTTGTACTTGCTTTGGAGTGACTTGAGTGCGTGTGTTATGTGGCGGATCCTAGCTCCCGATAGACAGCTCACAGTCACCCTCTCCTTGTTCAGCCTGGTCAGCGGGACATCAGTGTGTCTGACTATAGAGTCACCTATTACTAGTGTATCAGGCATGGTGTTTGGCCTTAAGGGCTGTGATTGGTTGACACACTGATTTATTGAAGTATGTGTTGCATGTGCTTTGTTTTGAGGTGGTGGATTTTTGGATGTCTGCTTTGGGAGCCTCTGTTGTTTTGATAAGATTTTTATTAGAGCCTCCAAGTATGTCTTTGTGTTTTTATGTGTTTGGTTTGCAGTTGTGGTAGGTCTATGTGGGACTGGGATTATTGTGTGTGTGATTACCATCTCCTCCTGTCTGGTCATGCCAGCCCTGAGTTGAGAGAGTTCAGCCTCCAGTTTGGCTATATAGTTGCATCTCTCACATGTATTTGTGTTTGTTGGGAGGAGGAGAGGATTGTCTGTGTACATTAGACAATTGTAGCATTGTCTCAATATACCCAGATTGACCAGCTGAACTGAAGAGGACGCCAGTAATCTACCACTTGACATGCTAGAACAGTATAAAGGAGTGCGGTACCTTTAAGGGAAGTGGATATTCACAGGGGTGGTAGGTAGATGTAGTGTTTTACTTAGTACGAGAGTGCTTACTTAGTAGAGAAGTATTGAGAGCAAGTGCTAGGCTTATAATATAGTGAGTAGTCTGATTATACTAATAGTAGAGCTTCCTTAAGGGAAAATTTGAAGAGCAGACTTGGCAGAGCCAGAAGAAGTTTAACCTTGTTTAACTGGGGCTGCGCTATGCGCACAACCACGCAAAGCCATGCAAACACGGATTTTAAACAGGGAACTACAAAAGAGCTAGAAATGGTCCAAAACAACCAATTACTACAGCTTCTTGTGCTGAGGTCACTTCCTACAGGGACAGGTAGGCTGCTCAAGGCTCCCCAATCCCACTGGTGAGCAAAGAAACTTCCTTCTACCCAAGTAAGGTAATGGACAACACAGGAACTACACCACAACCCAGAATACAGCAATGCCTGTAAACTGGTCGAAACTAGTCGAGGAGGCAGAAAAACAAGGATTATTTTTTTGTTTTTTTTTGATAGAAACACACAGAAAATGCAGAAACAGTGATAAATCAGTTACACAGGCTAGCACACTTTAGTGGGCAGCCTCCACAGTTAAATTAAACAAACAAACAAACAAACAAACTTTCGATCAAATTCGACTAAAAAGTAACTTTAAGTGCAGATTTTAAAATAATGCAGAAAACAGTTAAAAACAGTTCAAGCTAGTTCAGGGTAAGCTACAGAAGCTATTCCAAGTGAAAAAAAAGCAATGATACTTAAATCCAGAAAGTAGTCGCTTTTCTGAGTTCTCTGTAGCTAAGACCACTCTGCAGGACCACGAGGAGCTTGTCTGAGCAGTATAGCCAGAAAAAAAAGCCCAGAGGTGGATTTTAAACAGGGAACTACAAAAGAGCTAGAAATGGTCCAAAACAACCAATTACTACAGCTTCTTGTGCTGAGGTCACTTCCTACAGGGACAGGTAGGCTGCTCAAGGCTCTCCACTCCCACTGGTGAGCAAAGAAACTTCCCTCTATCCAAGTAAGGTAATGGACAACACAGGAACTACACCACAGCCCAGAATACAGCAATGCCTGTAAACTGGTCTAAACTAGTCGAGGAGAGGCAGAAAAACAAGGATTATTTTTTTGTTTTTTTTTATAGAAACACACAGAAAATGCAGAAACAGTGATAAATCAGTTACACAGGCTAGCACACTTTAGTGGGCAGCCTCCATAGTTAAATTAAACAAACAAACAAACAAACTTTCGATCAAATTCGACTAAAAAGTAACTTTAAGTGCAGATTTTAAAATAATGCAGCAAACAGTTAAAAAACAGTTCAAGCTAGTTCAGGGTAAGCTACAGAAGCTATTCCAAGTGAAAAAAAGCAAAGATACTTAAATCCAGAAAGTAGTCGCTTTTCTGAGTTCTCTGTAGCTAAGACCACTCTGCAGGACCACGAGGAGCTTGTCTGAGCAGTATAGCCAGAAAAAACGCCCAGAGGCGGATTTTAAACAGGGAACTACAAAAGAGCTAGAAATGGTCCAAAACAACCAATTACTACAGCTTCTTGTGCTGAGGTCACTTCCTACAGGGACAGGTAGGCTGCTCAAGGCTCCCCACTCCCACTGGTGAGCAAAGAAACTTCCCTCTATCCAAGTAAGGTAATGGACAACACAGGAACTACACCACAGCCCAGAATACAGCAATGCCTGTAAACTGGTCTAAACTAGTCGAGGAGAGGCGGGAAAAACAAGGATTATTTTTTTTTGATAGAAACACACAGAAAATGCAGAAACAGTGATAAATCAGTTACACAGGCTAGCACACTTTAGTGGGCAGCCTCCACAGTTAAATTAAACAAACAAACAAACTTTCGATCAAATTCGACTAAAAAGTAACTTTAAGTGCAGATTTTAAAATAATGCAGCAAACAGTTAAAAACAGTTCAAGCTAGTTCAGGGTAAGCTACAGAAGCTATTCCAAGTGAAAAAAAGCAAAGATACTTAAATCCAGAAAGTAGTTGCTTTTCTGAGTTCTCTGTAGCTAAGACCACTCTGCTCCTAGTTTTTTGTGGACTTTTTTTATGGTCATGGATATGTGAATGTCATATTTGAGTTTATTGTCTATTTCCACTCCTAGCAATTTGGTGTGTTCAATTGGGTATATAGTGGTGTTGTCTTTTGCTGTGATGTTAAAGTGAGAGTTGTTTAGAGTATGTTTGGTGGGTTGGAAGATGAGTAGCTTAGTTTTGTTTGGGTTAAGTATTAATTGGGCATCAGATAATCAAGTTTCAACAGAGGAAAAGGCTTCTTGTGTGACTTTTTGCAGTTTGGATAAGGACTGGGCTGAGCAGATGATGGTTGAGTCATCTGAGTATTGTATGAGTGTGACATGTTTGGTGGCAGAGGCTAGATTATTGGTGAAAACAGAGAAGAGTAGGGGTCCAAGGATGGATCCTTGGGGAGCCCCTATGGAGACAGGTAGTTGGGGAGATATGTCATTCTGCCATACAACGGATTGTTGGCAGTCAGACAGGTAACTCTGAAACCAGTTGGTGACTGATTGAGAGAAGGATAGGTTATTGAGGACAGAGATGAGTTGTTTGTGTGGGACCATGTCAAATGCTTTAGATAGGTCTAGAACAGTAGCAGAGGAGAGATAGCCATTGTTTTTATGCTGAAGGATAGTGTTGGTAAAGGAGAGTAAGGCAGTGGTGGTGCTATGCTTTGGTTGGAAGCCATGCTGAGTATTGGAAAGGAAGTTGTTAGTAAGGAGGTAGTCTGAGACCTGAGAATGTATGCATCTCTCTAGTATTTTGGAGCGAGAATAGCTATGGAGCATGGTTAGTTCTGTGGAGGGGCCGCCTTTGTGGAGGGGAATTATATGTGATACTTTCCACAGTGTGGGAACGTAACTTTCTGACAGAGATCGGTTAATCAAGATGGATAATGGGTAGGCCAGAGCATCAGCTGCGATTTGTAGGTATTCAGTTGGGAGCTTGTCGGCTGCTAATTTGGTGGGCTTAAGTTTAGTTAAGAGTTGTTTTATGTTGGAGGTAGGTACAGGAGAAAAAGAGAAGGCAGTGGGGAGATTACTAGTTGAAGGTGTGAGTTGGAGGGGAGGGGGGTTGTGTTGCTTAGCTAGTGATAGTATGGTTTGTGTAAAGTGTGTGTTGAATGAGGTAGTAATATTTTTGGAGGAGTGAGGGATGATAGGAGGAGGGGTACTGACTTTAGCTGGGTGGAGGATGGAGTTTATGGAGGACCAGAATTGTTTGGGACTGTGTTGGGAGGAGTCTAGGGCAGACTGGTAGTATTGGAATTTGTCCTGTTTTATTAGCTTTTTAACTCTATTGCGTAGTTCTAGGAATTTCTGTCTAGTTGAGGTGGTTTTGGTTTTGTGCCAGTGCTCCCAGGCTTTATCCCTGTTTTTCATTTCTGACTTAGTGGTTTTCTGTAGCCATGGGGAGGGTTGTGCTTTCATTCTGGAAAGTCTTATGGGGGCATGGTAATTAAGGATGTGCAGGAAGGTAGTATTAAAAAATTCAGCTGCGTCATCAAGACTGAAGTACTTTAGCTGATGCCAGTTACATTCTTTGAGGGATGAGATGAATGTGAGTGGGTTAAAGTTTAGTCTTTTACGTATTTGATGTTAGATGACAGGTTTAGCTTGGTACAGGTATTTTTGAGTAGGAATGTTGGGGAGAGATCACTCAGGCTGTCTGATAAGCAGCCTGTTATATATGACTGGGGGCTCTTACTAACTAGTATTCATTCCAGGGTAGTGTGCTTGCTGGAGTTTTTATTTATTCTGGTTGGAGACTGGACTAGTTGGGTGAAGTCATGAAGGTTTCTATGATGGGTTGGATTGTTGCCAGAAGAGGACTGCCAGTCAATATTGAAATCACCTAAAATGATAATTTCTTAGGGGAGATGGTGGGTAGACCAGCTGAGGAGGTTTTCTAGTGGACGGATGTTTTGGCCAGGTGGGAAGTAGCATCCAATTATGTTGATGGTTTTGTTTTGGTTTATTTTGAGTCTGTCTTGGATGTCTATGACTATCTGTGACTATCTGTCTTGGATGTAAAGCCACATGTTATCAATCTGCATATCTTATTTAATCAAATCATGTGTGTGTGAGACTTCATAGGCAACTAAACCCACCCAGCTATCACTAGAGACAGATACCAGACTGCATGGTCTCAGATTTGTTTACATTTCTCAGACTGGAAGGCTCAGACTAAGGAGGACTGAAAAAATGTCAAATTCACATACCTAATGGGCATCATAATAGATCAAGCAGGAACATCTCTCATTCCTAACTGTGAATTCAGATCTTAAAGAAAGCATGTTAGACAAAATAATAAATGTTCATTGTAACTAAGTTATAACATATAGATGTAGTGTACAGCTGTTATGTTTGGCCTTTCTAAAATCCCTCCTATTTTGCATATCATCCAAGTGCATGTTTCCTGCATAAATATGACATTTTCTTTCTGAAATATATTATCACAGACTAGATAATGCTTTTTTATAGTTACCTAAAGTATGTTTATGTTGTTTGTGTCTTCCCCACATAAATTATTCAGATCTCTGAAAGAACAATTATTAAAGTAAAGGAATCTGGTTATCTTTTCCTGTTTTGAGATGCTTGGATATTCTTGATTCCAGGTGCAGGGATGTTAGTACAGTGAAGTGATTGTGCGTAAACCTATGAAAATAGGATTTAGAAAAAGGTTTTATTTTGATAAAAAAGGGACACAAACATATTCTGCATGGGTCAGTGCTGTAACTGCATCAGCCCGCCCAACAAATACTGATAAGTACTGGCTAAAAGCATAGCTTCTAATCAATATGCACCCCAAGTGCCTGTTTCTGCCAGTATGTCTTCTATATTTTTAAAGTATATATCCAGAGAAGATACAATGAAGTGTAGGAGTTTGCTAGTTTAAGACAGAGCAGCTGTGGTCAGCCAATATTAGTGGTACATTGTCATGATGACGATGCTAGTTCTGGGGTTTAGTTTGTGCAGAATGACTTGCCATTTCCTGTTCTCACTTAGACATTTACTGTTTCCACAGCTGTGGCAGCATGCGGGATTGCCTTAAATTGTATTATTGATAATGCGTCAAGGAGCGCGACTTAAAACTTGGGAGTACATCAGTATGTGTTAGCATGGCAGTATATTGCCTAAGTAGCCACAAAAATAAAAATGCCCTGAGGCAACAATAACACTAAATCTTATTTATATAGCTGAAGTCTAATAAATTTTTGATTTTTGTTTTGATTTTTGTTTTTCTGTCTATCTTTTTCCTATCCTCCAGCTTTCTTGCCCTGAATCTTTCCCCCTGTGTTTTTGCCTGGGTGGATAACTGGACCTAACTAAAGCTACTCCCTATTGCCAAAGCAATACTCTCTGCTGCTTCAACTCCTTTTGAAGAAAAGTATACCCAAGAGACTCTAAAAAGAACTTAAAGTACATGCATCTGCTAAGCCAGAACTACTGTACTCTTACTCTCCTAGCAGTAGCATTATACTCCCTGTCAGGAATGCCAGCAGCCTAACCCACTCAACCCTATTCCTCTGTCTTCCATACCTCACTCTGTTCTCTGTTACTATTGCTCCCTTCTCCCCCTATCTTATCAGCCCAAGTATTCCCTGGTGAGCCATTGCATTCCTGCATTGTCCACTAGAGGACATCCCTTCTCCATTGATTTGAGTTTAAACTTCAACTTAAAACTCTCCATTGAACTAAGATAAGAAATAAACCTAACAACTCTCTCCTTCTGTTTCACAGTTCCCACATCTCTGTCCCTCACTCTTCCCCTAATACCTTTAGCCGACTCCTCACACCTTATCTAGGCCCTCTCCACTTAGCCTTCTACTACTTACACTTCACTAATACTGCTCCACTGATAGTCTCTCGCTCCTCTTCTGCTCTTGGGCTCAACCCGCTCCGTTCGCCCTACGGGCTCACTCCGCTCCCCTACCCTGCCCCCAATTCCCACCCACCCCCAGCACGTCTACATTTATCCCTCCAATAACCACTCCCACTTCCGCTCTACTCCAATCAGTATCCTACCTCCTAACACACCCTCCTTTTTCCCGCCAAAACCAATTTTCACTTTACTCCCCATTATCATCTTAACTAACCAATCCTACTCCATTCCCTCTTCCAGACCACACCCCTCTATAACTAATACTACTCCCCTCACACTTACTACTACTAAGGTAACATCCACTTCCTCTATATAAAACTGTCTCCTATATACCAAATAACTCTATTTTATTACTGTTCTACTATTTACTCTTTTCCAACATGCTCTCTAAACACTCCTCCATCTTCCTTTCACTACTACTTCTCCTCACCTTATCTTATTTCCACCATCTCTCCCAGCCCACTATTTCCTTCCACTTCCAATCCTTTCATATAACTAATCATCAGAACTCACCTCTCTCACACTCATACTCTCTTATTTCCCCCTATTTATACCCCTCAGACAATCTCCTTCTTTTTCGATACAAACTTATCTCCTATCATACAATCTCCATTCCTATAACTACTAGCAAATCCCTCCAATTCACAATAGACCCTAATCTCACCACCTTGCTATCTACTCACCTAAACTATTATATACTACACCTGATTAGTACTCTCATATCTGGAGACATCCATCCTAACCCAGGCCCTACCACTATAACCACCACAAATAAATCCTTATTATTCACTTCCTTAAACTCCCAAAGTATTGTAAACAAAGTCCCAAACCTTCATGCTTGGCTTATACACAATAAACCTGACATCCTGACTATTTCTGAAACCTGGTTAAAACCACATATTAAGGATTCTGAAATAGTTCCCCCAAACTACTCCATCATAAGAAAAGACAGGCCTCTCAAAAAAGGCGGAGGTGTAGCCCTTCTATATTCTTCCTCCCTAGTAGTCTCTCCCTACAACAAACCTATCCCACACTTTAACAATGCCAAACTTCTCCTTACTCTACTACAAATCAATAATTATAAACACATATGTATAGCTTCCCTCTATATCCCCCCAGGGGATAATATCTCTACACTTGAACTTATCCTTTCCTGGCTATCCAGTAACATTAGTAATGAAACCATAATCCTTGGAGATGTAAACATTAACTGGGCCCTTATCCAGGCTCCTACAAACACCACTAACATCAACCTCTACAATTTCTCACAACTGATCAACTTGGCTACTCACCCAGCCAAAAACCCCTCCAATGGGAGTATATTGGATTGGATTCTAGTCTCCCATCCTCACTATTTCACCAACAGCGGCACTCTTCCTGACCCACTAGGTGACCACTTACCCACCTTTACCCACCGACTTCCCACTATCCTTCAACGAACCCATAACTTCATTACTATCCGTGACCAAAAAAACTTCAACCCAACAACCTTTTCAAACTCACTACAAGCAGTTAATTGGACTTGTCTAAAAACATTACCTCTAGACAATGCAGTCTCATACTTCAACTCAACATTCTTAAAATTACTTGACTCCCAAGCTCCCTTACGGACAAAGAGAATGAAAACTAAATCAGCCTCATGGCTCTCCAAAACTACTCTTTCTACCATGAGACAGAGAGACAAAGTCTGGGCACGCTACCAAAAACATAAGGCAACCCCACTCCTTAACGAATACAAAATGCTCCGAAATAAAGTAAAAAAACTCATCACTTTCGATCAACAAAACTATTTCTCTACACTCCAAAACCATAACAAAAACAACCCTCAAAAATTCTGGAAAGGGATTTCCACTCTCCTCCACCCCAGCAAACCAGATACTCCTACCCCAGACCCAAATGCTCCAGAACTTGATTTAGCCACCCAATTTAATTCTTTCTTTATTGACTCTATTTCCAAACTGACCTCCTCATTCTCCATCTCCTCCCTATCATCTAATAACCCCTCACCCACCCCCATAGTCTCTACATCTACACCCTACTCCCAACCCACTAATTCCACTACCCCCTCTTCTACACAAATTCTATCCTCATCAACACCACCCCATAATTCCACCCTCCCCGACTGCACTCTCTTCTCTTTAAATCCCATACCTACAGCTACTATTAAGAAACTCCTTCAGAAATTGAAACCATGTACCAATGCTCCTGACAATATCTCTTCTTACTTTCTTAGTATAGCTGCCGAAAGTCTTGCCTACCCCATTAGCATCTTAATTAACTGCTCCCTACAAGAAGGCACAGTTCCCCAAATTTGGAAACAAGCCTTTATCATACCATTACACAAAGGTGGTAACAATAACAACATTACTAATTTCCGTCCCATAGCCATCCTGTCCCCCATTTCAAAAATCCTTGAAAAATGTGTGCAACTTCAACTCCTTCCTCACCTCCTAGACAACAGTCTTATAACTCCCACACAGCACGGTTTCAGACCTAATCATAGCACCATGACTGCCCTTCTCTCCTTCCTTGAAATCGTAAATAAAGCCCGCGACTCTGGACAAATTGTTTCCACCTAACTCATTGATCTTTCCAAAGCCTTCAATACTATCTCACACAGCCTGCTCTTAACTAAACTCTCCAAACTCTACCTATCCTCCTCCTCTTTGAACTGGTTCTCTAGCTATCTATCTAACAGAAATCAAGCTGTAAAATGGAAAAAAGCCACTTCCTCTTTCCTTAGTACCCCTACCGGAGTTCCACAAGGCTCCATACTGGGTCCTCTGCTCTTCAATATCTTTATTAACGACTTCCACAAATCAATCCCTTTCTCTAGCATCATCCAATATGCAGATGATTCTACTATCATCTGCTTTGCCTCTTCTATCACTACACTACAAAAACTTACTCAAGACGCCTTCTCTTCCACAGAGAAATGGATGCTAAGCAATCATCTAGCTCTCAATGCTACCAAGACCAAATTAATGTTATTTACTCCCTCCAAAGTCACTCCTCCCAACATGAACTCATTCTTAATTACTAGTCAAAACAACTCACCTCTCGAAATAGTGTCAGAGACCAAACTACTTGGGGTCCACATCGACAACCAACTTAAATTTAATTCCCACCTACAAAAAAACATCAAAAAAACACATCAAAAACTTGGCATGCTGTATAGACAGAATGCCTACCTCACATCAACCACTAAAATCACTCTCTACTTCCTTCCTTATCCCCTCCCTTCTCTATGGTGCCCCACTACTTACTAATCTTCAGTCCTTGTTAAAAAAACAGCTTACCTCTTGCTATAACAAAATTGCAAAATTCGCCACCAGCCATAAGTCTTCCACTCACCACTGTCTCTCCCTCCATAAACTAAAATGGCTAGAACTTCCCAATCAACTAACTTACACTCAACTAACTCTAGCCCATAAGCTTATTCTAAACCCCTCCAACTGTCCCTCCCTTTCCTCTGCCCTTAAAATGCACCTACCAAACAGAGTTCTAAGGTCTAATAATCAAAATCTACTAGAAGTGCATAAACCTACTCATTCCCCAGGCAAAAACCTTCTTTCCTTCAGCCTCTCTCGCCTTTGGAACTCTCTACCACCAAACATCCGCACTACCTCTAACCACTCTACCTTCAAGAAGTCTCTTTTCTTACACCTAGCATCTCAGTGGGAATGCTCTTGCACCCACCCCACATAACCAACTCTACTTAATGTCCTTTAATATCATAACCTACTTTATTTATCTACTATGTTTGTTCTCTAATCTGTATTTTTGTTTTGCTTTTGTTCTTTTGCTAGCATATACCTAGATTGTTACTGTCAAATGTTAATGTACATTTATTTTTTGGAGCTTTTCTCCCCGGGACTCCATTGAAAATGGGTTCTTTAAGGCCCAATGGACTATCCTGGTAAACCAACTGCAATAAATAAATAAATATAAATAAAATAAAATAAAGACAATACAATCTGTGATATTGTTATAATGCAGTTCATCACTGGGCACTTAAGCACTTAAACTGAAGACTTTTTTGGCTCTGTCACTTTAAACTCAAATCACATGTCACCCACAAGAGTATCACATTCAGCAATGAGTACAACATATAATAGACTTCTTTCACTTTCATATGGACTCCTTTACATGCCATTTTATTTCACCACAATGTTTCACATACGCTGCTGCTTCATATAATGCAGTGTGGCATATGTGCAACTGAATTCTACTTATGAAATTGTTCTTCACCTTCATAGCTGTATGTGAAGAAAATATCAATAAATGTACTATTATTTGTATTAGCACATCTGTGTACCTCTGCTACATTTGTCTGCTTCTTTTTTAATTTTTGGTTGTTTTCTTTTCCACTGATCAACTTTGGGCCGGATTCACGATGGCTTGCACGGAGTCTAAGAGTAGAGTAAGACTCCATGCAACCATCATGTCCGACAAGCGATCCAGGAACAGCCTGTAGGGGTGTGTAAGAGAGCTCCTAAAACGGATCTTACACGGACAGGGCAGGGATATGCAAATTATCTGAATAGCAGGCGAAAGGCATGCAAATGAGGTAGATTTGCGATTCAGGAAACCCGTACCTGTCCGAGTAAGAGCAGTGTTATTTGCAGAAATGTACTCAGTTGACAACTGAGTACTGTTCTGCAAATAGCAAAACAGAGCCGTGACAGCTCCAAATAAAGGTTACATCCAGTGCAGGAAGCATGCCAATGGCCAAATATATGGCCATTGGAAATGTTTTCTGATGCAATATAAAAATAAAAATAATTTTTTTATTTTGCCGATTTCCGACGTTTAAGCGTAGCGCAGCGCCGCACAAACAGGCTGCGCTCTAAAACCCAGAATACTAAAAATTAAAACCCACAAATGTGGAATTTATAGAAATTGTTAATGTACAATGCAAGGGAATGGCAGGCTGAAGACAACATGGCCACCGAGTAGTGGTTGCTAAGGGGGGAAGCTTAGTCTAAGACATGTAACCAAGCATTAGTAGGCAATCCTATGTAAATGAATGTTAGGATAGTGAATCGCAAGTTTACATAGCAAATGAGGACAGTCAGTGAAGTGTAGGAGTAGGATATGGGAAGTAACAGAGTAGAAGATAGGTGACATCACGAGGAGGGTATGTATGAAAGAAGCGAAGCTCATTGGAGCAGAGTGGCATGTGTCAGCTGTCATTTATACATCATGGAAAGAGGTGTGTCAACAGGTAGGCTAGGGAAAGGCAAGAAATGGAAGGTGTATGCCATGGATAACACCAAAGTTTCTTGCTGAGCGGGTATGCGCACGTGTGCGTGTGTGTAAACCCGAGTAAGACAGTGTGCGCATGTGTAAGCGTGAGTGCTCACGTTTAAGCCGGAGTAAGCATGTATAAGGCTGTTTAAAGAGTTGTAAGCACGTTTGCACTGGTGTGTGCGTTTTAACCTGAATAAGCAAGTTTTAGTCCATGTAAGCATGTGTGCACGCGTGTTAGCAGCTGTGCGCGTGTTTGCACTTGTGTGCGCGGCACTCCACCCTGAGGAAACAGAAAAGAAAAAGGAAGCACAACAAATAGTAGGAAGCTACCAGGGAGTACTAGCAGAGCTAGCAGGTGAAAACAATCAGAATCAGGCAATTACACAGGCAGTACACTAGCCCAGCCCAGCCTAGCACTTAAAACTCTGCAAACAACAGTCCATTATGTTTTTCACAAGAGACACTGCAGTAAGCTAATAGAAGTGAAAACTGAAAAAGCTTTACTGAGACAAAGAAATGTTAGGGGCTGCCATTGCTGTTATAAGGCAACATATGCAAAATGCTGAGGGTGGTGACAATGGAAATGCTGCAGGACAACCCACAGTGAAGAGACGGAGAAGAGTGTACAGGCCCAGGTTAACCTACCAGGGGCTACATGAGCTGGAGATAGTGGAGCGCTATAGAATGGACAGAGACCTCCTGCAGCAAATTGTTGAGCTGTGCAGGCCACACTTCACACACAGAACCAACAGAGGGGAACCCATCCCAGCGGAAACCAAGGTATGTGTTGGCCTAAGAATACTAGCAACAGGTACCTTCCAGAGACCAACTGGTGATATGATGGGGATATCACAGGCATCAGCATCCAGGGTACTACACCAGTTTCTGGATGCCATGTCAGCACATGTCAGTGATCATGTATATTTCCCCAATTCCCCGTGAGGTATTGGCCAGCAATATGTGTCTCTTCCAGCAAATAGCGGAATACCCTGAGGTAGTGGGTGCAATAGACTGCACGCACATACGCATCAAAGCACCAGTTGGAGAGTGGGGTAGGGTCTACTTCAACCACAAGGGCTTCCCCTCCATCAACTGCCAGGTTGTGTGTGATGCCCAGGGCATAATACCGAATGTGTGTGCAGGCTGCCCTGGAAGCTACCATAATTCCCATATCTGGCATCTGACACAGCTGTAACAGACATTTGCCAATGGGGACATCCCACATGGTCACCTAGTGGGGGATGCTGGCTATGCACTGGAGCCGTGGCTGATGACACCCATCAGAAATGCACACACACCTGAACAGGAATGTCATAATGAGACACACGCACAAACACATAATGTAATAGAGCGTGTGTTTGGGCTGCTCAAGTCACGGTTCCAGTGCCTGGACACAGCTGGTGGAGCCTTGCAGTACTCACCAACTACATGTACCCAAATTGTCATGGTATGTGCTATGCTACATAATATGATCCTGTGAAAACAGCTGCAGCAGGACCAGCATAGGCCTGGGCCAAACAGCCCTCCCACCATTGCCAAGGCCATCATAGGCAGAGCATGACTTGGAGGAGGAACAACCTGAGCCTGCCCCAGTAGGCAGAAGGAGGCGTGCCCAGTATACGTTGGCCTTGGCAAAGAGGCAACACATAGCACATACACTGGCTCAGTAGGAACTCTGGAAATTATACCTCTCTCCGACTCACACAAAGTAAAAGGGATGCCTAAGTTGATACTACCTGCTTCCAAACACGTTCAGGGAGTGTAGTATGTGCATCCGACATAGGCAGCCCTGCAGCACCACCTAAGGCATGAATGCCATGTGTTAAGCAATATAAAGCAGTGCTAAACAGCAATTACCACCATGTAGTATATGCAAACAAAATCGCACACACCAACTAGCACAACCGTGGTCAATGTTCAGTAATAATGGGCAACGTCCAGCAATGTTGGTGAATATTGAGCAATGTTGGACAAGCCTGGTCTGAGTAGGGCATAGCTGAACAAAAGCCAACATGCTCATATTTGCTTAACAGGCCCTTAAGCAGTCTGGTCTGCTCAGTATGAAAATATAAAGCAGTGATGGGCCTCAAACCCAGGATACTGTGCACTATAGCCAAAGTACTGAACCACTAAACCATGACAGTATTGCAGGGGTCCACCTGTATGATGGAATGTTGATAAGTCTATGCAAAGTATTCCATGGAAACCCTGCAGGCACAGCATAATCCTTGTTGAGTTATGACACAAAGGTGAGTCCTGCAGTGAGAACAGAACCTGACTTCCAACACACACAGTATAAATGTTAATATTGGTCATGTTCGCACACATCAACAAATGTAGTGGACCTCAGATAGCGACATACTGAAGGGTCACACTGGGCATGCTCACACACTTGAATAAATGAGACAAATGTCAGGCAACAAAACATGTAATGGCAGAACTGGGCATGCTCACACACTTAGGCCATGTCTGAGTACAGCAGTGGGCCACGGATATCTGGCAGTTGCATGTGTTAACCCAGGAACCTGTCACTATACAGCAATCTGCCCTGTGTACACAGTTATATGACAACAGACACATCTATAATATAGTAGAACCCTGTCATAATCAGATATGTTCTGCAGATACCGAAGTTGTTCATGGAAACTGGTAAAGCAAAGATGATAAAGACCTGCAAACAGTATCAGCAATAAAAACTGTGCATCTTGAACATTAGCATAGGTTCAGAGGTCGATACTAGGCTATCTGCCCTAGGGCATGTACAAGCCTAGCCAGAGTGTGTTTGGCATTCACAACCCTGTCAGATTACTACACTGTGTGTGTGAATAGTAGGTCACACAAGATAGCCCATGTACGTTTAGCCTAGTGTGCCTCTGTCTAGCAGGGACACAGGAGATATCCCGGGGTAAATATACGATCACCCATACAGTCATCAAGATGTCTCCAGTAGGTGGTCAGTGGGTGGCTCTGCCTATGTGAGACTGGGATTACATTCTGTAGTGAGTGGAGCCTCTGGGATAAGAATCTGTCCCTCCACAATGTCCTATTAACATCTGTGCTGAGGTATACGTCCCTGGAGTGTGTAGCTCCAAGGGAGTTGGATATCCCTGAGGTGGAGCCTGTCCAGTAATTCTGGGTTGGGTATATCTGTAAACAACAGACACACATCATATCTGTGTAGGTGGTAAGCGACTGAGTAGAGCTGGAGTTACTGCATCTGAACTATGCAGGGCATCTGTGTGAGTCCCTAGATCTGCTTGGTGAGGACCTTCCGTGGCCAGTACAGTTGCTGCAGGTGTCAGGTAAGGTACACCCCAAATGTGGCATTGTAACCAAGCATGGATGTGATGAGTATAGGGGCACAATGACCTCACTCGATCTAGATGTGAAACCATATGGGATAAGGTGGCCCACATAGAAGGTGTGTCCAACCACTTTGGCAACGTGAATGTTAAAGGCGACAGTACGAACAAGTTATGTCCCCAAACCCCTAGCAACTCCTACCATATGTAATGGAGTACTACCTATGTGGTAATGTGTGGGCATGTTGTTATTCCCAAAGGGGGTGACTATGCAACTAATGGCATTTAGCTGTAGGCCATGGCTCAGGCACCAGTCATCCATCTCTGTGAGACCCTGATTGAGTATGCATGTGGCAGCTGGAGAGTTGATCATGGCACCCAGTTTGCAGTCAAGTTTGAACAAGGTCAGCCATATTCCCCCTGTGGTAGCCTGTACATCAGACAAATATATACTGAACAAGAGATGTCCCAGGACCGAGCCGTGTGGGATGCCATGGGTAACTGGTGTATAGTCAGACATGGCACCTGCAATTCTGACCATGTGGGAGCTATCCCTGATCTAGGTATCAATCCATTGTGTGAGATATGTGTCCATATTGACACTGGTGAGCCTATGCATAATGGCCCAGTGGGTTATTGTGTTGAAGGGTTTTGCAAGGTTCAGGTAGGCTGTGTGGACAGCCATCCCTATGTCGATGGACCTGTTAGCCATTTAAAGAATACAAACAGGTTCAAGAGGCAAGATCTGTGTAGGACACAGTGTCTGTAGGTTCCCGATGTCTATGTGTATGAGTTCTATGACAATATGCTCCATAGCTTTGCAGAACAGGCTACATAGGCTTATAGGGCAATATTGTCTGTGGTCCATTGTGGCACCAACTCTGTGGAGTGGGACCACTGTCGCAGTATGCCATTCTTTGGGTACATATCCTGTGGTAACTCCGATATTGAACAGTGATGTAATGTGAGGGTTGCGTCTGTCATGATGCTCGTGTATGATGCAGGCTGGGACACCATCTGGTCACATTGATACTGTGGTGTATGCTGTGGGGAGGGCAGCACTCACCTGTTACTGTGTGATGTCAGGGAGGTTATACTCTGTTGGGATGGATAGTTGCTCCTTAGGGGGGATGGGTGGGAGACATTTGTACTGAACCTGTTTGCCAGGATGTAGGCAATGACAGTGGGTTCAGGGTAGGTTTAGTCATTATGCAGTAACTCACAGCATATCAGTGAGTGTCCACACAGGTTCCTGACATAACTGAAGAAGGCTGTGTGATAGTCCTACGTGTCTGTTGCAATTGTCTGGTAGAAGCGGCCCTTAGAAAAGTCCATGAGTGATTGTAGCTGTCTGCTAGTACAGATCACAGATGCCTTCCCAGTCTGGGATTGTGCTCTATCATGTAGTAGCTTCCTCCTGATGTTGTACAGCTTATTAATGGCTGGGGTCTACCAGACAGGTTCCCTGCCATTGTAGTAGTGGGTCCTGTTGTTATTTGGGATAGCACAATCCATGCAGTCCACTAGGTGTCCATAGAGTGTGTATGTAAAGGATGCAGCAGTGTGAGACGTATATGCCACTGTCTCAGGACCTCTGAAGGATACCACCTTGCTTCGGTGAAGTGAGATGTTGGCTCATGAGAAGTTCACCAAGATTACCCAGGATGGGTGTGTGGAGGGTATATGTATGTCCTGTGAGATACAAGTATGTTCTGACCTTACCAATGAGGGGTATATCGCTGGTGTGGAACATAGAGTCCCCATGTTGGTGATGATCAGGTCCAATATGTATTCTCCCTTGTGGCTGTGCTGGCAACTTAACTGATCTATATCACAATCAGTTTGCTTTGTGGAGGGCAAGACCTGTCTCTGGAACCTAATAAGCTTCTTTGAAAGGTTACATGGTCTAGGAACAGTGGTCATTCTGTGCATACTATTTATCTTGACCTGGCCAAGGCTTTTAACACTATCCCCCCATGCTAATATAATTGAAAAATTAGACAAGATTAATATAAACCCCTACATCGTCCTCTGGATAATGCATACTGGCTAGCTAACAGATCCCAAGTTGTGAAAGTTGTGGGTTCTCTTTCTGGATGTAATTCTGTAACTAGTAGGGTACCATAGTGATTAAGTTCTGTGCCCTCTCTTGTTTGGTATTTATTTTGTAGACATCTAACACAATATTCCAGGCGTGTAGTTGAGTAAGTTTGTTAATGACTGCAAACTTGACACTGTTATCCTGTCATCCACTGATACAAAATAGTTCCAGCAAGGGCTGGAATATGCACAAATCTGGTTATCAAAAATGGTCTCAAACTAAATAAAAGGTACAGCATGGTAATGTTTGACTGAACGGTTGTTCATATCTCATATCTTATAAATGGTGCACCTCTTCAGTCAGATATAGTCATTAAACACCTAGGTATTTATGCAGGTAACTTTCTCTCATTCGATCATCACGTTACCACCACAGTCAGGAAATCCTTCTATACAGCCTAGTTTTTTCTAGTGGAATATATTTAAGATCCAAAGAAGTCATCCTACCAATGTATGCTTCCCATTTCAGACTCATTATTGAATACAAGCATATTGCTCAACTGGAAAGGCCCCAAAGGTTTCTAACCAAGAAAATGAAAGGCCTTATATCCTTCAACTACCCCACCAGCTTAGCACAAATCTCCTTACACTCAGTAACTTGCAGGTTGCGGCGAGGTGACCTGGGTCTTGCTTTTTGAGCCAAAGACCCAGTCCTATTTCACTTCCTCTTTCTTTGCAAAATCAGTGGCTCTACAAACACCTGCGCTGAGCATTTAAATGTACATCAACAAATAAACAATTTACACCAGAGAAATGGGCTCCTTAATCAAGGTATTCCTAGCCTGTGGAATAAGTTACCACTACAGGTCAGACAAAGTACTTCTTTATCTACCTTTAACATTAGTCTTGCTGACTGGATGGGGATACACAGATTTAAACCAGAATTATCATGTACAGCTCTTCTTGCTTTGGGAGGGGAGCACTATTAAATGCCTGAGAATTGTGGCAAGAACTTTTAAGATGATTTGCTTAAAGGTGGATATGGCTAGGTAACTTATCACTTGCCTAGTATGTTCCTATTGATTTATTTATTTATTTACATTTGTTGACCGGGAGTGTCCGACTGGACATAGGTCCATTTTCAGCAGCGGTCCGGGGAGAAAAGCTCCACAGTTAAAATAAACAGACAGTAGTTACATTGGATTACATAGCAATTAACAATTTAACATAGCAATTCATTACAAACATATTTACAGATGAAGAACATAGTACATCAGTAGACAACTAGAATCTTTATCTGGAAAGTACATAACAGACATTAACAAATGTTACAATAAGAAGTTCCTACTGTATAATAAGTACTAGGCTTATGAGCATCTGAGCTTGCTATAATCAAGGTAGTTAGTGGGGTAGAAAGAAAGGTAGTGGTTGGATGGGGTGGGTGATATTAGAGTGGGGAGTTGCAAGGGCATAGCCAGCATGTTTTTAGGTGCACTTTTAGTAAAGTTTTGAAGTGGGTGCATGATGGTACGGAGGTAATTGTGGGTGGGAGGGAGTTCCATAATTTGGCTATGGCACAAGAGAATAGTGCTTCACCAGCAGAGTTATTGGCATTAGTGATCTGCAAGTGATTTTTGTTGTTGGATCTTAGTGGTCTGGTGGTGCGATAGGGTCGGAGTAGATTCTGGAGGGATGGGACATTTAGTGGATGGTTTACTAGTTTGTGGCTGAGTGATAGTTGATACCATTGAAGGAGGTGAGGGAGTTCAAGCCAGCCCAGTTCAGCAAGTGAGAGACAGTGGTGACTACGGTAGGATGCCCCTGTGGCGAATTTGGCAATTTTGTTGTAGCAGGTCTCTAGCTTGTTTAGATCGCATTTCCTTAGGTTGGTATATATTGGAGAGGCGTAAAGTAGGGTGGAGATAAGGTGGGAATTTGCTATTGAAATCTTTGCTGCTTTGGTGAGAAGTTGCTTATTTCTTTATAATGCTCCTAGTTTTTTGTGGACTTTTTTTATGGTCATGGGTATGTGAATGTCAAATTTTAGTTTATTGTCTATTAACACTCCTAGCAATTTGGTGTGTTCAATTGGGTATATAGTGGTGTTGTCTATTGCTGTGATGTTAAAGTGAGAGTTGTTTAGAGTATGTTTGGTGGGTTGGAAGATGAGTAGTTTAGTTTTGTTTGGGTTAATTATTAATTGGGCATCGGATAATCAAGTTTCAACAGAGGAAAAGGCTTCCTGTGTGACTTTTTGCAGTTTGGGTAAGGACTGGGCTGAGCAGATGATGGTTGAGTCATCTGCGTATTGTATGAGTGTGCCATGTTTGGTGGCAGAGGTTAGATTATTGGTGAAAACAGAGAAGAGTAGGGGTCCAAGGATTGATCCTTGGGGAACCCCTATGGAGACAGCTAGTTGGAGAGATATGTCATTCTGCCATACAATGGATTGTTGGCAGTCAGACAGGTAACTCTGAAACCAGTTGGTGACTGATTGAGAGAAGGATAGGTTATTGAGGACAGAGATGAGTTGTTTGTGTGGGACCATGTCAAATGCTTTAGATAGGTCTAGAACAGTAGCAGAGGATAGACAGCCATTGTTTTTATGCTGAAGGATAGTGTTGGTAAAGGAGAGTAAGGCAGTGGTGGTGCTATGGTTTGGTCGGAAGCCATGTTGAGTATTGGAATGGAGGGTGTTAGTAAGGAGGTAGTCTGAGACCTGAGAATGTATGCATCTCTCTAGTATTTTGGAGAGAGAATAGCTATGGGGCAGTAATTGGTTAGTTCTGTGGAGGGGCCGCCTTTGTGGAGGGGAATTATATGTGATAATTTCCACAGTGTGGGAATATAACTTTCTGACAGAGATCAGTTAATCAAGATGGATAATGGGTAGGCCAGAGCATCAGCTGCGATTTGTAGGTATTCACTTGGGAGCTTGTTGGCTGCTAATTTGGTGGGCTTAAGTTTAGTTAAGAGTTGTTTTATGTTGGAGGTAGGTACAGGAGAAAAAGAAAAGGCAGTGGGGAGATTACTAGTTGAAGGTGTGAGTTGGAGGGGAGGGGAGGGGGGTTGTGTTGTTTAGCTAGTGATAGTATGGTTTGTGTGAAGTGTGTGTTGAATGATGTAGTAATATTTTTGGAGGAGTGAGGGATGATAGGAGGAGGGATACTGACTTTACCTGGGTGGAGGATGGAGTTTATGGAGGACCAGAATTGTTTGGGACTGTGTTGGGAGGAGTCTAGGACAGACTGGTAGTATTGGAATTTGTCCTGTTTTATTAGCTTTTTAACGCTATTGCATAGTTCTAGGAATTTCTGTCTAGTTGAGGGGGTTTTGGTTTTGCGCCAGTGCTCCCAGGCTTTATCCCTGTTTTTCATTTCTGACTTAGTGGTTTTCTGTAGCCATGGGGAGGGTTGTGCTTTCATTCTGGAAAGTCTTATGGGGGCATGGTAATTAAGGATGCGCAGGAAGGTAGTATTACAAAATTCAGCTGCGTCACCAAGACTGAGGTACTTTAGGGGATGCCAGTTACATTCTTTGAGGGATGAGATGAATGTGAGTGGGTTAAAGTTTAGTTTTTTTACTTATTTGATGGTAGATGACAGGTTTAGCTTGGTATAGGTATTTCTGAGTAGGAATGTTGGGGAGTGATCACTGAGGCTGTCTGATAAGCAGCCTGTTATATATGACTGAGGGCTCTTACTGACTAGTATTCAATCCAGGGTAGTGTGCTTGCTGGAATTTTTATTTATCCTGGTTGGCAACTGGACTAGTTGGGTGAAGCCATGAAGGTTTATATGATGGGTTGGATTGTTGCCAGAAGAGGATTGCCAGTCAATATTGAAATCACCTAAAATGATAATTTGTTGGGGGAGATGGTGGGTAAACCAGCTGAGGAGGTTTTCTAGTGGACGGATGTTTTGGCCAGGTGGGAAGTAGCATCCAATTATGTTGATGGTTTTGTTTTGGTTTATTTTGAGTCTGTCTTGGATGTCTATGACTTTCTGTGACTATCTGTCTTGGATGTAAAGCCACATGTTATCAATCTGCATATCTTATTTAATCAAATCATGTGTGTGTGAGACTTCATAGGCAACTAAACCCACCCAGCTATCACTAGAGACAGATACCAGACTGCATGGTCTCAGATTTGTTTACATTTCTCAGACTGGAAGGCTCAGACTAAGGAGGACTGAAAAAATGTCAAATTCACATACCTAATGGGCATCATAATAAATCAAGCAGGAACATCTCTCATTCCTAACTGTGAATTCAGATCTTAAAGAAAGCATGTTAGACAAAATAATAAATGTTCATTGTAACTAAGTTATAACATATAGATGTAGTGTACAGCTGTTATGTTTGGCCTTTCTAAAATCACTCCTATTTTGCATATCATCCAAGTGCATGTTTCCTGCATAAATATGACATTTTCTTTCTGAAATATATTATCACAGACTAGATAATGCTTTTTATAGTTACCTAAAGTATGTTTATGTTGTTTGTGTCTTCCCCACATAAATTATTCAGATCCCTGAAAGAACAATTATTAAAGTAAAGGAATCTGGTTATCTTTTCCTGTTTTGAGATGCTTGGATATTCTTGATTCCAGGTGCAGGGATGTTAGTACAGTGAAGTGATTGTGCGTAAACCTATGAAAATAGGATTTAGAAAAAGGTTTTATTTTGATAAAAAAGGGACACAAACATATTCTGAATGGGTCAGTGCTGTAACTGCATCAGCCCGCCCAACAAATACTGATACGTACTGGCTAAAAGCATAGCTTCTAATCAATATGCACCCCAAGTGCCTGTTTCTGCCAGTATGTCTTCTATATTTTTAAAGTATATATCCAGAGAAGATACAATGAAGTGTAGGAGTTTGCTAATTTAAGACAGAGCAGCTGTGGTCAGCCAATATTAGTGGTACATTGTCATGATGACGATGCTAGTTCTGGGGTTTAGTTTGTGCAGAATGACTTGCCATTTCCTGTTCTCACTTAGACATTTACTGTTTCCACAGCTGTGGCAGCATGCAGGATTGCCTTAAATTGTATTATTAATAATGCGTCAAGGAGCGCGACTTAAAACTTGGGAGTACATCAGTATGTGTTAGCATGGCAGTATATTGCCTAAGTAGCCACAAAAATAAAAATGCCCTGAGGCAACAATAACACTAAATCTTATTTATATAGCTGAAATCTAATAAAGACAATACAATCTGTCATATTGTTATAATGCAGTTCATCACTGGGCACTTAAGCACTTAAACTGAAGACTTTTTTGGCTCTGTCAGTTTAAACTCAAATCACATGTCACCCACAAGAGTATCACATTCAGCAATGAGTACAACATATAATAGACTTCTTTCACTTTCATATGGACTCCTTTACATGCCATTTTATTTCACCACAATGTTTCACATACGCTGCTGCTTCATATAATGCAGTGTGGCATATGTGCAACTGAATTCTCCTTATAAAATTGTTCTTCACCTTCATAGCTGTATGTGAAGAAAATATCAATAAATGTATTATTATTTGTATTAGCACATCTGTGTACCTCTGCTACATTTGTCTGCTTCTTTTTTAATGTTTGGTTGTTTTCTTTTCCACTGATCAACTTTATTTCTATGTAATTAAAGAGATGCTAGTAAAGCACATCTTTGCTGAATTTAGCATAATACAAACAGTTTTTAATAAACTGAAAATGTAAAACATTTTTTTTGTACCTGTGTTAGGATACATGCTAAATTTACATCGGCTGAAAATAGGGTCAGTGAAACAAGAAATAAAGGCAATATTTATGACTCTGCAGTTTAGCTCCTTCTGGAAATGGCCTTTACATACATAGTAAATTGATTTTACTGACTGACATAATCACCCGTGATGATAATTCATTGTTTGGAAGATTATTTATTTGTTATGCATGGTCAGAATTACCTTAATTATTTCAAGCTCTATTAGGAGAGTATGAGGAATTATTTAACTCTAACAAGTAGGAAGACTTAATGGCAACTGAATGCTGGACTCTTAACTTGATTTATTTATTGCCTTTTTTGTTTTATTTGTTGTCTGTACTGAAAAGATTTCTGTTCACGTAGCAAATCACAGCTATGATCCCACCGACAAAACTTACAATTAACTTCTCATGAACTCATGAAGTAACAAGCAAAACTGCTTTCAGATTTGTTCACTGTTTAATAAAGCAACCCCAGTTCATCTTCAGGCAGTATTCCTGGCATTTTACTCTAAAGATGGTAGACACCTCCATCTCTCTCTCTCTCTCTCTCTATAGATATATATATATATGTATATATATATATATATATATATATATATATATATATTCTCTCTCTCTCTCTCTCTATATATATATATATATATATATATATATATATATATATATATATATCATGTGTGTGTGTGTATGTATGTGTGTGTGTGTGTGTGTGTGTGTGTGTGTGTGGTCTAGCAACAAATATGTTGCCCTGGCAACCTTAACCCTGTACTATATACAATGGTACAAAACATCTAGGCTTAGTCTAGAAATTTGGAGAACAGATACATGAGATTGTAAACACTAGTCTCTGTATTTATATTTGATTAGTTATCTGGATATTGTTGAAATATTGAAAGTTATTATTTTTGCCTGAATGGATAATCAGCAACGTTGTGCTTCCATTAATTAGTTGCATCTGACTGTACTGTAACTTTAAATAAGCTATTAATCTTACCTCAGCAAAATATTTTCAAATAATTTTGTATAGAATGTTACCTGATAAATAATTTCTTAGTCAGATGTTAAACATTATTTCATTAATAAATAAAATTATGACTATTAACAATTCCAGCCTATCTACCTTTGAGGATCTCATTATTTTTAAACTTTAGTCTCCTGGAATTCAGAAAAAGAACACAGTGGAACCTGCTGGACGTTTTGCAGTTGATATTAAGCTGTGTAACAGAGAAATGTATCTGTCTTCACTTATACCTAACAGTAACATCAGTCTTTTTAGCTAGACATGGATGTTGAGGCCTCTTTACCTAGAACTTTATTCAACATCAAACGCAGGCAATAAAGTAAGAGCTTAAAACATCAGTGCAATGAAAGTAGTTGCTCAAAAAAATTAAGTTTTTGCCTGTCTCTATGGTATAGAGAGATAAAGCCTTGACTATAGCCCGGATAACCTCTGTTTGATCAACAGACTGGATGTTGAAGAGGCAGGATGGGGTGGAAGTGAGAGACATAGGCAAGCTCACTCATCCTTGGGGAAAATGAGTAGTGTTCCTGGCTGGCCTATTACTCCCACATAGCACCAAGGGCAACAGAGGTAGGAGACATGGACTTTTCATATCCAAGCCATTACCATCATCACTCACAAGCATGTCAATGGGAGTAATCACACATGAGGTAGGGCATAGACTACCACCATGGCAATAAGGGTGCTCATGTCAACCCTGAAGGTTTGAAATTTAAACTTCATCAAGTATACCCTCATTGTCTGAATGTTGACAAAAATATACATCACTACCATGGCTGCCTGTATGCCAAGCCCCTGGCCAGCTCTTGTCCTCAATGGGAATTACTCAGGTTGAGGGGAACAAAAGGGCTAGGCTCATGAGGGGGAGACATGATGCTTGGCAGGCACAGTGAAAAAAAAGAAAATAAAAAGCTAGTTTTCTGTTGTAATTATGGAAATATCAGTGTAACTGCTAAATGAGATGTATACATTATTCCTGTGTTACATAATGCACACTGCTCTTTGTTATCTTCATTATAGGTTCATGGGTTCATAGGTGATTACTAGGCTAATAACCAGAAGGGCCTTTTTAAGCCTAGTCATGCATCCCAAAGGAGCTTGGGAGATGAAACATTTATTAAGCAGAGGCCTGGACGATGATACATTTACAGGTTGCCTGTGTCCATTAGATAAGTCCAAAAGCACAGTATCGCAAAACCAAATGCACACAACCTGCTGAAATGGTCTACCTTGACCCGAGAAGGAGTGAAAAAACACAGCTGCCTTTCCAAACAGGATTTATTCAAAAAACTCCAAAAACTCCAAAAGTAGTTACAACGAAGAATGGTTAAGCGCTTTCATCTGTTATCATCAGATTTCATCAGAACCCTGATACATTCTTTAGTCATAGTTTTTATACTTAATTTAAATTTTCAAAACTTGATTACTATATCCTACTTAATTGACATACACATGACCTAGCTTAAAAATACAGTATATATAAAAAATTTTTTAAAAATACACTTAATATACTTAATATACTTAGTATATAATTGTATATATACAAATCTACTAATACACAACCCTACTCTTATAAACCTTGATATACTAAATGCTTGTTGAAACATATATTGTTCCTTATAATACTCTACTAGATATTCATACAGAACCAATACTAAAATGAAATATACCTTAAATACATATTATACTATATATAGCACAACACTACAACAAAGAAATGTCACTACACTGTATAACATGCTGTAGCGTAATGAAAGACCACAATTAGGGAATTAATATTAAACTCTGTTACATTAGTACAAAGCTAGAAATGGTTTCAGACTGACATGATCATTGATACCTGGATATGTAGTTGCATCTAGGCTAATTTGCCATTTGCTTTCTACCCAGGCAAGATATGTCTTCCAATCTCCTCCTTTGTCACCTACATCCACCTGATCTATAATTGCAAATAAGAAAGTGTGTTCTTGTCCATTTTCAATAGTGTGTTTGCTCAACGCATTTTTAGGGTCCCTTTTCCTTATTCTATACAGATGTTCATATATTCTGGTCTTGAATTTTCTCTCAGTTTTCCCTATGTAATATGCGGAGCATTTTGTACATGTTGCTATATATACTACCCGCTGTGAGTTACAATTGCCTCTCTTGCAGGTAACCACTGATCTAATTATATTGTTAATCCTAATTCTAACACTATTGTTAATGTTTTTACATTGGTTGCAAGAACCACATTTCAGAGTACCTTTCTTATTTATTCCATCATTTCTATTTCTATTTTGCTCCAAAATTCTCTTCAAATTATTGCCTGTTTTATATATGGTGCATAATTGTTTACCTACTATATGTCCAATAGATACAGATGAATTCAATAGTTCCCAGTACTTCTTCAGAATACCTATCACTATATTTGTATATGGATTAAACCTAAGTATGCAAACTTTCCTTTCATTTTCTAAATTTCTAACAGGTTTACTGATTAGTTTCATGCCCAACAAGGGTGGATATTTATTACCCCATTGATTCTTAACATACGTTATAGTGTTGTCCAACATTTTACTTGGGTATCCTCTATCCAAAAATAATTTATACAAGGTATCCATTTCTCTATCCATACATTCCCTAGTTGATGACATTCTAGCTATACGAATGCATTGTCCCTTAACAACATTCCTAAATATATGAGGGGGATGACAACTACTAAAGTGTATATAGTCGTTGGAGAATGTCGGTTTCCTATATATTTGAGAGGCAAATCCACTACCTGTATTCATTATCAGAGTGTCCAAGTATGCTATTTCATTCTTATCTTGCTGATACGTAAATTTCAAAAAATCAGTGGTTTGGTTTATATATTCTATAAAGGAGGGTATTATATCTGTTGGTCCTGTCCAAATAATGAACATGTCGTCCAAAAATCTCAAATATAACTTTATATACTTGTAAAATTCACTAGGAAATATGTATTTATTCTCCCACTCGAGCATTACTAAATTAATTGCTACTCCTTGAGTTTGACGAAAATATTCACCAGCATGAAAAATATAATTATAATCTAGGACCAGACCCATCATGTCCATAATTAAATTATTTTTATCCGATGTAAGCCCTGCATACTTAATGAGGCTATTGTAAAAATATTCCTGGCCAATATTCGCCGGGATACTGGAGAATAAGTCTTGCACATCAATGGTTATAAATGTAAGATTCTCATCCCATACTTCATTAGTTAATTTCCCCAAGAAATCCCACGAATCCTTTACTATATGGCTCACATTAGAATACACAGGTTTCGTCCAATGATCGATAGTAACACCAATTTTGAAAGTTTTAGATTTAGAACCCGATATTATAGGCCTGAAGGGGGGTTTAGCTAAGTTTTTATGAATTTTAGGTATTCCTATAATATATGCTAATACAGGATAATCTGTTCTTAAGTATTCATACAATTCAGTTGTTATTCTATTGTCAAGTAAGTACTCTTCTAGGGCCAGATCAATACGTCTATACCCTATATTAATTTGATTTAAAGAAACAACTTCATAATTTCCTGTTTCATATAGTATATTATGTATATCAATAAGGTACATATTTTGATCGTATATCACTATCCCTCCCCCTTTATCAGGCTTCATGATTCTCACTTCATCATTTAATAAAAGTTCGTCCATACATTTCCTTTCTTCAAATATTAAATTGTCATGAAAGTCAACTATTCCATTCGAATTACCCTTAATATCATTGTATAATAAGTAGACTTCCTTACATACCATCCTTTCATACAGAGCTACCTGTGCATTCACAGCTGGTATATACGTACTTTTCTTAACTAGTTTGGTTTTAGTGGTGTACAAGCTGGCCTTGTTATTGTCCTCATTAAATTGAATTGCTAAATTTAGCCTTCTGCAAAAAAGTTTAATTTCCTTTATAACATCAAATAGGTTAAATTTAACCATAGGGATGAATTTCATTCCCTTACTAAATAATGATGCTAAATGCTCCGTAACCATAACATTGGTATAGTTATATACTTTAAATCCCCCAAAAGTGTAAACCCTTGGTGAGGTGTCAGAACTTCCTACTAAATGTAGTTCAGCAGTAAGATCACCTGTTGTGTTGATTGTGGAATCTGAAATAATAGGTGGTGTAATAGTAGGTATAATGGTAGTATCATTTGAAATGGGATCCTCATCAAGTAGCGGAATAAGTGTGGGTCCTTTACACACAGTATTACAAACATACTTTGAATGTTCCCCATCTAAAATCTCTTGGGTGCCGGGTAGTACCTTCCACCTTGAAAATTCTCCTCTTGATTATATCTATTGTGTTTTCTTTTGCTTTTAGTATGGACCCACTCAAAATTCTCCCTGTCCTCATGTTGATAACGAGGCCAAATATATGCTCTACCATTCCTATACATTTCAACATCCCTATCAATTTTATGTAGTTTTCTATTATAAAAAGTTTTGACTTTGTTTTTAACCATACTAAACTGATTAGTATATAAATCATACCATGCCGGGAATTTTTCATCATGTATTACATTCACATTAATTTCCTCCACTTCCTGTGTCAACCCCTGTATTTTTTCTCATTACACTTAATCAGTTGCTTGATATACTTAAAACCAAACTCATCAAACATACTATTGAACAACTGTTCTATTTTTGTAGTATACTTAACTCCAAGTGGGAGTTTAAAAAACCTTAGTCCCTTAGGGACTATTTTTAATAACAAACATTTTTCTAAATAGGCATTATGAGTTAACTTTTTTCCCAATAGATAAATTTTCGATTTAATGTCGTCATTGTCCACTACATAATTTTCTTTGTCATAACAATTGTGCTTAGTGTCCATAGATACTTTTTCTGTAAATTCACATTCATCTGCTAAAAAGTCATTTAGTACGTTGGTAACATTAAAATTAAAATTGCCTTTATGACAGTCTCTTCTTTGGCTATTTGGCATTTTCGGGCTAGAAAAATGTTTACTAACAGTACCTTTTTCCATGCCTTTTGCTTTGCCAACTGCCGTAGAGTACGTTTTAACTTCCTCACGCTGTTGGTGAACTCTGCCTCCGTCGACAGATTAACATTTACTTCTTCTACTTCCAGATTATGCTGGTTATGCTGTCCCGCTTGCCCATTTGGAATGTCACTAACGCTACTGTCGGCATGACTGCTAATTTAGACTGATCTCCTCCAGCCGACACAACATCCGTTAGTTTATTAACCAAGTCAAGGAGCTTGCTTACATCGCTCTGCAGCGAGTTCACCTCATTACGAAGTGAACTAAATTCCTCCTCACCGGTGTAACCATATCAGCCATGTAACAACAGATAAGTCCAAAAGCACAGTATCGCAAAACCAAATGCACACAACCTGCTGAAATGGTCTACCTTGACCCGAGAAGGAGTGAAAAAACACAGCTGCCTTTCCAAACAGGATTTATTCAAAAAACTCCAAAAACTCCAAAAGTAGTTACAACGAAGAATGGTTAAGCGCTTTCATCTGTTATCATCAGATTTCATCAGAACCCTGATACATTCTTTATATTTCATTTTAGTATTGATTCTGTATGAATATCTAGTAGAGTATTATAAGGAACAATATATGTTTCAACAAGCATTTAGTATATCAAGGTTTATAAGAGTAGGGTTGTGTATTAGTAGATTTGTATATATACAATTATATACCAAGTATATTAAGTATATTAAGTGTATTTTTAAAAAATTTTTTTTTTTTTTTTTTTTTTTTATATATACTGTATTTTTAAGCTAGGTCATGTGTATGTCAATTAAGTAGGATATAGTAATCAAGTTTTGAAAATTTGGCGCCAAATTAAGTATAAAAACTATGACTAAAGAATGTATCAGGGTTCTGATGAAATCTGATGATAACAGATGAAAGCAACCATTCTTCGTTGTAACTACTTTTGGAGTTTTGGAGTTTTTGAATAAATCCTGTTTGGAAAGGCAGCTGTGTTTTTCACTCTCGGTCAAGGTAGACCATTTCAGCAGGTTGCGATACTGTGCTTTTGGACTTATCTGTTGTTACATGGCTGATATGGTTACACCGGTGACCTTTGAGTAGGGAGGAATTTAGAATGAGGTGAACTCGCTGCAAGCGATGTAAGCAAGCTCTTGACTTGGTTAATAATAAAACGGATGTTGTTGTGGGCTGGAGGAGATCAGTCTAAGTGACATTCCAAATGGGCAAGCGAAAATCTACCGCAGAAGGGACAGCATAACCAGCATAATCTGGAAGTAGAAGAAGTAAATGTTAATCTGTCGGCGAGGCAGAGTTCGCAACCGATTTTAGCCTTTTCATACACGCAAGGAGAATGCAAGGTGGGGGCTCGTCCAAACAACAGCGTGAGGAAGTTAAAGGTACTGTTAGTAGACATTTTTCTAGCCCGAAAATGCCAAATAGCCAAAGAAGAGACTGTCATAAAGGCAATTTTAATTTTAATGTTACCAACGTACTAAATGACTTTTTAGCAGATGAATGTGAATTTACAGAAAAAGTATCTATGGACACTAAGCACAATTGTTATGACAAAGAAAATTATGTAGTGGACAATGACGACATTAAATCGAAAATTTATCTATTGGGAAAAAAGTTAACTCAATTAAGAAGTGCAAAATTGGATAATGCCTATTTAGAAAAATGTTTGTTATTAAAAATAGTCCCTAAGGGACTAAGGTTTTTAAACTCCCACTTGGAGTTAAGTATACTACAAAAATAGAACAGTTGTTCAATAGTATGTTTGATGAGTTTGGTTTTAAGTATATCAAGCAACTGATTAAGTGTAATGAGGAAAAGGAAGTGGAGGAAATTAATGTGAATGTAATACATGATGAAAAATCATGGTATGATTTATATACTAATCAGTTTAGTATGGTTAAAAACAAAGTCAAAACTTTTTATAATAGAAAACTACATAAAATTGATAGGGATGTTGAAATGTATAGGAATGGTAGAGCATATATTTGGCCATCAACATGAGGACAGGGAGAATTTTGAGTGGGTCCATACTAAAAGCAAAAGAAAACACAATAGATATAATCAAGAGGAGAATTTTCAAGGTGGAAGGTACTACCCGGCACCCAAGAGATTTTAGATGGGGAACATTCAAAGTATGTTTGTAATACTGTGTGTAAAGGACCCACACTTATTCCGGTACTTGATGAGGATCCCATTTCAAATGATACTACCATTATACCTACTATTACACCACCTATTATTTCAGATTCCACAATCAACACAACAGGTGATCTTACTGCTGAACTACATTTAGTAGGAAGTTCTGACACCACCAAGGGTTTACACTTTTGGGGATTTAAAGTATATAACTATACCAATGTTATGGTTACGGAGCATTTAGCATCATTATTTAGTAAGGGAATGAAATTCATCCCTATGGTTAAATTTAACCTATTTGATGTTATAAAGGAAATTAAACTTTTTTGCAGAAGGCTAAATTTAGCAATTCAATTTAATGAGGACAATAACAAGGCCAGCTTGTACACCACTAAAACCAAACTAGTTAAGAAAAGTACGTATATACCAGCTGTGAATGCACAGGTAGCTCTGTATGAAAGGATGGTATGTAAGTCTACTTATTATACAATGATATTAAAGGGTAATTGAATGGAATAGTTGACTTTCATGACAATTTAATATTTGAAAAGAAAAATGTATGGATCTAACTTTATTAAATGATGAAGTGAGAATCATGAAGCCTGATAAAGGGGGAGGGATAGTGATATACGATCAAAATATGTACCTTATTGATATACATAATATACTATATGAAACAGGAAATTATGAAGTTGTTTCTTTAAATCAAATTAATATAGGCGGTCTCCCCTAGAAGAGTACTTACTTGTATAGGCATTGATCTGGCCCTAGAAGAGTACTTACTTGACAATAGAATAACAACTGAATTGTATGAATACTTAAGAACAGATTAATCTGTATTAGCTTATATTATAGGAATACCTAAAATTTATTAAAACTTAGCTAAACCCCCCTTCAGGCCTATAATATCGGGTTCTAAATCTAAAACTTTCAAAATGTTATACTTATCGATCATTGGACGAAACCTGTGTATTCTAATGTGAGCCATATAGTAAAGGATCTTACATTTATAACCATTGATGTGCAAGACTTATTCTCCAGTATCCCGGCGAATATTGGCCAGGAATATTTTTACAATAGCCTCATTAAGTATGCAGGGCTTACATCGGATAAAAATAATTTAATTATGGACATGATGGGTCTGGTCCTAGATTATAATTATATTTTTCATGCTGGTGAATATTTTCGTCAAACTCAAGGAGTAGCAATGGGGGCGTCTTGTGCCCCTATTTTTGCGAATTTAGTAATGCTCGAGTGGGAGAATAAATACATATTTCCTAGTGAATTTTACAAGTATATAAAGTTATATTTGAGATTTTTGGACGACATGTTCATTATTTGGACAGGACCAACAGATATAATACCCTCCTTTATAGAATATATAAACCAAACCACTGATTTTATCAGCAAGATAAGAATGAAATAGCATACTTGGACACTCTGATAATGAATACAGGTAGTGGATTTTGCCTCTCAAATATAGAACCCATTCATTCCAAATCCACTATATACACTTTAGTAGTTGTCATCCCCTCATATATTTAGGAATGTTGTTAAGTAGCTAGAATGTCATCAACTAGGAATGTATGGATAGAGAAATGGATACCTTGTATAAATTATTTTGGATAGAGGATACCCAAGTAAAATGTTGGACAACACTATAACGTATGTTAAGAATCAATGGGTAATAAATATCCACCCTTGTTGGGCATGAAACTAATCAGTAAACCTGTTAGAAATTTAGAAAATGAAAGGAAAGTTTGCATACTTAGGTTTAATCCATATACAAATATAGTGATAGGTATTCTGAAGAAGTACTGGGAACTATTGAATTCATCTGTATCTATTGGACATATAGTAGGTAAACAATATGCACCATATATAAAACAGGCAATAATTTGAAGAGAATTTTGGAGCAAAATAGAAATAGAAATGATGGAATAAATAAGAAAGGTACTCTGAAATGTGGTTCTTGCAACCAATGTAAAAACATTAACAATAGTGTTAGAATTAGGATTAACAATATAATTAGATCAGTGGTTACCTGCAAGAGAGGCAATTGTAACTCACAGCGGGTAGTATATATAGCAACATGTACAAAATGCTCCGCATATTACATAGGGAAAACTGAGAGAAAATTCAAGACCAGAATATATGAACATCTGTATAGAATAAGGAAAAGGGACCCTAAAAATGCGTTGAGCAAACACACTATTGAAAATGGACAAGAACACACTTTCTTATTTGCAATTATAGATCAGGTGGATGTAGGTGACAAAGGAGGAGATTGGAAGACATATCTTGCCTGGGTAGAAAGCAAATGGCAAATTAGCCTAGATGCAACTACATATCCAGGTATCAATGATCATGTCAGTCTGAAACCATTTCTAGCTTTGTACTAATGTAACAGAGTTTAATATTAATTCCCTAATTGTGGTCTTTCATTACGCTACAGCATGTTATACAGTGTAGTGACATTTCTTTGTTGTAGTGTTGTGCTATATATAGTATAATATGTATTTAAGGTATATTTCATTTTAGTATTGGTTCTGTATGAATATCTAGTAGAGTATTATAAGGAACAATATATGTTTCAACAAGCATTTAGTATATCAAGGTTTATAAGAGTAGGGTTGTGTATTAGTAGATTTGTATATATACAATTATATACTAAGTATATTAAGTATATTAAGTGTATTTTTAAAAAATTTTTTATATATACTGTATTTTTAAGCTAGGTCATGTGTATGTCAATTAAGTAGGATATAGTAATCAAGTTTTGAAAATTTGGCGCCAAATTAAGTATAAAAACTATGACTAAAGAATGTATCAGGGTTCTGATGAAATCTGATGATAACAGATGAAAGCGCTTAACCATTCTTCGTTGTAACTACTTTTGGAGTTTTTGGAGTTTTTTGAATAAATCCTGTTTGGAAAGGCAGCTGTGTTTTTTCACTCCTTCTCGGGTCAAGGTAGACCATTTCAGCAGGTTGTGTGCATTGTGTCCATTAGAGACACAGGTGCCAAACCAGGGCTGACGTTTCAGTTCTCCATGCAATTGTCCAAGTTACACTTGAATTGGGTTATGGAGGAACTCTTCTTCACATGGATGGAGACCCTGTTCCAGACAAGGAGTAGTTTCTGGGATACATACCTGTCTCTCTAGCAGGTCCCAATTATATCACAGGCAAGGTTTAAGCCTTTAGAACAGGTAATTCTGGTGCTGTTTGTTTTGTGGATATGCAGGAGGTCCATCAGAGTGGGGAGTGACAATGCCTTGTATGCCAGGCATAGATCTCCCCTTAATAGCCTATAGCAGACAGACTACAAGGATAGGGCCTTGGCACACACTGCACAGAACATGTTACTTACACCCTGTACTATTTTAGTGAGGGACCTCTGTGGATATTCCAGTTGATGGATATGCCTAGTTAGTTACATACCAATGGTGGCATTGTACTCAATGATAGGTCTGATGAATGACTGCAGTGGAACTATGACTTCCTTGGACCTAGATGCCATAATGCAAAACATTTGCTTTTTCATGTAGAATGCCTACTTCAAAAGTTTCATAACATTTCTACAATCAGTTAAGCTGTAACAATATCTAACAAGATAGCAAACATCCATAGAAAAGGCTAAAATAGTACAATAAACTTTAATCTGTTTCCTTTGCACTGCTGTATTAAAAGATCGGTCTAAAAAGAATAAGGATATATTATTCATCCAACGTTGCCTTCCTTAAAACCTAAGTGACCACTGTGAAAGAACGGAAATGGACAATGAGTGTGAAGCAATTAGATGGAGAATACCTGCCGACGTTACTGTTGTCAATATAAATGATATTTTAGAACTGTCACTAAAAATTACGATTTGTAGGTCCTGTGGGATACTCCTGGTCCGCAAAATGCAGTGAATAAACACTATTGTTTCCTTAACCTATACATGTAAAATGTACAGTAAGCAGCATTACAGACCCAGTTTAGCATTGCTGTACCAGGAACCTTTCTAGTTACAACAAATTAAAAGAGTAGATAATAAAATACCACTTACTGGTGCAAACATTGGTAGCCAGTATAACATGAAGACACTCATTCAAGGCATGACAATTAGTATGTAGGAGCTTCCACTGAAAGAGATGCCAGCTGATAGGGACCAGGGTCTTCCTCATCATTGGACATATTTTTTTTCCAGCAAGGAATTTCATTAGTCATGCGACAAATGCCTGCAAGTTGTCACAACAAATGATGACACATCAGCAATGCGATTAACTGCTATTTAACTATAACATTATGAAAGCCAGGATTGCCAAAATTATAGGATTTTTAGCTCAAAAGGAAATGTTGTGGGGGGGGGGGGAAGCAAATTTAATGTATTCTAAGGTATATCAGCCTTGGAGTTAGTTTAAGGTACATGACACAAATTGGACTATTGCATATGTGAGTGCTCATGAATTTACACAACTGTAAAAATAAATGCAAAACCTGTAAACAAATAAAAATATGGTATACAATAAGGGAATAATGACAGGACTGAAACCATATTCGTACAGTGGGATGGAACCCCCGTTCCCCCACATCCTTGTTAAGTATACTAAATGTGTGGTCGCTCTACATCAGAGCAATTGAGGTACTTGATTTTCCAGCAACACCAATCATTTCCTTTACTCTAAGGTAGTACAACTTCATAATGGATGAAGGTGAAGTATTTAAACTGATGGAGAATATTTCCCAAAGTTACCCTGGTCAGTAAAAATAATATTTCAGGACCCTCAGTAAAAAAAAAAAAAAAAAAAAAAACAGATCATGGGTCTTATGGGAAATGCCTTGCCCAGATATTTATTTAATGGGGTTTCATCCCCCACACCAGCACATGTGGACATGCTGCAGTAAAGGATTTATAAAATCTTGTTTCATTTTTAATAATACATTTTTATGCCCATTGCTGAAGTGGTCATTTTTCTGATGAATTGTGCTAGCATTACATTGGTATACCATACATATTTTTATTTTATTTATTTTTTATTTTACATTTGTTGACCGGGATGGTCCGACTGGATGCGTGTCCATTTTCAGCGGAGGCCCGGGGAGAAAAGCTCCAAGGGAAACAGATACAGCATTACATAATACCAGCATTACATATTGCAAACAGACTATTTACAGTGATTACATAAGTAAGCAAGTTAAACAAGTTCCACAGGTTAGAGTTAATACTGAGCGCAAGTCAGGATTAAATTAAATTACACAGTAAACTGGTTAACAGATTTTTACACATTCTAGAGAGAGATAGCCAGGCTTGATACATTGACATAGCCAGAGTTAAGAGACAAATGTTGTTTGAGTCTAGTTTTAAATTGACCTAAGGTGGAAAGTAAGGTAATATCAGCTGGAAGAAAGTTCCAGGATCTACTTACAGAGTTTGCAAAGAGAGACTCACCGGCTGTGTTATTAATTTTGCTAGTCTGAATTAGTAGTTTGTTAGAGGATCAAAACGGTCTAGGATTGTTATAGGGGGTGATAATATTTTTAAGTGCAGGAGTATTGTCCAGATTATAGAGGATTTTATAGGCCATAATCAGTTGGTTATACTGGATTAGGCTGGGTAGTTCAAGACATCCAAGCTGATTAGACTGATGCAAGGATGTGTCCTAAAAGGCAGCCCAGTGGCAAACCTGGCAATGTGGTTGTAGCAAATTGAGAGTTTGTTAAGGACAGTCTTGTTTAAATTCGAGAGTAGAGGGGATGCATACAGAAGGGTTGAAAAAAGGCGAGAGCTTATTATGGCAAGTTTAGCTGGAGGGGTTAGGAAGGCTTTTATTCTGTAAAGTGACCCTAGTTTTTTATTGGTGGTTTTGATAGTTTGGTTAACATGTAGGTCAAATTTTAGATTATTGTCTATGATGACACCTAATAGTTTTGTAGAGGGGTCAGGGGAGATTATTGTGCCATCATTTGAATTTATGGTAAAGGTGAAAGTGGTGGACCTACATGTTGGTGAAAATAACAGCAGTTTAGTTTTTTTGGGATTTAGGATCAGACCACATTCAGAAAGCCAGTTTTCTATTGTATTAAAGGTGGTCTGGGTAGCTGACCATAACTCTATTGGAGATGTGGCTGAGCAAATCAGAGTAGAGTCATCAGCATATTGGATACAGCTGACTTTTGTGATGACAGTATAAAGGTCGTTAATGAAGATGGAGAACAGCAAGAGCCCTAGGATAGAGCCTTGTGGTACTCCAAGGGTGTTAGGTAGAAGGTTAGAGAGTTTGTTCTGCCAGAGGACAGCTTGCTGTCGACCATTCAGGTAGGATTGAAACCACTGAAGGGCTCTAGTATCTAGACAGAATGTTTGCAGGGTGTGGATTAAAAGTTGGTGATGAACCATATCGAATGCCTTGGAAAGATCCAAGAAGAGGGCTTAGGATATATAATTATTGTTGCGATTATGGTTTATGGTGTTGGTAAAGGCTAGGAGGGCTGAAGTAGTGCTGTGATGAGGACAGCAGCCATGCTGAGTGTCTGCCATAAGGTGATTCCGGATTAGGTGGTGCAAGTGGAGAGAGTATAGCTATTGGCCTATAATTGGAGAATTCAGTAGAGCTGCCTCCTTTGTAAAGTGGGATTACATAGTTACATACTTCAAATGGTGAGTCAAAGTATTGCGGTAAGGAGGTATTCATCTGCATTTGCATAGGGGTGGTACATGGTACAATACACATACCAGAGTCTTACACAATCCCTAATTTTCATACAACAGTGCCTTGCTTGCCCATAAGTCAGTGGGTAAATGGAGTAGTCCAGCTGCACAGGAGTTATGAATATCAAGTCAGGAAGCTTCAGCAATGAATCATAAGGCTGTTATTTCTGGTGTATGAGCCCCTGTATATCTTCAAGTTTAAACTAATCACATTTAAATATAAACTCAAAGCCTGGCCATACTCTAAAACTGATGTGTTGATGAGCATTGCATGGCTGAGCTGCACCATCAGCAAGCCATGTAAAATATTTTAAGTAGCATCTTACAATATTGCAAAGCAGCTACAGATTGCAACAAACTACCATGTGAACATGTCAACATGTGCTATAGTACAACTAGACTTATCAACCTTCACACCCAGTAACAACAAAAACCTGCCACCAATGGGAGTAACAATAGTACTAGATCCTCTAATTAAATACATGTAAAATACCTAGTGTCAAAGGAAAAATCTTCAAAGACCAATTCACGTTAGGTTCAAGCAAGGCACCCTTTATTACTTGCAGCAAGGAGACAAAAAATGTATGCACAAGGTTTTGTCTAAATGATTAACAACTAGTAGGTTATACTTATACAGTTCTCTTCTTGTCGCATAGAAAATGTTACATTCTATTGCTGACATAGTTAGACACAGCTTTCTGTATGTTCTACAGAAAATATTGTTAGACTTATTGCTGACCAAGTTGAAAATATCTGTCATTCTGCAAAAACATTTTGAGAAAAACAACCTGGCCTTGGGTTTATGTCAGTCCATTTCAGCATTTCAATTCTTCTATTGTACTGTTCTAATACATGTGTTACATTTTACCTAGATTCAAGGTACATTTCTAGCTTTAGTACAAGTAATGCTGACTACGGTGTTTTCTTTATCAATCACTTCTAACAGCTGCATGTTTTCTCATGGCATAAGCATTTTCTCAGTTCCCAGATCGATTTCGTTGCTCCATATGCTGGCAATACACCTGCCAACGAGATGATGGTATTACTCAAGTCCATATGTGACAGTCCATTTTTCCCTAAGCCCACAGCATAATGGTTTTTCCAGCCTGTATTAATTTGCCCCACTGGATTGACAGGCTTTTTGATTTCTCCTCGAACATTCCGAATTTTCCCTTGAGGTAAAACTGCTGTGTGTCGTATGGCCGGAACCAGGTACCCCAAATAACAACTGCTGGACCAATTCTCAGGTAACCACTTGTATGCTTTCCTACCACATACAAAATAACAGTCTTCTACTTTGGTAGTAACTTTACTATGTCCTGGCTCTGGATGAAACATTTTTTTGTCTATCATAGACAGTTGTCTATAAAGGTCAGCATTATGTTTTACTTCATCAGTTGTCCTATGCATCAGTTCAACAAATGAATCATAGCTCATGTTGCAATAGGACCCTGCGTTATCAGTCTTATTGTAGCATCTATAAGGAACAGCCACATTGCAATTGCTCCAACCCACATGAACTGTATCATTTTTGTAAAAACACACAGTCCCCTTCTGTCGAACAGACAAGTGCAATGCTACTTTATCTTGTGATGTGACATCTGATGTATCAGAGACTAAATTTTCCCAGGTCTTGTTGGCTCCTAGGGGGACTGAAGTTAGCAATAACTCCCCGTATGCTGTTGGCAAAGCTGTGCAAATCCAGCAATTCGAAACATTGAAGGACTCAGCATACACATATTTGATTGCCTGGTAAGTGTTGAAGTTTGGGTGCCACTCTGCGTACAACTCTGCTCGCTTGTTCAGTTCAGTTTGTGTGGCTGTGAAAAGGAATGGCCACAACAAAAAGATTATTGTCACTAGTACAGTCAACAGGATGGTTATGCAATACTTCCGAGGAAACGGTTGTTCTGCATTCCTGTTTTCTCCAACTCTTCCGAATAGGTACATTTGGATCTTACTGGATTTTGTCATATTTATTTCAGACGTGTTCTTACTCTCTGCCCTAATAGGACCTTCAGCACTGATGGTTTCTTCACTGGGGTTGAGACAGATCAGTCCTATTGATCTGACCCCCCCCTTTGTAGCCAGACTTTGTGCTGAGGGCCCTAATGGAGAGGTAAGATTTTTGTCCAGTTCAAAGTTCTTAACAAGTTTGGAGTGCATCAGGTGGATCCACGAAGCTTGCTCTGCTATCTTGACAGCAGTGAGTGTCGAAAGAAGCACCTGGTAGGGACCTTCCCACCTTGGTGGCAACCAATTCTTCTTCTTGACAACTTTTATCCACACCCAGTCCCTGGGTGTCACTGCCACTTCTGATGTCTCGGTTTGCTTTCTATCTGAAACAGAATTTGACTGCAACACATGTTTAGAATTCATGACTTTCTTCATATATTCAGCTAGTGTAAAGTCAGCTTCCTGGTCTGATGACATGAGAAGTTTCCACTGGGGTATACAGGAAGCCCTTCCAAATAACTTTTCAAAAGGAGTCAATCCTTTTGCTGTAGGGACTGTTCTCATGCTCAACAGTGCTGGGGTAAACAGTATATCCATTTTTTCCCTGTCTCAGCTATCAATTTTCTCAATTTGTTTTTTAATATACCATTATGCCTTTCAACTAGCTCTGCAGATTGTGGATGGTATGCACAATGATTTTTTAAAATAATACCAAAATGCTTACTTAACTGCTGTATGGTTTGGTTTACAAAGTGTGTACCATTGTCACTGTAGATCCTTTCCGGAATGCCGAATCTAAGGATGATTTCTTTGACAAGTACTTTTGCCACCGTAGCTGCATCTGGATTTTTGGTTGGAAAGGCTTCCACCCATCTGGAAAACATATCTACAATGACAAGACAATACTTCTTATTTTCACATTTGTTCAATTCTATGAAATCCATACAGATAGTGTGAAACGGATATGGTGGTGTAGGGAAACTCCCTTGCTTGGGCTTTATCGCCCCCTGTGCATGATGCTTGTTACAAATTTGACACATCAAACAAAATTTTTTAGAGTAGTTTGTAAATCCGTACGTTGTGAACACCTGGTTCACCAGCTGTACCATACCCCCTGTTGAGACATGGCACTTCCATAGCTCAACAAAGCTGCATATCTAAACAAATTAGATGGTAGTATCAGTTTCCCTTCTCTAGAGATGTACAGTCCCTTTTTGAGAATTGCTCCTCGTTTTATCCATCATTGTTTTTCAGCTTGCGTAGTGAGTGCCTGCATTGTTTTTAACATTTCTAAGTCTAAAATCTCAGAGGGTTGTAATTCCTCTTTTAAAAGAAATACTTTTGTGGCTGCTTGTTTTGCAGCTGTATCAGCTCTCGCATTACCTTTTGAAATCCTATCTTGTTGCTTGGTGTGAGCTGTGCATTTACATATGGCTACTTTCTGAGGTAACTGAATAGATTCTAAAAGATCTAAAATAAACTGTGCATGATTTATAGGTTTGCCAGTAGATGTTATCATTCCCTGGTTTTTCCACTGTTGCGCAAAAACATGTACAGTAGAAAAAGCGTACTGGCTTTCAGTAAAAATGTTTACACATTTACCCTTAGCTAACATACATGCCCGTGTCAGGGTGATCAATTCTGCAGCCTGTGCAGATAAGTTGTGTGGTAAAGGTTTTGCTTCTATAATCTCAGTGTCAGAAACTACTGCATATCCTACTAGGTTCTGTCCTGCAGGACCCCTTTTGCACGAGCCATCCACATAGTATGTCACCTCGGCATCATCCAAGGGGACATCCGTGAGATCTTTTCTAGGTAGTGTCTTTTGCTCAATTACTGCAGGCAGCGGTGCGGTGTGCTGTCTGCAGGGTCGGGAGCAAAGTAGAAGGATTCAACGTCATGCATCACTCAATTGTCATATGAGGTTGGCTCAACAATATAGTCATACAGGAAAGATGCCTAGCAGGGGAAAGATATGCCACCTTTTCTTGTAGTAAAATAATCGCGACTGCATGAGGCACTCCCAAAGTGAGAGGGTGGAATAAGACTACTGAGGCTGAAGCCTGTACTGCCATTGCAGCTGCCACTACTGCTTGTACACAGTGGGGTAAGGATCATGCCACTGGGTGTAGTTGTGATGAATAGTAAGCAATGGGGCGTTGCTTATCTCCATGCTGTTGTGTTAATACTGATGTCATGTAACCCTGCCTGCTTACAATCTACAGTTTGGAAAAAACGTTTATGGTAGTTTGGCAATCCCAGAACTAATGAGGATGCTATTAACTGCTTCAGTTTGCAGAAAGCAGATTCTGCTTCTGGTGTCCATTGTAACAAATCTTGCGCTGCCATAGGCTTCTTATATATAAGGTCAGTTAGCAGTGCAGATTCCAAAGCATAGTTTGGAATCCAGCTCGGGCAAAAATTAGTTGTACCCAGGAAGGACATCATTTCCTTCTTGGTAGTGGGTTTAGGTGCTTGCAAAATTGCTACCTTTCTGTCCTCATCTAATGTTCTGCCTTCCTTGGATATTACATATACCAGGTATTTAACTTGTTTTTTCCAAAGCTGCAGTTTACTTTTATTTACCTTATGTCCTTCAGCGGCTAAGAATTGTAGAAGTGATATGGTATCTTCTCTACAATCCTGCTGGGTGGGGGCTGCCAGCAAGATGTCATCAACATAAAGTAAAATATGACTGCCTCTTGGTGGGGTGAATCCCGCCAAGTTGCTTGCCATTTCTTGTGAGAATATCGTTGGACTTTCACAATACCCCTGTGGTAGTTGTGTATATGTATACCTTTTCCCCTGAAATGTGAATTCAAACCAATACTGGCTGTCAGGTTGTATCGGTATCAAAAAGAATGCATTGCTGATGTCTACCACAGAAAAATACTTCTGTTGAGGTTTTAAATCATTCAACAGGGTGTGTGGGTCTGGCACCATGGGTGCCCTTGGTATTACTGCATCATTTACAGCTTGTAAATCTTGGACCATACGCCATTCTCCATTTGCTTTTTTAACTGGAAATAAGGGTGTATTACATGGTGAATCGGGAGATTCTACCAGTATTCCTCCTTTAAGTAAGGCTGCAATAGGCTTTATTCCTGCCTCTGCATCTTTTCTTAAGGGATACTGTCTTTTTTGTGGTCTGAATGCTGACTTTGGCGTGATAGTAACTGGTCCTGCTGTACGAATGAGTCCTACATCTGATTTCCCTGTCGACCAGAGAATCTCTGGTATGTTTTGTAAGGCATTCTCTTCCTCCTTTAATAGGAGTGTCAATCAGCTGTCCTCGCTAGGCTGCAAGTGCACAGCTGGGTTGGTCTGAGTTATCCATTTCAACTTCTGTATTTGTACTCCCTGTTCTGACAGTTCTAGTTCTGTCTGTTTCTCCCATCTCGTAACTTTTTCTCCTAGGTCTGCCCATTCTATATTTCTGTTTTTTGTCAAACTAACGTGGTAATCGATTAGATTTATAAAGTGTAAAGAAGTCCTGAGGCAATGAACAGCTGGCTACACTGTTCCCTTCTGTGTCCCAGTACAGGTTACGCAATATCAATCTGTTTGCATGATTCTTAAACAATTCTTGCTCATATTCCTTGTCAGGTCCTGGTGTGTTACAATAATACAGGGTACAGTGCAACAGTTGTTGCTTATCAATGTCAAGGGAGGGGAACTTACTGACGGCTACATTCATTAACTCTTTGGTCACAGTCCCTGGACCAGTCGTAACCAAGTCCTGGCTGTACCAATAAAACATTTCACCCTCTGATTGCACTGCAAAGATATCAATTTGTCGCTATGCTTCCATACCCTGCATGGTTGGGACTACTGCTATACTGAATAGCTGCATGAGGCCTCTGTCCAAGAGGTTTACTGGGCATTTTGCAGAAACAACAATTTTGCTTTTTTGTGTCAATCCTGAAACTGGATCAGTTATTGCAATGTTATGGGAGAGAGGCTCCTGATACAGCTGTCCATTAGCTGCTTTGACTAGTATGTAATCAGATGACTCTGTTTTCTGGCAGTTTGGGGGGATGTATCAGGGTTTGTGATGCCCCTGAGTCACACAAGAATTTGACTTCCCTCCCTTTTACCAAGAGTGTAACTTCTGGTTTCGTGTCTGCTAAATAGAGTTCCAAGCTCAATAAAGCTAGGTCCAATATTTCATCTTCTTCATTGTCACTAACTTCCTCTACTCCCTCTATCACATTCTCATTTATCCCTTCTTCCCTAGCCCCTTCTAGTGATTCCTAACTACCATATAGTCAGTCCTCACCCTCCTTGTCTTCCGTTGTAGCCTTCTTGTTTTTCCTGCAATCTTTGCCAAGTGTCCCTTTTTACTGCATTTAAAACATTCACCTCTTTTCTTTCGCCCTTCAAAGTCCTCTGATCATTGATCAGATTGTTTTTTTCCCTGTGCATTTTTCTTGCCCTTTTTCCCAGACTGTACTACATAAACTTCTGCGCCATCTTCTACAGAAAATACTTGAGCTTTCTTTTTCTTTTTGCTATTAAAATGCCTTTCGGCATGCCTAGCATATTCAAGCAATAATTGTAACCTGCTCGTACGATGATCTACCATATGTTTTGTAATAAAACTGGTTATAGGTGCAATACTGCCCTTTAAAAATGCATTCTTTAACTGCTGTTCATATGGGGAATCTTGTGTTTGATCTTCAGAAACCTGCATTTCACAGTGGTTATTAAAACACTCTAATAGTCTGGCATAATACCGGTCAATAGTTTCACCTTCTTGTTGGATGCATTGATTAATGCGTCCAGTCTGCCCATGGTTTCCATTTTTCAGAGATGCGGTCTGTCAGACCTTTTACTCTGGTGTCTAATTCTGCGCTGCTATGTGGGAGGGGTCTTTGTGCAGCATCAAGGAGATTCCAGTTCCCACTAATCATATGCCAGTCTGGCCCTACTATTTGTCTAACTACCTTTTCTACCTCTTCTCCGTTTAAATTATAACTCAGCCTCATTCCTTGTAAGTCTTCAGAGAATTTTCTAAAATTAACTTTTGTATGGGGGATTCCCTCAGTGGCTTTCCGGATATCCTCCAGAGTCCAAGGTCTATACATTAAAAGAGTTGGGTCCTGATTGTCCTGACCTGCCTGAAGGTTAGGTACTTCTATAAGTGGACATATTTCTTCTCCTTCACTTATAGATAGTGAATTCTTAACCATTTGCTATAACTCAATGCCTTCATTTGAGTTACCTGCCTTTGTTCGAGACCTGGTCTTGATGGGATCTCTAACAAACGGTTTTATTTTCATAATGCCTCTGTCTTCAGTGACCACAGGATATGGTGGGGGTGGACTAACCTGTTCACTTGCTTCATATTCCAGTAAGGGAGGCGGAGGTGCTGATGCTATTACTAAGTTATTGTCCTCTTTATCTAAAAAGATTGCTTTTGAATTTTTGTTCTTTTGTTCCCTACGGTTTACTTCCTCAAGCCACCTGTGTGCCTGAGGAATTCCTAACTGACGTTGCTTTTTTATCCGACCTTTGGAATTGGTTTTGAGCTGTTTGACAAGTTTGATAAGCGAGGATTTTTCTAATTTTCCTTCAAATTCGTACTTATTAACCCATTTTGAATAATATTTAATATTGTTGGTGCGCTGCGACTGCATGTATTTTGCGTCTTCTGTTAACCGTGGATTTTGGGGTCTTATTGTGCAATTATTACCCATTTTGTTCTACCTTTTTATCATTACGTAACTTCTCTTATTTTTTAACATGGTACCAAGGATTTTGTTATAGTCTCTTCAGATTGACTGCCTACTTATTCTGTTTCTCCTGATCTATGACAAGACAGTAATCTTTTTTGTCCCTGACTTGTAAGAAAAATTCAGTCTAACAAAAACAATACAGATCTAGTCCCTGATCTAAACAGAAGACAGAAAAAAAGTAGATTTGCCTTAAATGAGCCTCACGTAATTGATCACCGATTCATGGAGACCCCGTCCTTCAGTCACAGATCAGAAAGTGTCTGGCCTCTTTTGAACGAAAATTCAGTCGGAGGACTTTTCAGATAAGAAGAACCGATTTGGTTTCTTCCCCATACGGTTTCAACCACCTGGCCTGTCTGATCCGAGGTGAAGAGGGTTCCCGTCCGAAGGACCAATCTGTCAAAGGAAAAAACTTCAAAGACCAATTCACGTTAGGTTCAAGCAAGGCACCCTTTATTACTTGTAGCAAGGAGACAAAAAATGTATGCACAAGGTTTTGTCTAAATGATTAACAACTAGTAGGTTATACTTATGCAGTTCTCTTCTTGTCGCATAGAAAATGTTACATTCTATTGCTGACATAGTTAGACACAGCTTTCTGTATGTTCTACAGAAAATATTGTTAGACTTATTGCTGACCAAGTTGAAAATATCTGTCATTCTGCAAAAACATTTTGAGAAAAACAACCTGGCCTTGGGTTTATGTCAGTCCATTTCAGCATTTCAATTCTTCTATTGTACTGTTCTAATACATGTGTTACATTTTACCTAGATTCAAGGTACATTTCCAGCTTTAGTACAAGTAATGCTGACTATGGTTTAAACTTTCAAGCATCTATTGTTTTCTTTATCAATAGCTTCTAACAGCTGCATGTTTTCTCATGGCATAAGCAGAAATCAATATCCCTTTGTTAATTTTCATGACATTAGCAGAAATGAATTACTTCTTTTATTATTTGCTGACATTAGCAGAAACAGAATGCTTCTTAGCTTTCTAATGGCTGTGCAGATTCATGCAGTGTGAACAGAATAAATGTATTAACCCTTTTAAATCTCGAATGCACTAAATGCACTAAGCATGCATATAACTATTACACATTTATCTAACATTTCCCCCCTTTTAATACTTTTGTTCTACTTTCAAGATAAGCATAAACAGTTTTTCTTCCCCTAACCTCTTCCTACTCAGGATTTGCAGTTAAGAGAGTCATTCAGTTTAAACTTATGAAAGCATTTTCAGATTTTTAACAATTCTTCAAGTTCAGCACCTTGGTATAAGGTTTCTGAAACTGACATGTCTATAAAGTCTTTAATCAGTCTTTTCATGCAGGGTATGCAGCAGCACACACATACCACCAGTAGGATCATTTCTACACAGATGGCACTCAGGATGTTCATCAGGATACTGCCCTACCCCCCCAAACAATCTCTGGAAAAAGTCCGTCAATGGATTTGGTCCTGGTTTGGTCAAGGCTGACACCTGCTGAATTACCTCAAGATGATTGTCTATCTTGTGTTTATGGTCAGGAATATACGAACAGCACTCCTCCTGGATTAAAGCACATGTACCTCCTCTCACCGCTAAGGTGAAGTCAAGAGCCATGCGGTTTTGAAGCACTACTGTTCTCATGGCAGTCAGTTCATCAGTCACCAATTCTAGGGTGGAAAAGGTTGCATTACTCATTATTTCGAGAAGTTTAGACAATTTTCTCAGTTCCCAGATCGATTTCGTTGCTCCATATGCTGGCAATCACCTGCCCACGAGATGATGGTATCACCCAAGTCCATATGTGACAGTCCATTTTTCCCTAAGCCCACAGCATGATGGTTTTTCCAGCCTGCATTAATTTGCCCCACTGGATTGACAGGCTTTTTGATTTCTCCTCGAACATTCCGAATTTTCGCTTGAGGTAAAACTGCTGTGTGTCGTATGGCCGGAACCAGGTACCCCAAATAACAACTGCTGGACCAATTCTCAGGTAACCACTTGTATGCTTTCCTACCACATACAAAATAACAGTCTTCTACTTTGGTAGTAACTTTACTATGTCCTGGCTCTGGATGAAACATTTTTTTGTCTATCATAGACAGTTGCCTATAAAGGTCAGCATTATGTTTTACTTCATCAGTTGTCCTATGCATCAGTTCAACAAATGAATCATAGCTCATGTTGCAATAGGACCCTGTGTTATCAGTCTTATTGTAGCATCTATAAGGAACAGCCACATTGCAATTGCTCCAACCCACCTGAGCTGTATCATTTTTGTAAAAACACACAGTCCCCTTCTATCGAACAGACAAGTGCAATGCTACTTTATCTTGTGATGTGACATCTGATGTATCATAGACTAAATTTTCCCAGGTCTTGTTGGCTCCTAGGGGGACTGAAGTTAGCAATAACTCCCCATATGCTGTTGGCAAAGCTGTGCAAATCCAGCAATTCGAAACATTTAAGGTCTCAGCATACACATATTTGATTGCCTGGTAAGTGTTGAAGTTTGGGTGCCACTCTGCGTACAACTCTGCACGCTTGTTCAGTTCAGTTTGTGTGGCTGTGAAAAGGAATGGCCACAACAAAAAGATTATTGTCACTAGTACAGTCAACAGGATGGTTATGCAATACTTCCGAGGAAACGGTTGTTCTGCATTCCTGTTTTCTCCAACTCTTCCGAATAGGTACATTTGGATCTTACTGGATTTTGTCATATTTATTTCAGACATGTGTTCTTACTCTCTGCCCTAATAGGACCTTCAGCACTGATGGTTTCTTCACTGGGGTTGAGACAGATCAGTCCTATTGATCTGACCCCCCCCCCTTTGTAGCCAGACTTTGTGCTGAGGGCCCTAATGGAGAGGTAAGATTTTTGTCCAGTTCAAAGTTCTTAACAAGTTTGCAGTGCATCAGGTGGATCCATGAAGCTCGCTCTGCTATCTCGAAAGAAGCACCTGGTAGGGACCTTCCCACCTTGGTGACAACCAATTCTTCTTCTTGACAACTTTTATCCACACCCAGTCCCCGGGTGTCACTGCCACTTCTGATGTCTCGGTTTGCTTTCTATCTGAAACAGAATTTGACTGCAACAGATGTTTAGAATTCATGACTTTCTTCATATATTCAGCTTGTGTAAAGTCAGCTTCCTGGTCTGATGACATGAGAAGTTTCCACTGGGGTATACAGGAAGCTCTTCCAAAAAACTTTTCAAAAGGAGTCAATCCTTTTGCTGTAGGGACAGTTCTCATGCTCAACAGTGCTGGGGTAAACACTATATCCAATTTTTCCCTGTATCAGCTATCAATTTTCTCAATTTGTTTTTTAATATACCATTATGCCTTTCAACTAGCCCTGCAGATTGTGGATGGTATGCACAATGATTTTTTAAAGAAATACCAAAATGCTTACTTAACTGCTGTATGGTTTGGTTTACAAAGTGTGTACCATTGTCACTGTAGATCGTTTCCGGAATGCCGAATCTAGGGATGATTTCTTTGACAAGTACTTTTACCACCATAGCTGCATCTGGATTTTTGGTTGGAAAGGCTTCCACCCATCTGGAAAACATATCTACAATGACAAGACAATACTTATTTTCACATTTGTTCAATTCTATGAAATCCATACAGATAGTGTGAAACGGATATGGTGGTGTAGGGAAACTCCCTTGCTTGGGCTTTATCGCCCCCTGTGCATGATGCTTGTTACAAATTTGACACATTAAACAATTTTTTAGAGTAGTTTGTAAATCCGTACGTTGTGAACACCTGGTTCACCAGCTGTACCTTCCCCCCTGTTGAGACATGGCACTGCCAATGGCTCAACAAAGCTGCATATCTAAACAAATTAGATGGTAGTATCGGTTTCCCTTCTCTAGAGATGTACAGTCCCTTTTTGAGAATTGCTCCTCGTTTTATCCATCATTGTTTTTCAGCTTGCGTAGTGAGTGCCTGTATTGTTTTTAACATTTCTAAGTCTAAAATCTCAGAGGGTTGTAATTCCTCTTTTAAAAGAAATACTTTTGTGGCTGCTTGTTTTGCAGCTGTATCAGCTCTCGCATTACCTTTTGAAATCCTATCTTGTTGCTTGGTGTGAGCTGTGCATTTACATATGGCTACTTTCTGAGGTAACTGAATAGATTCTAAAATATCTAAAATAGACTGTGCATGATTTATAGGTTTGCCAGTAGATGTTATTATTCCCTGGTTTTTCCACTGTTGCGCAAAAACATGTACAGTAGAAAAAGCGTACTGGCTTTCAGTAAAAATGTTTACACATTTACCCTTAGCTAAGGTACATGCCCGTGTCAGGGTGATCAATTCTGCTGCCTGTGCAGATAAGTTGTGTGATAAAGGTTTTGCTTCTATAATCTCAGTGTCAGAAACTACTGCATATCCTACTAGGTTCTGTCCTGCAGGACCCCTTTTGCACGAGCCATCCACGTAGTATGTCACCTCAGCATCATCCAAGGGGACATCCGTGAGATCTTTTCTAGGTAGTGTCTTTTGGTCAATTACCTGCAGGCAGCGGTGCGGTGTGCTGTCTGCAGGGGTCGGGAGCAAAGTAGAAGGATTCAAAGTCATGTATCGCTCAATTGTCATATGAGGTTGGCTCAACAATATAGTCATACAGGAAAGATGCCTAGCAGGGGAAAGATATGCCACCTTTTCTTGTAGTAAAATAATCGCGACTGCATGAGGCACTCCCAAAGTGAGAGGGTGGAATAAGACTACTGAGGCCGAAGCCTGTACTGCCATTGCAGCTGCCACTACTGCTTGTACACAGTGGGGTAAGGATCGTGCCACTGGGTGTAGTTGTGATGAATAGTAAGCAATGGGGCGTTGCTTATCTCCATGCTGTTGTGTTAATACTGATGTCATGTAACCCTGCTTACAATCTACAGTTTGGAAAAAACGTTTATGATAGTTTGGCAATCCCAGAACTAATGAGGATGCTATTAACTGCTTCAGTTTGCAGAAAGCAGATTCTGCTTCTGGTGTCCATTGTAACAAATCTTGCGCTGCCATAGGCTTCTTATATATAAGGTCAGTTAGCAGTGCAGATTCCAAAGCATAGTTTGGAATCCAGCTCGGGCAAAAATTAGTTGTACCCAGGAAGGACATCATTTCCTTCTTGGTAGTGGGTTTAGGTGCTTGCAAAATTGCTACCTTTCTGTCCTCATCTAATGTTCTGCCTTCCTTGGATATTACATATACCAGGTATTTAACTTGTTTTTTCCAAAGCTGCAGTTTACTTTTATTTACCTTATGTCCTTCAGCGGCTAAGAATTGTAGAAGTGCTATGGTGTCTTCTCTACAATCCTGCTGGGTGGGGGCTGCCAGCAAGATGTCATCAACATAAAGTAAAATCTAACTGCCTCTTGGTGGGGTGAATCCCGCCAAGTTGCTTGCCATTTCTTGTGAGAATATCGTTGGACTTTCACAATACCCCTGTGGTAGTTGCGTATATGTATACCTTTTCCCCTGAAATGTGAATTCAAACCCATACTGGCTGTCAGGTTGTATCGGTATCAAAAAGAATGCATTGCTGATGTCTACCACAGAAAAATACTTCTGTTGAGGTTTTAAATCATTCAACAGGGTGTGTGGGTCTGGCACCATGGGTGCCCTTGGTATTACTGCATCATTTACAGCTTGTAAATCTTGGACCATACGCCATTCTCCATTTGCTTTTTTAACTGGAAATAAGGGTGTATTACATGGTGAATCGGGAGATTCTACCAGTATTCCCCCTTTAAGTAAGGCTGCAATAGGCTTTATTCCTGCCTCTGCATCTTTTCTTAAGGGATACTGTCTTTTTTGTGGTCTGAATGCTGACTTTGGCGTGATAGTAACTGGTCCTGCTGTACGAATGAGTCCTACATCTGATTTCCCTGTCGACCAGAGAATCTCTGGTATGTTTCGTAAGGCATTCTCTTCCTCCTTTAATAGGAGTGTCAATCAGCTGTCCTCGCTACGCTGCAAGTGCACAGCTGGGTTGGTCTGAGTTATCCAATACAACTTCTGTATTTGTACTCCCTGTTCTGACAGTTCTAGTTCTGTCTGTTTCTCCCATCTCATAACTTTTTCTCCTAGGTCTGCCCATTCTATATTTCTGTTTTTTGTCAAACTAACATGGTAATCGATTAGATTTATAAAGTGCAAAGAACTCCTGAGGCAATGAACAGCTGGCTACACTTTTCCCTTCTGTGTCCCAGTACAGGTTACGCAATATCAATCTGTTTGCATGATTCTTAAACAATTCTTGCTCATATTCCTTATCAGGTCCTGGTGTGTTACAATAATACAGGGTACAGTGCAACAGTTGTTGCTTATCAATGTCAAGGGAGGGGAACTTGCTGATGGCTACATTCATTAACTCTTTGGTCACAGTCCCTGGACCAGTCATAACCAAGTCCTGGCTGTACCAATAAAACATTTCACCCTCTGATTGCACTGCAAAGATATCAATTTGTCGCTATGCTTCCATACCTTGCATGGTTGGGACTACTGCTATACTGAATAGCTGCATGAGGTCTCTGTCCAAGAGGTTTACTGGGCATTTTGCAGAAACAACAATTTTGCTTTTTTGTGTCAATCCTGAAACTGGATCAGTTATTGCAATGTTATGGGAGAGAGGCTCCTGATACAGCTGCCCATTAGCTGCTTTGACTAGTATATAATCAGATGACTCTGTGTTTTCTGGCAGTTTGGGGGGATGTATCAGGGTTCGTGATGCCCCTGAGTCACACAAGAATTTGACTTCCCTCCCTTCTACCAAGAGTGTAACTTCTGGTTTCGTGTCTGCTAAATAGAGTTCCAAGCTCAATAAAGCTAGGTCCAATATTTCATCTTCTTCATTGGCACTAACTTCCTGCACTTCCTCTACTCCCTCTATCACATTCTCATTTATCCCTTTTTCCCTAGCCCCTTCTAGTGATTCCTGACTACCATATAGTCAGTCCTCACCCTCCTTGTCTTCCGTTGTAGCCTTCTTGTTTTTCCTGCAATCTTTGCCAAGTGTCCCTTTTTACTGCATTTAAAACATTCACCCCTTTTCTTTCGCCCTTCAAAGTCCTCTGATCGTTGATCAGATTGTTTGTTTCCCTGTGCATTTTTCTTGCCCTTTTTCCCAGACTGTACTACATAAACTTCTGCTCCATCTTCTACAGAAAATACTTGAGCTTTCTTTTTCTTTTTGCTATTAAAATGCCTTTTGGCATGCCTAGCATATTCAAGCAATAATTGGAACCTGCTCGTCCGCTGATCTACCATATGTTTTGTAATAAAACTGCTTATAGGTGCAATACTGCCCTTTAAAAATGCATTCTTTAACTGCTGTTCATATGGGGAATCTTGTGTTTGATCTTCAGAAACCTGCATTTCACAGTGGTTATTAAAACACTCTAATAGTCTGGCATAATACCAGTCAATAGTTTCACCTTCTTGTTGGATGCATTGATTAATGCGTCCAGTCTGCCCATGGTTTCCATTTTTCAGAGATGCGGTCTGTCAGACCTTTTACTCTGGTGTCTAATTCTGTGCTGCTATGTGGGAGGAGTCTTTGTGCAGCATCACGGGGATTCCAGTTCCCACTAATCATATGCCAATCTGGCCCTACTATTTGTCTAACTACCTTTTCTACCTCTTCTCCGTTTATATTATAACTCAGCCTCATTCCTTGTAAGTCTTCAGAGAATTTTCTAAAATTAACTTTTGTATGGGGGATTCCCTCAGTGGCTTTCCGGATATCCTCCAGAGTCCAAGGTCTATACACTAAAAGAGTTGGGTCCTGATTGTCCTGACCTGCCTGAAGGTTAGGTACTTCTATTAGTGGACATATTTCTTCTTCACTTATAGATCGTGAATTCTTAACCATTTGCCATAACTCAATGCCTTCATTTGAGTTACCTGCCTTTGTTCGAGACCTGGTCTCGATGGGATCTCTAACAAACGGTTTTATTTTCATAATGCCTCTGTCTTCAGTGACCACAGGATATCATGGGGGTGGACTAACCTGTTCATTTGCTTCATATTCCGATAAGGGAGGTGGAGGTGCTGATGCTATTACTAAGTTATTGTCCTCTTTATCTAAAAACATTGCTTTTGAATTTTTGTTCTTTTGTTCCCTACGGTTTACTTCCTCAAGCCACGTGTGTGCCTGAGGAATTCCTAACCGACGTTGCTTTTTTACCCGACCTTTGGAATTGGTTTTGAGCTGTTTGACAAGTTTGATAAGCGAGGATTTTTCTAATTTTCCTTCAAATTCGTACTTATTAACCCATTTTGAATAATATTTAATATTGCCGGTGGGCTGCGACTGCATGTATTTTGCGTCTTCTGTTAACGGTGGATTTTCGGTCTTTTTGTGCAATTATTACCCATTTTGTTCTACCTTTTTATCGTTACATAACTTCTCTTATTTTTTAACATGGTACCAAGGATTTTGTTATAGTCTCTTCAGAATGACTGCCTACTTATTCTGTTTCTCCTGATCTATGACAAGACAGTAATCTTTTTTGTCCCTGACTTGTAAGAAAAATTCAGTCTAACCAAAACAATACACATCTAGTCCCTGATCTAAACAGAAGACAGAAAAAAAGTAGATTTGCCTTACCTGAGCCTCACGTGATTGATCACCGATTCGTGGAGACCCCGTCCTTCAGTCACAGATCAGAAAGTGTCTGGCCTCTTTTAAACGACAATTCAGTCGGAGGACTTTTCAGATAAGAAGAACCGATTTGGTTTCTTCCCCGTACGGTTTCAACCACCTGGCCCGTCTGATCTGAGGTGAAGAGGGTTCCCGTCCGAAGGACCAATCTGTCAAAGGAAAAAACTTCAAAGACCAATTCACGTTAGGTTCAAGCAAGGCACCCTTTATTACTTGCAGCAAGGAGACAAAAAATGTATGCACAAGGTTTTGTCTAAATGATTAACAACTAGTAGGTTATACTTATACAGTTCTCTTCTTGTCGCATAGAAAATGTTACATTCTATTGCTGACATAGTTAGACACAGCTTTTTGTATGTTCTACAGAAAATATTGTTAGACTTATTGCTGACCAAGTTGAAAATATCTGTCATTCTGCAAAAACATTTTGAGAAAAACAACCTGGCCTTATGTCAGTCCATTTCAGCATTTCAATTCTTTTATTGTACTGTTCTAATACATGTGTTACATTTTACCTAGATTCAAGGTACATTTCCAGCTTTAGTACAAGTAATGCTGACTATGGTTTAAACTTTCAAGCATCTATTGTTTTCTTTATCAATAGCTTCTAACAGCTGCATGTTTTCTCATGGCATAAGCAGAAATCAATATCCCTTTGTTAATTTTCATGACATTAGCAGAAATGAATTACTTCTTTTATTATTTGCTGACATTAGCAGAAACAGAATGCTTCTTGTTAGGTTTCTAATGGCTGTGCAGATTCATGCAGTGTGAACAGAATAAATGTATTAACCCTTTTAAATCTCGAATGCACTAAATGCACTAAGCATGCAAATTACTATAACATATTTGTCTAACACCTAGTCTCTGCAGTCATGGCCAGAGTACCAGAATGTCTATGACACCACCTAACCTCTGCAATCATGGCCAGTGTGCCACAATGTTTATGGCAATACATAGCCTCCGCAGTCATGGCCAGTGTCCCAGAATGTCTATGACAACACTTAACCTCTGCAGTCATGGCTAGTGTACCAGAATGTCTATGACACCACCTAACCTCTGCAATCATGGCCAGTGTGCCACAATGTTTATGGCAATACATAGCCTCCGCAGTCATGGCCAGTGTCCCAGAATGTCTATGACAACACTTAACCTCTGCAGTCATGGCTAGTGTACCAGAATGTCTATGATAACACTTAACCTCTGGAATCATGCCCAGTGTTCCACAATATCTATGACAATGCATAGCCTTTGCAGTCATATTCAGAGTACCAGAATGTCTATGACACCATCCAACCTCTACAGTCATGGCCAGTGTGCCACAATGTCTATGACAATACATAACCTCTGCAGTCATGGCCAGTGTACCAGAATGCCTATGACAACACTCCTGTACATGACTATGCAGTCCTGAAGAAAACAATAGTTCTACAGTATCCACTGGCATTGTAGGTAGGTGTTTAGCAACACAAACTAAAATACACTATACAAGGGTATAACAAGCATAAATTCTAACATATCTCTATTACAAAACATATGGGCTTTTGCATACATAGTCTTACCTGATACATACAGCACACAGTGTGTTTGTCTAATATTTACTACATTGTATGCAGTATGCAGCAAGATATAACTATATAGCCAGTGTTATACAGACGTGTGATATTGACCACATTAAGTAGAGCCTGGCCTACCACCAATGACTCCTCCTATGCAACTTTCTAAGCAGCCTCTCATGAGCTCTTAAAGTAGAAAGAAAAACTGCCTTCAAGTTTGTTCAATATTTAAAAAAGTAGCTGTCAAGTCCCACTCTTCAAGTCCTTCCCATCCCAGTGCATCTTCTGGCAATATCCAAAATGATCTGCTCTACAGATTCTGGACACCTGTACATGTATGGTCTAGCTACAGATGTCTAGTCCTGGATACCTACGCCTTAACCTTTGTAAATGATATCTCATCCATCCTCTCCACCAACCATTTACTGTGTACAGTACATGAGGTGCATTGCTGTGTAAACATCAGTAATGAACCAAAGTACTTATATAGAACCAGTACTGTTTGCAATCCCTAGACCACACATACACAGGTGTTTGCTATCTGTACAGTAGAATGTGTAGATGATGCCTTTATATGCACAAGGATGTGGAGGACATTGGGGAGATTTGAAGACTCCTTTATTACATATTAAATGAAATGAAAGGCAGTTCTGTTTAATACTTTTTTGATATCATTCAAGGATTTTGTAAAGTTTAGGATCTCTAGTGGACACTGATATTCATGTTTAATGCAGTTCCGTGTACCTTTCACAGTAATTTTAATAACACTTGGAACAGACTTACGTTGTGACATCTTCTTCTGAACTGTAGTAATGGCCAGCCACATATGAGACACAATTCACAACAATAACAATAACCTTTTATGGGACTGTACACCATGTTTGTGAATTTGTTGCTACAATATTTTGCAGAGGAGTGGTTTCTTTGTTTTATAGTCACTATTCTAAACTTAAAAAGTTTTTAATATTAACGTAAACTTCTGGTTTCCAAGTAGCTTACATTTCAGATGAAACCTGTGATTGAAATGAAATGTATCAGGGGCTTATTGGATATAAGTGTTGCTGCAGATAGAAGAAGAAATGAAGGGTTTTGTACAAGCTCCAACATTAGATTACTTCTGCTAGCAATGATCATATCAGTTTTAGTTAGGATGAAACCTATGATTCAAATAAAAACTGTCTGGGGCATATAACATTTAACCACCACTACAGCGACAATCTGTACTACTTACTTTATATATGTGTATGTGTATATATATATATATATATATATATATATATATATATATATATATATATATATATGACATTACATTGTGTCTGGATGTGCTCTTCATACTATTGGCTTTTTGGGCATGTTTAGTTAAAGTAAGGTTAGACCATATTGTAGGGTAGCAATGCCTTTAATTTTGGTATAAGGTGCATTTAGTTTTGAAGTTTTATATTCATCCCCTGGGATTCATTAATGCCTACACTAAGTATACACTAAGTTTACACCATTCTGAGTGAACAGACAACACAAGCATAACTCATACCTTCTTTCTCCTAGTTTTAATTTTCTTACTAATTTTCTTGCCGCCTTAAATATTGAGAAGGATTCATAAAGGTTACAACAAAGTGTAGAGTACATGCACACTTAGTGTGATCTTTCTGAGTGACTAGAAAGCACAAAAATATGGTAGGGATGTTCCTGAATATAGAGCGTGTACAGTTAGGGTAGGGGTTAATGAATGTGGAATCTAAATAACATTTTGCAGATGCATAACAAAGTTTAATCTTCATATAAATTATCATCTTACTTGTATCATGTACCCTTTAATATATTTAGTAAAAAAGCATCCTGGATGTAGCCTCGCCCTCAGGGGGGGGGGGGGCTTATAGGTTCTATGAATGCACTATTCCACATTTTCTGATCAGTTGTCATTTGTTTTTCTTGTGTTTGATCAACTGTTATATAACTGCACATGCCAGTGTGACATCCAGTTGGAATATTCATCCCACTCTCCACCTACCAGTAACTCATCTATATCTGAAATCTGATGGCCACCAGGGATATGATCTCTTAAATCACACCACTGGTACTAAACAGATTAAAGTGCACAAAAGGCACAGAAATATGAATCACCAAACAATTTAGTAAATGCAGTGTGGCTTCAAAAACATGTAGGACTTACATAGTGTTGCAATGTTTATGGACTTATACTATCCCAACCATAGCACAGGCTTCACGCTGAATGATTTAGTTCCCCAGATTCCTTTCTCACCACGTCCTCTAGGTTTCAATGCTTTCTGGTGCTCACTTGCCTCGTTGTTCTTAATAAACTCTTTAATTCACAAGCATATTAATTTCTAGGGAAGGCTGGTAAGGTTCTGCAAAGTGCTATGGCCTTTTGTTTTACTACAGGGAAATAAACTACCACCACTCCCAAATCACGTAACTGAGTAACTACCAGATACTGTTCCACTCATCTTAATAAGCTAAATAATTATAAATGCAAATGGCAGTTTGCAGAGCAGTATGGCAGGTTAGAGGTCGATGGCTGCAGCTTGACACCATTTAGTAATAATTATACTCTTAATAAATAACTGAACAGATGTTTTCAACCACAGGCTTATTCAAAGTGAACAAATATACTTAAGAATGAATTAGTTAAGCAACACAGTTAACTATTAAATACATTTACACAGAGAAAAAAAGAAATAATCACTTTGAACAATTAACTTACAAAAACAAAAGTATCTGTCTACACAAATTTTATCCTAGCTATTTCACAATTAATTAGCCCTGTCTGAACTCCCAGAAGACCTCAGAAGTAGAGAGATAAGTGCAGAAACAAACTCACAAGTTAATTCATCACAAGTCATAGAATAGTTCTTTCTTCTCTTGATTCTTCCGACTGTTCATTTGGCTTATAACTTTTGCATAGAGAAACCAGAGATGCAGTAAAGAAGAGTTTCATATTCACTGGCAATGCATTTTTTTTTTCTTTTGGCTAGCTATTTTCGTTCTAATTACAGTGTTATAATTGTTTTGCTTATTGGCAGCAGAATAGTCCTAACAGGGCAATAACTACATTTTCTGTTCCACGTTTGCTATGCATTTTGCATCCTATGTTTAAGTCCCATATTTCCCAGATGAATGCATCTACAAACTTTATAGTCTGTTTTATACATTGCATAGAAATAGGCCACATATTTTATGCTACTGAAAAACTCACATTGCAGATTCAATCACATAGTTTTTGTTTACCTGTTGAAAGTTTCATAATGCTTAAGTCTGGCTACAAAATTTGTTACAGTGAGAATCAGAAAGCAGTGTCAGATATATTCTCAAACTTCACATCAAGACACATTTAGGATAGTGTGATTTATGTATGAAGTACAAACTGCATTGGCAATGACATTCATGGCTCCACTTTATGCACATTTGCAAGTACTGTACAGAAGTATTTAAAATTCTGACATTATTTGATGATTACCCTAGAAAGTACATTTTGCATGCCTGGTTTGTGTATTCTGATATTCAGATTGCTAATGGAAACTGGTTGGTAATCCAGCATTAACTACTGCTAACCCCTGCAAACCCTTAAAAGCTGATGAAGAAATGAAATAGTTTGTTGTGCTACACTTTCAGGTTAATGAGCATGGACATTCCAGCCATATGTGTCTTTGTTTCATGCTGTACTTAGATGTATTTTGGAACAATCATCATGTGGCTATAAATGGTCATTAGGATCATACACTTACTAGTTGACAAACAGCTAAATTAAAATATGTGCCTGGGCAACCGCCTGAATCTGTGAAGTCTACTCTGTGTAATGTTTGTATTAATTAGCGGTGTACAAAATGTTTGTAGGTGCACTGGCAGGCAGTCCTGTAGAATATCTAACCATGGGAGTAAAAGATACAATGACTAATAACTGTTGTCTATACATATTTATTCATAGGTTCATAGGTAGGTACTACTCATCGGCCCTAGGGCCTATACAAGCCCAGCCAAAAAGGTACCCTGGCTTTTGCCACCCAAGAAAATTATTTTCCTGTGCCACTGTTGAGCAGAGCTGCAGAAGTGATCCCCGGGGTGAAGATTTCCTATTTCCCATCCAATCATCAAGATTTTTCTTGAAGAGTGCTAATGAGGAGCTTTGTTTGATATAGATAGGTAGTTCATTCCAGAGTATGGGAAGTCTCTGGGACAGGAATATATCCCTCCGGCATGTTCTGTTTATTGTGGTGACAAGGTTTAGGTCTCTAGAGTGTGTAGCTTGGAGGGATTGGGATTTCTTTAAGTGGAGCATGTCCAACAGCTCTGGGTTTGACATAGCTTTGTATGTTAGGCAGAGATCACCTCTGAGTAGGCGATATGCGACGGAGTAAAGCTGGAGTTTTTTGAGACGGTCTGCATAGGGCATCTGTTTGAGGCCAGCAATCCTCTTTGTGAGGTATTTCTGCGGCCTTTCCAGTTGTTGTAGATGTATTGTGAGGTACATATCAAAAGGGGCATTGTACTCTATAATGGATCTAATGAGTGATGAGTAGAGGGGAGCAATGACCTCTTTTTTTCTGGATGAGAAACCTTTTGTGATGAGGTGTGCCACATAGAAGGATTTCCTGACTACTGTGGCAATGTGATTATCAAAGGAGAGACTACTGTCCACCTGTGTCTCAAGGTCTCTTATCACACTTTTGTTGTTAAGTATACTACCGCCTATGTTGTTGTTCATGGGTACATAGTTTTTACCAAAGGGGATGACAATGCACTTTTTGGCATTGAGCTTGAGGCCATGGCTTTTTTCTCCAGGCATCTTTCTCAGTGAGGCCCTTTTGTAGGATGTCCACATCATTAGGAGTTTCAATTATGGCTCCTAGTTTACAGTCATCTGCAAACTTTGTTAGCCAAAAACTTCTCTGTTAGCCTGTACTTCAGAGAAGTAGATACCAAACAGGAGAGGACCCAGGACTGAACCCTGTGGTACTCCACTTGTCACTGGTCTGAAGTCGGATTTGGAGTCTGCTACTTTCACAGTGTGGGTTCTGTCAGTGAGCCATTTGGCAACCCATCTTGTGACATAGGGATTTATACCTAGTTTAGTGAGTTTATTTATAATTCCAGAGTGGGTGATGGAGTTGAAAGCCTTGACAAGATCTAGATAGACTGTGTGAACCACCTTACCCTCGTCTACGGCTTTGGTGACTGCTTCAAAGAAGTCTATCAGGTTTAGGAGACATGATCTGCCTTTTACAAACCCGAACTGGGTGGGGTCCAGAGTTTGGAGATTACCAATGTCTTTGTTTATAAGTTCCATGATGATACGTTCAATGGCCTTGCAGACCAGGCTCATCAGGCTAATGGGACGGTAGTTCCCGGGGTCCGTGGTGCCCACCCCCCCCCTTTGTGGAGTGGGATAACCGTCGCTGTGCACCATTCAGCAGGCACAAAGCCTGAGGTGAGGCTATGATTGAACATGGTACTTAGGTGGGGTGCCAGTTCGTTCTGTAGTTCGTGTAGAATGCAGCCTGGGATGTTGTCTGGTCCCATGGATGCTGTGCTCTTGGCTTTGCAGAGTGTGATTTTTACCTGTGCAGCTGTGATTACAGGAACTTTGCATTCTTCCGGTATAGAGATGGGCCCTTTAGGGGGTGAGAGGGGGATAAAGTTAGCACTGAACCTATCTGCCAGGATGTTGGCAATATCAGTTGAGTCTGCATATTTAGTGCCATTGTGCTGTAACTCAGAGCAAATCTAAGTGTTGCCATTGAGATTCTTGACATAGCAATAGAATGCTTTGTGAGTGTCTTTAGAATCAGTGGCAATTTTGTTTTTGCAACTAGCTTTGGAGGATTTTATCAGGGATCACAGCTTCTTACTGAGGCTGACCAGGGAGCTCCTCCACTCATGGGATTAACAGTTTCTTTCTTCTGTTGTACAGTTTTTTTTATGGCAGGGGACCATCAGATTGGCTTCCTGTTTTTGGAGGATAGCATCTTGGTTCTGTTTGGGATAGCACAATCCATGCACTCGTGTAAGTGCTTATAAAGTGCAATTGTGTAGGATTCAGTAGTCGTAACTGTATTGTCCATCTGCATGGATGTCATGAAGTTCACCACATCTGTCTTAAGAAGCATGAAGTTGGCTTTGGAGAAATATTTTACTGTGGTTTCCTTAATGGGGGGGGGGGCAGGATGTGGATATCTAGGGTGATTAGCTTATGGTCGGATCGGACCAATGAGGCGTTGACTTCAGGTGTGGAACACTGGTCACTCATGTTGGTAATGACTAGATCTAGGATATTGTTGCCCCAGGTGGGGGTGTTGATAAGTTGATCCAGGGCATTGGAGTTTATGAATTCCAGAAAGCGTTGAGTGAAGGAGTTGGTACATGAGCAGTTTTCCCAGTTAATGGTGGGGTAGTTGAAATCACCCATTATTAGGGTGTTTTTTGAAACCTAATATTTTTCAGTACATCAAGAAAAGAGTAGTGGAAATCCTGGGGTATGGTGGGGGATCTGTAGAAAGCTACAATTTGGATTGCAGTTTTGCTCAGAGTTAGTTGCACTTGGATAACCTCAGATGCATTATGCTGAGCAACTAGCCTGGAGATGTGGATATCCTTAATGACTATGGGCACACCTCCGCTTTTAGTGTTCCGGTGAAGGTTACATGGCCGAGAAGTGTGGTATGAGTTATAGCCTGGTACTGCAGGGGTGCTCTCTGGAGCCTTGAACCAGGTCTCAGTCACTGCACAGATATCGATGTTCTCCATTTTAAGGAGTGCCTCGAGTGAGTGCATTTTGAGATTTAGACTTCTAGCACTGAGTAGCATCACCCTCAGTTTTTGCTTGCCTGTTCCTGTTACGGTGGTGAATTTGTCATTTGAACCTTGCCTAAAAAAGGCACTATAGGGACGGCAAGAACCTTAGCCAGTATCTTAAATCCCAGGGGAGACAGGTGCAGGCCATCTCTGGCAAAGTATCATGGTCTGTCGACCATGTCATCCCAGGCAGACAGATACTGGATCCCTTTAAAATGACACCAGATGCCTAGCCAATTGTTGAAGTCAATCATTTTGTCCTTGTACTGCGGTATCATTCTGGGTGATGGCAAAATGCTACTCAGGGCTAGGGTCATACCTGCCTGGGCTACAAGATTGGAAAGCTCTTCCATGTCTCTTTTCATGTAGTCCAGGGAGGTACATCTCAGGTCATTCACACCAACATGGACAATGACAGAGTCATATTTGTACTTGTTGTGGAGTAACCTGAGTGCGTGGGTTATGTGGCGGATCCTGGCACCTGACAGGCAGCTGACAGTAACCTTCTCCTTGTTTAGCCTGGTGAGTGAGACATCAGTGTGCCTGACTATAGAGTCACCTATGACTAGTGTGTTGGGTACGTTGTTTTGCCTTATTGGCTGTGGTTGAGTGGCACACTGAGCCTGCAGGCTATGTGTCATTTAGGTTGTGCTGGGGGGTGGAGGTTGCTTGCATTTCTGCTTTGGAGGTCTCTGTTGCTTGAGCAGTTTATTATTGAGAGCCTCCGCAAATGTTTTTGTGTTTCTATGTGTGGATTTTGGTGGTGTAGATTTAGTGAGACTATGTGATGAGTGTGGTGTGGTGCAAGTGTTTACCTTCTCCTCTTCACTGTCAAGTTCAGTCTTGGTTGGAGAGAGCTTTACCTCCAGTTTGGCTAGATAAGTGCATCTCTCACAGGTTGTAGTGTTGGGTGGTAGGAGGAGAGGGTTGTCTGTGTACATGAGGCAATTGCTACATTGCCCTAAGATGCCCAGATTCATCAGATAGACAGGAGAGAACACTGGGCGCTGACCCTTTGATATGCCTGAATAAAAAACTATTTTCCTCTAGATAAGTGAGGAAAGTGAGTACAAGAGCTGTTTTTCTCTAAGCAAGTGAGGAAAGTAAGCACCAAAACTGTTTTCCTCTAGGTAATGAGAAAGGTTGGGTGTTGTAGTAATTAGTAGCTTATTTAGTGCTTGCAACAAGTTGTGAACAAGTGCTGATCATGAATAAGCAAATTCAAGTTTTAAAACTAAGAATCTGTATCTGGACTAAACTAGTTACAGGAAAGGGGGGAAACAAGTGCAAATGCAGGCTTTTAAATCAGAAAGTTGAGAGAGATGGAAAAACTGCCCAAACGGCCAGTATAACTACAATTTCTGGGCCAGAACCTCTCCTTATGTGGTAGATAGGTTACCTAGTGTTTACCACTCCCACTGATAAGCTTGAAGGCTTCCCTCCAACACAGAAAGCATGGGTGGGGGGGGGGTCAGAAGCTTACATACAGTCCTGGATACAGCAAATCTGAATCTGGACTACACTAGTTACATTACAGGAAAGGTAGGAAACAGGCTTAGATTTTTTTTTTTATACAGAAAAGTAGCTAAAACAGCAGTAAAAACAATTCAAATGCAGTGCAAGCTAGCACACTTAAGTATGTAGCAATATTAGACCAAACAATTTAAAAAATGCAATGTTATATCCTGGTAAATAAGGAGACCACACGGTTCTGGAGTTGTAAGGCCTTTCTTTATTAAGAGCCTTCAGGTGCGCACCCATGCTACATGTTCACAACTTCGCCATCGCCATACATACACCGGAAACAACCAGTTACCAGAAATACAGAACCAACACTACCTGTTGCTAATTCCCCAGAGCGCCCCTACAGTACAATAACAGCATTACTTGCCCGATACTACATTCCTCCCCTTTTAAGCATTGAATACGCTTCTTACATAAGAAAAACAAGGGAGCAAGCCAAAAACAATCCATCTAGTACTTAATTCCTAAATACCCGGCTAGTATTAAACGGTTACCCTGCAATCGAATTAGGTTGCTCTTTTAAACTAGACATGCAATTGTTACATTGATAGTCCTTCAAGTAACTAGGTTTAACCAGTGCCCGCTTAGAACGGCGCAATGGTACCACCCTGGGTGACTCCAGTGTCACAGTTACCACCTCTGGTACCGGTGTATCCATCCCTGGAACAGTTGGATCCTTGGGAACCTCTCCTTCCGAGTCCCGGCGGTCTCCCTCGGCCCCCAAGATCGGAAATCCTCCTGCCGCTGCGAGCCCTTCTCCCGAAACTAACGGCATTTCCGGGGCTTGCAGTTCCATGGAGTCCTTCTCCTGCGCACTCCGCAGAATCTGGTCCACATGTTTCCTCACTACTAAACCTCCATTCAACCTCACCTGGTACGACAGGGGACCCGTGCTCTTGACAATAAACCCTGGAATCCATTTAGGTCCATAACTGAAGTTTTGCGTCATCACTGCATCTCCCTCCAGGAAACTTCTCTCTCTCCGTCGTCGATCATGATGTTCTTTTTGCCTCCACTGTATCCTCTCTACCTTAGCTCGGATGTTTGGATGCACCAGATCCAACGTGGATCTTAATCTCCGTCCTTGCAACATCTCGGCAGGGGACAATCCCGTGGTAGACTGGGGTGTAATGCAGTAGTTGAATAACACCCTTGATACTTTGGCTGCCATACTTCCGTATCCGGCCTTTTTCATCATCGCTTTAAAGGTCTGGACAGCCCTTTCAGCACAGCCATTTGAAGCTGCATGGTATGGTGCTGATGTGACATGTACAATGCCATTTTTTTCCAGGAACCCCTTGAACTCTTCACTCATGAAACATGACGCATTATCTGATACAATAGTCTCGGGTAATCCTTGACTACTGAAACTCTTTCTCAGGCAGTCAATGGTAGTGGTAGAAGTGGGTGTTTTGACTGGGTAGGCATCCATCCATTTAGAATGAGCATCCATTATTATCAAAAACATTGCCCCCATAAAAGGTCCTGCATAGTCTATATGAAGTCTCTGCCAAGGTCTACTCGGCCACTCCCATGGGTGTAGTGGTGCCATCACAGGTAAGTTGCGATGCTGCTGACAGGTTTTACACTCTTTCACAGCGACTTCAATGTCGTGGTCCAACTTTGGCCACCAAAAATAACTTCGTGCTAAGGCCTTCATTCGGGTGATGCCCACATGACCTTGATGCAGCTGTTGTAAAAGTGCACGTCTTCCTGGGGGCGGAATTATCACTCGTGCCCTCCACAACACGCATCCATCTTGCACACTCAGCTCTGTTTTCCTCACCTCATAAGGCCTGAAAACTGGATCAGGGTGTTGTGTTGTCCAGCCTTGCTGGACCCATTGAAACACTCGAGCCAACACCGGGTCTTTGCATGTCCATTCGCTCAATTCTTTCGCTGACACCAACGTGATGTCCTCCATCATCAACACTCGGTCCTCCATTTCCTCTCGCTGGGGAGGCCCCGGTAGCGGCAGACGGCTCAGCGCATCCGCATTGCTATGGTGTGTCCCAGGCTTATAAACAATCTCATATTCATAAGCTCTTAATGTTACAGCCCATCTCTGAATTCGGGGAGAAACCATCTGAGGCACGGCCTTCATCTCGTTGAACAGTGACAACAAAGGCTTATGATCGGTGCACACAGTAAACTTCCTGCCATAGAGGTATTTGTGGAACCTCTTAATTCCAAACATTACAGCCAACCCCTATTTGTCGAGCTGGGAATAGTTTGACTCTGCTGGTGTTAAAGTTCGTGACATGAACCCAATGGGTCTTTCTTGTCCATCTGGCATCCGGTGTGCCAACACGGCCCCTAACCCATACGGTGAGGCATCACATGACAAAATTAAGTCCTTGTGACTATCGTAGTGCACCAAAACCTCTGAAGACTGCATTAGTTCCTTGGACTGCTCAAACGCTTTGTCTTGTTCCTCCTGCCACATCCACAGGGTCTCCTTCCTTAACAGTTTATGTAAAGGAGCTAACAGCGTTGACAGATTTGGTAGGAACCTGTTATAATAGTTGAGTAAGCCTAAATAAGCCTTCAGCTCTGTAACATTTGTGGGTGCAGGTGCCTCTTGGATGGCTTTTACCTTGTCTGGCAGGGGGTGTAGGCCCGAGGCATCTACCTTGTACCCCAGGAACTCTGCTTCCTTTACCATGAAAGCACATTTACTCCTCTTCACCCGTAAACCAGCCTCTCGCAGTCGACTTAGCACCTCGTTCAGAGTCTCCAGATGCTCGCCATTGTTCCTCCCCATCAACAGGATGTCATCCAGATACACAGCCACCTTCGGAATTCCTGCCACCAGTCCCTCCATTATTCTCTGGAAAATAGCTGGACTAGAGGAAACCCCAAAGGGTAAACGATTGACTTGGAACAGTCCTTTGTGTGTGTTAAGGGTGACATATGCCTTTGACCCTTCTTCCAGAACTACTTGTTGATATGCCTGACTGAGGTCCAGTTTACTAAACTTTTCACCTCCCGACAGCTTTTCAAATACATCCTCCACCTTGGGTAATGGATACTGCTCCAGCTTCGAAACTTGGTTCACTGTTAACTTGTAGTCACCACATATGCGTACAGTATTATCTGGCTTTAATACTGGAACAATTGGTGCTGCCCATTCCGAAAACTTCACTGGTTCAATTATACCTTGCTTAGTGAGTCGTTCCAACTCAGTCTCCACTTTCTTCTTCATTGCATATGGTACGGGTCGAGGTTTGTAAAATCTTGGCGTTGCGTTTTCTTTAACGTGTATCTTTGCTGGTGGACCCCTCCAGGTCCCCAGTTCCTCTTTGAACACTTCTTCATTGTTCTCCAGCACATCTTGCAAGGCCAGCCCCTGCTGTTCTACTTTATGGAGCCGTAGACAACCCATTTCCAGCTCCTTTAGCCACGCCCGGCCTAACAGGTTTGGTCCCTTACCTGCTACCACCATGACTGGCAACTGTTTGACTTTATCTTTATGTTTTACAGTTACTTTGGCCATCCCCAGTGTGGGAACTGTTTCACCGGTATATGTTTTCAAAGTCACTGAACAGTCCCGCAGCTTCTGAGCTTCTTTTAGCCATAACTTTCCATACTCAGCCTTGGACAGAACCGTCACACTACATCCGGTATCCACTTCAAACTGCACCATTTTACCATTTAAGTCCAACTGGGTTGTGATGGGATCAACTCTTTCCCACCTTGCCTCTTCCAGGTTAAACATAGTAAACACTTCCTCATCTTCCCTGGTGTTTTTATTTGTACCTTCATGCATGTGGTGTGCATACTGCTGTTTTATTTTTCGGTTTCCCTTTCTGTCCATCATACTGCTCTTGTCCTCCCCCTTTCTCGGCTGGTCCCTAGAGGGCATTGAGCGGCACATTTTTTTCACATGGCCCTTTTTTCCGCAAGCATGACATTTTTCATTTAAGAAACGACAGTTCCTTGACAGATGTTCTCCGCCACACCTGTAACAGGCATACTGACCAGGCTTCCCTGGTGTTTTATGCTCCCCGACCACTTTATGCACTGGCAGTGGGGTAGCACCCCTGCTCCCCACCCCTTCGATGGTTCTTGGTTGTAAATCACGAATGTCTTTATTCGCCGTCTCTATGGCCTGTGCCAACTTCAAGGCCTTTTCAAACGACAACTCAGGCTCCGCTAACAATCTGCGTTGTATGCGGTCATCTGCAATGCCACATACGAGCCTATCTCGTAGCATTTCTGTCAGTCTGTCCCCATAATTACAGTGTTGCGCCAGTTCCCTCAGCACTGCGACATACTCCGTTACCGTTTCATTAGCCATTCTAGTCCTTGAATTTAACTTGAACCTTTGGACTATTGCACTCGGCTTCGGGTTATAATGTGACTGAAGCAAGCTCGTCAACTCCGTGAACGATTTATCCCCCGGTTTATCAGGACTCAATAAGTTCCTCATCAGACTGTACGTCTTGCTGCCCACCGAGCTCAGCAATATGGCTCACTTCCGGCCCGCATCCAGTATCTGGTTTGCTTCAAAAAAATGTTCCAACACTTCACAATACTCCTCCCAGGTCTGGGTCTGACAGTCGTATGCAACCAGCGACCCCAACATGGAACCAGACATAACCCTGGCAGGCCTAGTCTCTTCGTCATCCGACATTAACTGCACCCCGCCGTTTTCACTCGCAGCGGACCCGGAGGCATCCCATCCTCATCGCCAATATGTTATATCCTGGTAAATAAGGAGACCACACGGTTCTGGAGTTGTAAGGCCTTTCTTTATTAAGAGCCTTCAGGAGCGCACCCGTGCTACATGTTCACAACTTCGCCATCGCCATACATACACCGGAAACAACCAGTTACCAGAAATACAGAACCAACACTACCTGTTGCTAATTCCCCAGAGCGCCCCTACAGTACAATAACAGCATTACTTGCCCGATACTACATGCAATTAAATTAAAAATGACTAAAAACAAGTGCAGAAGGAGTCTGTTAGGTAGAATGAGGTAAAGAGATGGGACTGGGGGGAGTGTCCCAGATCAAATCTACAGTGGGGCGGGCAACTGCAAAAGCCTCCAAATTTAAACAACAAGACAGGAATAGAGAGGGTGGGTAGGGGAAAAACAACACCTTCAGCAGAGATCTGAAAAACTATACAGTATAGCAAAAATAACAGTGCACAACTCTGAAGTCAGCCAGCAATGATATACAATTAGTCAAGCAACAGTTAACAGTACACAACTCTGAAGTGCCAGAAAAAATATACTTAGCTCTGTATATCCCCAGATAGTTTGAAGAGCACTGTCAGTACACAGGAAGGCTCCAGCAATGATATGCAGGCTGTTACTAAGAGGGTCTAATTTTATGCAAGTAATCCTTGAGATAGATAACACACAGGATGTAAAACCAGTTATACCAACTTAAGACACAGAGAAATAGGGGAAGGTGGGAAAAAAACACCTTCAGCAGAGATCTGAAAAACTATACAGTGAAGCAAAAATAACAGTGCACAACTCTGAAGTCAGCCAGCAATGATATAAAATTAGTCAAGCAACAATTAACAGTACACAACTCTGAAGTACCAGAAAAATATACTTAGCTCTGTATATCTCCAGATAGTTTGAACAGCACTCTGTCAGGACACAGGAAGGCTCCCGCAATGATATGCAGGCTGTTACTACTTGTATGTAGTACTATGTTCATGTTTTATGGTAAGGATATGACTGGGCAAATAAACAAATGATAATAAGGTTTGCATATATGTGTAAAAGTCACCTATGTTAAAGAAGCAACAGAAATGAACAAAGTGGTAGAAATAATATTATGGGTCAGCAGGCAAGGAAATAAGAGGCAACTAAGTGGTTATGTGAGTAAAATGTTATAAAAGTGATTTTACATAGCAAAATATTTTCAGAAACCTTATAAAATGATTTATATATGTGTGTGTGTGTATATGTGTATGTATATATATATATATATATATATATATATATATATCTATATATATCTATATATATATATATATATATATATATATATATATATATATAGGTTCATAGGTTCATACTAGGCTATCTGCCCTAGGGCATTTATAAGCCTAGCCAGAATGTGTTTGGCTTTCGCCACCCATTTTAAATTTATTTTGCTATGCCCTTTTTCGAGGTTAGTATACTGTGCCTCTGTCTAACAGTGACACAGAAGTGATACCCGGGGTAAACCTATGATCTCCCATCCACTCATCAAGATTCCTCTTGAAGAGAGTCAATGAGGGACTCTGCCTAACCTGGACTGGGATTTTATTCCAGAGTGAAGGGAGCCTCTGGGTTATGAATCTGTCCCTCCAGCATGTCCTATTTATTTCCGTGCTGAGGTTCAAGTCTCTCAAGCGTGTAGCTCGATGGGATTTGGATTTTCTGAGGTGCAGCATGTCCATTAATTCCGTGTTGGACATGGCTTTATACATCAGGCACAGATCGCCTCTGAACAGGCGGTATGCCACTGAGTAGAGCTGGAGTTTCTTTAACCGGGCAGCATATGGCATCTGTTTGAGCCCTTTGATCCTCTTGGTGAGGTACTTTTGGGGTCTTTCCAGTTGCTGCAGGTGTCTGGTAAGGTACATCCCAAAAGGGGCATTGTACTCAATTATGGGCCTGATGAGGGATGAGTAAAGAGACACGATGACCTCCCCTGATCTAGATGTGAATCCCTTCATGATTAGGTGGGCTATATAAAATGTTTTTCTAACCACTTTGGCCACGTGGTTGTCAAATGAGAGATTGCTATCAACTTGGGTCCCCAGGTCCCTAATTACTTCTTCTGTACTTAATGGATTACCACCTATGTGGTAATTTGTGGGCACTTTGTTTTTGCCAAAGGGGATGACTATACACTTTTTGGCATTTAGCTTGAGTCCATGGCTCTGGCACCAGTTGTCTGTTTCTATGAGGCCCTTTTGGAGGATGCTTGTGTCGGCTGCAGAGTCGATTATGGTGCCCAGTTTGCAGTCATCTGCGAACTTGGTCAGCCACAGTCCTTCCGTGTTGGCCTGTACCTCCGTGAAATATATACCGAACAAGAGAGGTCCCAGGACTGAGCCTTGTGGGACATCACTTGTAACTGGTTTGGAGTCTGACATGGCTCCAGCAATTCTAACCATGTGGGTTCTGTCCTTGAGCCAGTTTGCAATCCATCTAGTGACATAGGGGTTTATATTTAAGCTGGTGAGCTTATCTATAATGCCAGAGTGGGGTATTGTATTGAAGGCTTTTGCGAGGTCCAGGTAGGCTGTGTGGACCACCTTCCCCTCGTCAATGGCCTTGGTGACTGTTTCAAAGAAATCAACCAGGTTTAAGAGGCAGGATCTGCCCTTAACAAAGCCGAACTGGGTAGGATCCAGTGTCTATAGGTCCCCAATATCTTTATTTATGAGGTCCATGATGATCCTTTCCATAGCTTTGCAGACCAAGCTAGTCAGGCTTATAGTATTATGATAGTTTCCAGGATCCGTTGAGGCACCACCTTTATGGAGAGGGACCACTGTTGCTGTATGCCACTCTTTGGGCACATATCCTGTAGTAAGGCTGAGATTGAACAGTAGTTTTATGTTTGGGTTTAGCTCTTCTTGGAGTTCATGTAGGATGCAGCCCGGGACACCGTCTGGTCCCATTGATGCTGTGTTTTTTGCTTTGGAGAGGGCAGCTCTTACCTGAGCATCTGAGATGTCAGGGGCAGCACTCTGCTGGGATAGATATTTGCCCTTTTGGTGGGAGGGGAGAAGTTTGCGCTGAACCTGTCAGCTAGGATGTTGGCAATGTCTGTGGGTTCGTGTATTTTTTGTCATTTTAGACTAATTCTGAGCATATCTGGGAATTACCATCCAGGTTCCTAACATAACTAAAGAAAGCCTTGTGATTATCCTTAGTGTCCTGTGCAATTTTTCTCTCGAAGCTGGCCTTAGACAATTTTATGAGTGCCCGTAGTTTTTGCTAATACTGATCAGTGATGCCTTCCCTTTTGGGATTTTGCTTTATCATTTAGTAGCTTCCTCCTTCTATTGTATAGTTTGTTTATGGCTGGGGTCCACCAGACAGGACGTCTGCCTTTGGAGGATTGGGTCTTGGTTTTATTTGGGATTGCATGATCCATGCATTCCTGAAGGTGTTCATAGAATGCATTTATAAAGGATTCTGCGGTCTGGGCCGTATTTTCCACAGGCCCGGGGGCTTTGAAGGATTCCACCTCAGTTTTGAGGAGTGTGAAATTTGCTTTAGAGAAGTTTTTCACTGTGGTTTTCTGGGCAGGGGGTGGGGTCGGGATGTGAATATCCAGTGAGATTAGTTTATGGTCTGATCTTACCAGTGAGGGATACACTTCTAGTCTGGAGCATAGAGTCCCCATGTTGGTGATGATCAGGTCCAGTATGTTTTCCCCACTTGTGGGAGTGGTAACAAGTTGTTCCATAGCATTTGAGTTTATAAATTCTAGGAACCTTTGGGGTAGGGTGTTGTAGCTAGAGTAATGCTCCCAGTCTATGTTTGGGTAGTTGAAGTCACCCAATATAATGGTGTTTGGAGAGACCTTCATATTTTCCAGTGTTCTCAGGAAGGCCAAGTGGGGTTCCTGGGTTTGGGAGGGTGGTCTGTAGCAGGCTATAAACTGGAAGGCAGTTTTACCCACTGCTAGTTGCACATGGATAGTCTCTGATGCTTCGTGCTTTGCCACCAACCTGGAGGTGGGTATCTTTGATGAATATCGATACTCCCCCTCCTTTTGTGGTTTGGTCCAAGTTTTGGGGCCAAAAAGCATGGTATGAGGAATAACCTGGTAGTGCTGGGGTGCTCTCGGGAGCCCTGAACCAGGTTTCTGTTACTGCACAGATATCGATGTTCTCCATGCTAAGGAGAGATTTGAGTGCGTGCATCTTGATGTTTAGACTTCTGGCGTTGATTAGCATTACTCTTAGTTTCTTATCCCTTGTGATACCTATGGAGGTGGGTTTGTCTTTTGAGCCTTGCCTAAAAAAGGCACTATGGGGGTAGCAAGAGCCTTTGCCAATACCCGAAAGCCCAGGGGTGACAGGTGCAAGCCATCCCTAGCGAAGCATCGTGGCTTGTCGAGCATATCATCCCAAGCTGACAGGCATTGGATCCCCTTTGAATGACACCAGTACTTAAGCCAATTGTTGAAATTGATCATCTTGTCTTCATATTGTGGCATCATTCTTGGTGAGGGTAAGATGCTACTCAAGGTCAGGGTCATACCGGCCTGGGCTACATGCTCAGAGAGCTCCTCTATGTCTCTTTTCATGTAGTCCAGGGAGGTACGTCTCAGGTCATTCACACCAGCATGGAAATGACTGAGTCATATTTGTACTTGCCTTGGAGTGACCTGAGTGCTTGTGTTATGTGGCGGATCCTAGCGCCCGACAGGCTGCTCACCGTGACCCTCCTTGTTCAGCCTGGTGAGCGGGACGCCAGTGTGCCTGATGATAGAGTCACCTATTACAAGTGTATCAGGTGTGTTGTTTAGTCTTAAGGGCTGTGACTGTTCGGCACACTGGCTTTGTGAGATATGTGTTGCACGTGTTTTGTTTTGGGGTAGCGGTTGCTTGGGTGTATATATATATATATATATATATATATATATATATATGTGTGTGTGTGTGTGTATATATATATATATATATATATATATATATATATATATATACACACACACACACACACACACACATACACACACACACACACATGCACACATGCGCATACACAGACACACACATGCACACACATATACCTTATAAAATGATTTAAGCAGTGTGATTTTGGGGAAAATCAGTTAACTTCATTGAACATACTTTGTTTTTTGTTTATAACATGATTAATAGCATAATGTTTGGGCAGAAATAATTGACTTTAATAAGATTACAATAATTAACAAACTACAATTAAGACGATATCTAATTGTACACCATTATCAATGTCTATGTAAACTATACTCCTTACCTGTCCTGATTACAACTGCATGCATATTAATAGTACATCAATGCTGAGCAATGTACTTGTGGTTGTAGCTTGTAGTTGCATTTACCTGTTGAGCTCTTCTCCGAGGGACATGGCTGAAAAGGGTTTTTTAGCTCAGACTACCACAGTCAACAAAAAGAATAAATGAAAATGAAATAAATATTGCAACAACTAGTATTGTCAGTCTATATGTGTTAAGAAATAGTGCTCATCGAACAAGGGATTTCTTAATGATTAAATGTTAACATGAATATGCAGGATAATTATATCTAGTAGCTATTAAGGGAGCAAACAATAAAAAAATATATATTTCAAAGTTTAAACAATCAAGTTAATGGTACCATACAGTAACTATGGTATTAGCAAGAAGCACTTTAATAAAATGACTGTTGAAAAATGTGGGAAGAGTAACATTTTTAAATATATTGAATGGTGCAAAAGCAACACAAAGAAATTGTTTAATTGTAGTAAATATGAATTCATGTCAGAGAATTTCAAGTGCACTGTGGCTACTTAGAAAAAAATACAGTTGGGGTTTCAGAGTAAAGCAGACTTAACACTTGTGTAAATCAAACATAAATATAAATATGCTAAGTGAATATACAGTGTGAAAGTAATGTAAGACACCATTGGATCCCTAAACGAACAAAAACAACAAAACCTTGCAAAGGAATATTGAGTTCAGAAAAAATAAGTATTATTTGAAAATGAGTTCATGAGCAAGTACTGGAATAGTGATGTAGACGTGGCAGGAGAGCAGCCAAAGTGAAATTGTTGAATATAAACACAGTCTAAAAAAATGGATGAACTTATTACTGGGTTTGATGCTACCAAAGAAGACTACAAGTTCAGTTAATTGGTTTGATGCTACCAAAGAAGACTACAAGTTCAGCTGAGTCCCAGTATGTCTAAATGCCACCAAATGAAATGGACGGAAATACCTGGAAGGATTTATAAATATTGTTAAAGAAATTATACCTTATAGAAAACCCTCGTACACAAGGCAGACTATTTTATTTTAATGAAAACTGACTTCCTTGTCCACCTGGTATTCATGTCCCCTAGGTGGCTAAAACTAAATGACTTCAGCACTATGATGGAATTCAAGCCAGTGTTTTTTTTTTTTTTTTTGCAAGAGTTCCTCTGTATTGTAAAGGGATTTGGGTTTGTTCAGGCTGTTACTTGTTCTACCCATGACCAGAGACTTGGAGTAGGAACCAGTCACATGGTGTGACCACTTCCTGGTTCAGGTGTTTGTTCTCCGTTCACCATTTGAATCCCCTGATCTAGAGCTGATTTAATAATTAAATGAGGATTAAAGAAAGCTTGCGTTGGTCAGATCAGGTCTTACATACACATGCACATAGAACCATCAGAGTATGAAGGTAGCCCTTTAGAGACTCTACAGTCTTTGACTTGACCTTAGCTCCTGTTTCATGTATAATTTTCTGTCTTAGGTTTCTCTTATGTGTACAGCAACCTGGGGTTCGGGCCCCTACCCTAGAAGGTTAGTTTTGTGTTGCCTAAATGAACTGGTCTAGTCCCTTTCTGACTATCATATTCTCTATAATGAGTGGTAGGACCAGCCTTTGGTCAACTGGTGCCCTAGGCAATAGGGCTCCACAGGCTCCCCACCACACAGCACCCAGTGCCCCCATCCTGGTTTACCTATAACATCCAGATGACTTTTTTTCTTTCTTTTTCTCACAATTTGTCTTACTCTTCATTTTTTCCCTGTATTCATTCAAAGTATTTTAAAGAAACTCCTTATTTATTAAAAAAAAACCTCTCCATTTATTATAAGCCCACTAATATTCATATTTTGTTTTACAGTAATTAAGCTAATCACATCTGAGTGGAAATCAAGTGCAATCATACCAGTTCTCTGTAACAACAACCTACTAGACCAGGAAATTACATATCCATAACCATTCTAAATCTCTTTGCTAAAAATGTTTAAAAAGTATTGTTAATTAATTTGCTAACATAACAAATCCACAAAGCACATACCTCATTTCAAGGATCACCAGGTTAATTATCTGTTTAAATGACTTACTAAGATCCATGAAATCAAACCCTGAATTACAGAGCAAAGTCATTACTAGTTCATAGCATAGATCTCTGTGCTAGGCCTCCATACTAACTAGTTTGCAACCACATTCTGGACCACATACTACTTTTCTGTACCTGTAGTACCTCACATGGCTTTTATCCAGCATTTAATACAACCAATCTATATTTGGCAACTTAATATATTTTTAGCAAGAAGGGAAAAAAGACCTTCTCACAAGCACAGTATTTGATGATTTAAAAAAAGAAATTTTAAGTAGACGAGTCCCTCCTTCTTAGCAAACTCACCATGCTGGATTCCACTAACACCATTATCATGAAGCTGATGTCCTTCTTGTAAAACAAGTCTCTTAGAATCATGATAGAGTACCTCCGAATTCAGTCCTAGGCACCATACTATTCTCTTAATTTCTAAATTTAAAAAACATACTATATTTAGATTACCTGGTACTTCTAAAATGATTTAAAAACCACACTGATACACAGGCCCATGCAAAAGCCTCAATAAACTATGTCTCTATCTGCACAGCAACATGTTAAATTCAAATACCACCGGAATTACAATAATGCCCCATTAACCTCAAAATATATGTCATAGACTTATGAGGAAACATTTCCTCCTTCTCACTTATAAGTATATCTGGGTAATGCATGCTCCCCTAATTTTCATCAGCATGTCAACAGCCCTTTACTTACAGCCCTCTGCAGACTTAGACTTAGTCAGTTTTACAAATTAATTAGTCAACAAAGCCTAGAGTCTAAATCCTAATGCCTCTAATTGAATACATACGTCTGCTCTTTTCTTTTGTTAACTCAAAACATAAACATTACAAAATGTCAGAAATACAATATACAGTCATGTCACTGATTCTCCTAACAGCCGGTAAAATGTCTTCATCACTGAAAGAGGCATCTTTCTTTTTGTCACTACCCTCTATACATTTATCGATTTGAACATTTACCCTTTTTGCCTGTAAACTGCAAGATATAACAGCCACTACCCTTTCAGAAATACCCTTCATCAATACATCACTTTGCTTATAACCACTCTTCACCCTGACTGCCACTGAACACTCTTTCACCAAGCTGGCACCTACAGTTTGGAAAACTATCCCACCTGAAACCTGTAACCTTCCCACTTTACAAGCATTCTGAGCCCCTCTTCTTGACCAGCTCAAAGTCTTCACTCAATATAAATGTTATTTGTATACCTGTACCTAATCTTTTATGAATACCCCTACATAAGAAATTATGGCTACTTTATGATATCCCCTTGCTTTTAACCACATCTATGACTCTCCCTTCCATTAATTCCAACAGCTCCAGACTTCTACTGCTGAGTCTTCTGTCCATACTGAAATGCAATAATTTAGTGTAAATTCAAACAGTTATGCAGATTCTAGTCCACTTTTGTGGATCAGGCCATGAAGAAGGTGACAGGTCACCCTGTATCTAGGATCAGGGATTATCTGAGAAAGACCCTTATGGTGACTTTATAGTGTGCTTTCATGTACCCCACCGTAGCTTTAACTGTGTTGATGATACAGCTAAGATAGCACATTCAGGACTATGCCTGTGACATGTCAGATAAAGTGGCTTACGCTTTCCACTTTTAAGAATGGGCTCAGACAGAATACCTTGGAGTCGTCATTCTGGAGAGATGCCTTTCTGTATAGCACTCTGAGGGCATTGATAATCTTAACCATAGTGGAGCATCTTTATGTTGTCATGCAACTCCATAATCTTCAACTAGGCCACCACAGTATTCTTAAAGGATTAAGCACTTATGTAGAATGTGGAGGACCCCTAAACATTGGGCAGTATTTTCTCCTCAAGCTGCATCACTTAAGTTTCAGAAAATGACAACTTCACCAGCTCAGCAGTCACACTTTTGACTATCCCATAGAATGGCTCATTGAGAAGATAGTTCTCTGAGGTTATCCTAGCTTAAAGAGCCATTATCACAGACTGGAGAGTTCTGATCATGGCCACAATTGGTCAGATGTTGGAGTTTTTAGGTTCTCCGTCAGGACAATATGCTTATAGATGAGATAGTTTCCACAGGCCTCTTGGAAGAGCCTTGGACTCTATTTTTCATGGTGATAGTAAAGCATTGTTCTCCTTCATAGAAACAGCAAAAGGTTTTGCTTTCATATTTTTCTTATTATTATTTTTAAACATCTTTTTTAAATCTCCTTTTAGGCAGTGACAGAGGGACACATATATTAATCAACGAAAAAAGAAACCATTGTAATATTGTTCATGTAGTAAAACCATGTTTTATTTTTAACAATTATCATTCATTCAAATATTACAGAAATTGCTAAATTTCTGCCTTCCCTTAAACCCCACTTTTCCTTATGAGCATTATTCTGGATGCACTGCTCCTACAAATTCCATTTATTTCTATGTAATTTCTGTCTTTCCTTTCCTAAAGATCCCACCTCTATTTTTTAATCTTCTTTTCCATATTCAGTACTTAAATTATAGTTAGTTTAGGTTTTCATTTCCATTTCTTTTTTCTAGTAAATGCTTGTTTGTCAGCCAGTAGCATTAAACTTAGTAAGGCCACTACTCATGTCCTATGCCCCTGCTCAAAAGAATCATTTCCTTAGTTACAACAATTTGTAACCCCAACATTTCTGACAAAATATCTGTAAGTAATTTTTCAAATCTGCCAACTTGTTACATTCCCTAAAAAGAGACAGAGAGCCAAACTGTTCCCCATCACACCTCTAGCATTTGCTATCAACCTGAGGAAAATTCTCTGAAGTCTGCCTAGGGTATAAAAATATCAATGCAAACACTTCCAAGCAAAAATCCTAAACCTAAACCTTCTGGACTTGTATTGCATACTTGGGAACAATACAAATGTCATCCCACCGTTCTTTTATAGATTGCTTTTCCATTCTCTGAAGTGGACTATAAGGTTTCGGTGACTACAAAACCATCACTCACTCAAAGGCCTTTGTGCATTAGCTGTTGTTATCCTCACATGTATCCCTCTCAGGGCATTCTGTTCCGGTAGTAAAACTGATCAAAGATCCTGATGAAAGACTCTTCACTAGCAGGTTGGTAGCCAAGCTGTATTTCTATCATATTTCAAGGAAAGTGAGTCACTCACGATTGGACGTTTCACATAAACCCACTCAAGCTATGGACTGTTTCTTGCTTTCAAAACTCTTATAAAGTGAGTTAGCACCAGAGCCCCTGATTTTCTCTTCAGATAACAGGGTCATGCTATGGTACATGAATAACTAAGATGTATGCGTTTGCATCTACCCTCCACCTCTAGTGGCCTCTACCCCATGCAGAGAGGTGATCCTGGGATGAAAATGAACCATAGACAGAATAATTACCCTGACAGCTGTTCAAAATGTGGATGAAGTAAATGTGGCTCCTGCCCTCTCCTGGTCTTAAGGATTTCAAATTCTTATCTGGACAGGATCTTTCAGGAATGTAACAGCCCAAAGAGATTCATTACACTGAGGAATGGAACCTTTCCCTCATTATTCTTGGTGCTATTGAACAATTCAGAATCTTCTTCTTCTTCTTCTTTTGGCTTTTCCCAGTTAGGGGTCACCACAGCGGATCACCTGTCCATTCATGATTGGCAGTGGAGTTTTTACAGTGTTGAGTTGCCAGCCCGGCACCCAACCTTCCACAGAAGGCACAAACATGCACGCACTTATGCCTAGGGCCGATTTAGAGTGTCCAATCCACCTACAGCATGTCTTTGGGATGTGGGAGGAAACCCATGTGACCACAGGGAGGGCATGCAAACTCCACACAGAAGGCACCCCAGCTGAAGAGCGAACTGGAGAACCTTTGCTGTGAGGCGATTGGACAACTCAGAATCTATAGTGGAAATATTCTGTCTCTCATAATAAGTAACATTCTTATATACTTTTCCAGTGTTACCTGTGATTCTGTGCTTCACTGCAAACTTTTGAGAATTAAAATGACAACCTGTCTGTCTTGCATTTGTGGTAACCAAGACAAACATGATTCCATTAGTGCCAAGCAGAGCAAGAAACTATAACAGCATGAGCCACTTAATTTTCCCCAGCCAAGGTAATAACAGGCTCTACCTCAGGGTATAATTTCTACTGAAGATATTTTTCTCACAGTAATTCTCCCAGTGGAGTCTCACAGGTAATGGAAGTGGTCAGACAGCCTTCCACTCAACAGATGTATTCTGCTAAGTGAAAGAGATTCTCTGGCTGGATGAACTTTTTACAGCATTCCAGCTGACAATCCTGAGCAGTTAAGGAATACAACATAAAAAATGCCTGATATGTCTAATATATACTCCTGGCTAGTAAAGTGAACACAGACAAAACATACCTTTAACCCAGATCAACCATAATGAGTGCTAATTGTAATTAAGATAGTAAATGTCCACATCATGCCATCACACACTCTATAGCAAGGAAGAAGGATGAAACTGCAGTCCCACAAAGCACATACCATATCACAGGCACAAAGGAAAGTTTGACTTTAAACCAGCTTTGCTCAACTTGAGGATCATACAGACATCAGCAGGTTTGTCATCATGGTCAGATTCAGAGACATTTCTTACACACAGTCTTTTGCAGATATCAGGGACAGCCAAACAAACAGCAGGTAAACCAAAATATAGCACAGGTGATCCATGCCTTTGCCCTCAATTTACAATGATACTATGTATATTTGAGCAAAATAGGCTTCTCCCCATAGATTTGTAAACTCAACTACTTAATGCAGAGGTCACTGAGCATGATGACTGATGCTGCTTCACTGACCGTGTAATGAGCCAGCAAACTCATGATGATAAAGGAGAGTACAGCATGCAACACAAGCACACAAGGCAGATATGCATGCAACCAGCAGCAAAGGCACTATATCTCACAGGCACACAACATAGGTATTAGGCAGGTGATGCTGTTCCCCAGCTGTGACATATCCACAATGCAGCCATAATGATTAAAATCTTAGGTGGCGCACAAAAACCTTAACGTAGCCACAGACAGTATAATGATTCTCTTTGGCTACCAGTTACATAGGACATTATGATATATGGCACACCTATATCTTTTTGGAATAAGACCATGTTGTACTGCTTACTTGAAGCTGTTTACATGGTTTAGTTCCTGTCAGATAACCCAAAGTAGTACGCATGCCAGCAATCCTGCTGCAACACATGGTACTGAGATGACAGTGCTACTTACTCACTATCGTTCTGTGTCAGTGGTAAGGAAGTGGCTGTTGGTTCCTCTTTTTCTTTCTTTTGTTTATTGTTTTTTTTTTCTGAGTAGGTTTAATGAAAACACTCTTTTCAGTGAAAGCCCAGGGAGAACATATCACAAATATTTTTTTCCAAACACCTTTATTGAATTATCACTTGTGAGATAGGCAAATTTACATTCAAACAAAAGTAATCAAACTATATTAACATAACAAACATTATACTTCACATATATTGCTATATATCATATATCCTAAGAAATAATACATAAATTATTAATTTCCTGCCTTTTTTAAACAAGACATCTTTATTAAAGCATTACTTACTACATAGGCAATTTCGATTGTGTATCATAGGTCAGAAAAATAATCTTCCTCAGAACAATCTGCCCACCCAGCATCTCCAACAGTGCATCCCACAGAGAATCCCTAAAGTCCACCAACTCATTGCACTTCCAGAAAATATGTTCCCAATTGCCTCTTTTTTCCCCTTCATACCTCCAACATTTGCTGCCTGCCTGAGGGAAAAAAGTCTACTTGGGGTATAAAAATATCTATGTAAACATTTCCAGGCAAAAATTCTAAATCTTCTCGATGTTTTTGCATATCTGGGAGACATACATATATCCTCCCATTGTTTCTTTGTGAATTTCTTATCCAGTCTTTCTTCCCAACCCTTTCTATCCTCCTCTAATTGATTCTTATAGTCATCATGCAATATTTTATATGCTCTAGTAATTATTCCTTTTTAATGGCAGCTTCTGTTCTAGATTATATTCAAAACTCTACTAGTGCTGGTCTTTCTTTTAGAACCTCCCCTTACTTTTTCTCTTTGTCTATATTCTGATGTCAATCCCTGATAGGGAAGGCAATCTCTAACCTGCAGCCCAAATAAATTCTTTACATCTTCCCATTCTATTACCATTCCCTCTCTAGTTATTTGCTCCCAATACCTTGGTTCCTTTGCCAGTTTTCTCCAATAAGTTCCAGCACCCTCTTGCCTATTGTCTGTATCCCTAATTGCAGTCATCCTTATCAGCAGAATCTCCTTTCTCCACTCCCATGTTGGTTTAGTTCTTAGAATACTTTCTGCTACTTTATGAATACAGACATGCAGTAATATATATGAAAACAAAATGAAGTAATATGCATTAACAATTGTTAATTATATTCAAATGAAATAAAGGAAATTATTACAGTATAAAAGATAATTAAGCATTAGCAGATATTGAAGACTGAGTACTTAAAGATGTGTATTATTAAGTTTGTCAACTAGATAACAGAGCTTTTGATTAGTCAATAGAAATTCAAAGAAATAGAGGTGAGGGAAAGAACTTGGTAGGGCAGAAAAAGTTAATATTGTAGTTAGGATGTGGGGCATTAAGCCAATTTAGAGACAATTTTATATGGTTATCATAAGGCTATTATATTGAATGTATAGAGCTAGGGAGGCGAGCAGTGTCACAAAAATATGCATAGGACTGGATGATGTTACTGTTCAGGTATTGGTGAAGACTGGTTGTCGGGGATAGGATTCTGAGTAAAGAGACTTGGTTGGATGATATGGCAAGAAGATTACTGTGGCATTAATCCTAAAAATATACAGGAGCATTTATTTATTATTTATTTATGTATAGTTTGTTTGCCAGGATAGTCCATTGGGCCACAAGGAGCCCATTTTCAATGGAGTCCTGGGGAGAAAAGCTCCAGAAAATTACAAATTACAGATTTAATATGAGTAAGTTATTACAGAAATGTAATGTGCACAAATGAAGCAAAATTAAACAAATAGAAAACACATATTAGTAGAGTGCACATATTAGTACAATGCAATAAGGGTAATATTTACAGTCAAAGTTTTTAACAGTTTAACATATTAGCACAATGCAATAACAGAAACAGTCCATTGATTTCATTTATGAAGGTTCAGTCATGAGTATCCAACACTGGTGGGTAAATGGGAGGCTACCAATAGGGATGTGCAACCTTTGTATCAAATGTATGTGATCTCCCCTCAAGGCAGTTATCCTGAAGCAGTCCAGGAATGGTAGCAGCTATCTGAAGCTGTACCCAAATAACCTTGAATGCACCAAGAATGTCTTTAAGGGGTAAATATGCAAGTATAAGGACCTGTTGTTTGACCTGTAGTTATAAGTGAGAATAAGCAATGTACTTCGCTCCTATTTCTAAATACTGTGCCACACAATCTGCTCCAGGTGGAAGAGGCATTCATGCACATGTATTCCAAGGAATACATAGGTTACATCATTAAAAGCTGCTTTCTCTCAAGTCCAAAAGTATAAACTATAATACTAGTATAAAATCATATACATTTGTAAGGGCTGTAAGGGTTTGAAATATCCAGTTGTAATCTGCCCAATTCTTATATAACATTAAACAAAAAACAGTGGACCATACCATGAAGTATCCAAGAGCCTAACTGTTCATGAATACTGCAGAGTTGCCAGATCAGCAGGCATATGAGGATGGTACCATCCCTCTTCCAGAAGGGACTGTGTACCAGGCATGATGGTACCATCCATCATCCACAAGGGACTATGTGTCAGGCATGATGGTACCATCCACCATCCACAAGGGACTGTGTGCCAGACATGATGGTTCCAGCCATTATCAACAAGGAACTGTGTGCAGGGCATGATGGTACCATCCATCATCCACAAGGGACTGTGTGCCAGGCATGATGGTACCACCCATCATATACAAGGGAATGTGTGCTGGGCATGATGGTACCACCTATTCTACACAAGGGACTGTGTGCTGGGCATGATGGCACCATCCATAATACACAAGGGACTGTGTGCTGGGCATGATGGCTCCATCCATAATACACAAGGGACTGTGTGCTGGGCATGATGGCACCATCCATAATACACAAGGGACTGTGTGCTGGGCATGATGGCTCCATCCATCATTCAGAAGGAGCTGTGTGCCGGGCATGATGGTACCATTCACAATCCACAAGGGACTGTATGCCAGGCATCCATGAATTCTTCAGAGCTGCCAGCATAGCAGGCATATGAGGATGGCACCATCCCTCTTCCAGAAGGGACTGTGTACCAGGCATGATGGTACCATCCATCATCCACAAGGGACTATGTGCCAGGCATGATGGTACCATCCACCATCCACAAGGGACTGTGTGCCAGACATGATGGTGCCAGCCATTATCAACAAGGAACTGTGTGCAGGGCATGATGGTACCATCCATCATCCACAAGGGACTGTGTGCCAGGCATGATGGTACCATCCATCATCCACAAGGGACTATGTGCCAGTTATGATGGTACCATCCATCATCCACAAGGGACTGTGTACCGGGCATGATGGTACAATCCATCATCCACAAGGGACTGCGTTCCATGCATGATGGTAAAATCCATCATCCACAAGGGACTATGTGCCAGGTTTGATGGTACCATCCATTATCCACAAAGAACTGTGTGCCAGGCATGATGGTACCATCCATCACCCACAAATGCCTGTGTGCCAGGCATGATGGTAACATAAATCATCCAAAAAGGACTATGTGCCAGGCATGGTGGTACCATGTTTCATCCACAAGGGACTGTGTGTCAGGCATGATGTTACCATCCATCATCCACAAGGGACTGTGTGCCTAGCATGAAGGTACCATCCATCATCCACAAGGGACATTGTTCCTAGCATGACAATTCCATCCATCATCCACAAGGGACAGTGTGCCAGGCATACAACATTACCCTCCATAGTTAGCAGGCAGATGTTGTTATAGACTTCATCTGGTGTCCCTTCCCATACAATAGCAGTCCCCCACATCAGAAAACATCCTGTTCAGGCTCAGTCACATACATTTGGCTGCTGAACTTCTTCCTGATACTCAGTCCATTCCTCTTGCACTTACTGGAATGTCATTTTTTTCAGTATGTGCTGCATTGCCTTCTCACTATCCTTTTCTGAGCATTGTTCCCCAGTTTCTATTCTATATCATCTGATGTATTTATCTCTACCCTAATATCTTTCATTATATGTGCTGTATCTACCTTCTCAAGGGCTAGTGAAAAATGTGGAGGTGGGCCAATGCAACTCACCAACTCCTGTACATTTAGATATACATTTCTCTATAGCCCCAGCAAGCTCGACTTTTAGATATCTGTTTTCTGATGTCATCTTAATCCTTTAAGAACCAGCAGAAGCTTATGCTTCTGGGAAAGAGCAGTCTTGTATGTATTTCCTACTGTTCTTGGTGTCACTTGAAATTCACTTTTACACGCAGACATTGACATGTATGGTGTTCTCTGTAGCTCAGATTTTATCCCCAGACTAAGTGGCAGGATTGTTTTCAGTTCGCAGAACAGCTTACTGGTGCTGTGGAGACAAATGAACATTGCTGGACTAAAAGGATGCCGGGGAGTTGCCTTACAGAATAGTGACACACTGGGAAGCTGGAAATGTAGCTTTTTGTGATCTGTTATTTTAACCTGCAGCTAGTACAGCCTCAGCCAATCATAATGGAACTTTCACAAAGAGAAGTGATCCTTTGGACAACCCACAAATTCTCTTGAACATTGTTTTAGCGATGCCTTTAAACCAATCTGTCCACCCTCTGTTTATTTTGCAAACTGGGTCAAGAATCTATAAGAACAGAAAGGGCTTCATACATAAGACATTCACCAACAGGTTAGTTTTTGCACATAGTGGGTGCTTGAGTTCAGAAATTCAGACTAGTATACCTTCTTCTATAATTCAAGCAGAGAGGGGCAATCAGATGCCCATCAAGTCCTTTCCAAGTAGACAGGTAATTGTATTGTACTCTACCATCAGGAAGTGAGCTGTATATTGGAAATGTTACTGTAACATGCCACTCCAAAAGGGAAATATCTTCATAACAGACATTTCCATTATGGCCATTTGGTCATTATTATACATATTCACCAAGGGTTATTCCAGCAGTCAGACCTCCCCAGATAACCTTAGTAGTTTAGGATTCAAGTGTCCTAAGCCTTTGTCTTTTGGCCTTTCCTCAGTCCCTATCTGCTTTGAGGTTTAACATTTTTGTGCTTGAGATTCTTGTCAACAGTGGTGGACGGTCTCCAAAGGCAGGCGTGATCTGCAGGGAAGACCTTGTAGTGGGTAAATATTACCCTCCTAATGCCCCCCCCCATTTCTCAGCATCTGCTTTCCAGTAGTGGATGTTTTTTTCCTGTGAAGTCAGGAAACCTCATCATTTTCAGGTCATGTTTAAAGCCTTGTACATTTGTGTTTTGTGTTATACATTTATTGCTCATGCAGTGAATGAAGACTGGAGAGAGAGAAGCACAAGACCTGAACATTTCCTTCTGACCTGCACATTGTTTCATAATTTGTGTAATCCATTGGAATGTTCACCCTTGACTGTGGAAACAACACAAGTCAGATTTGCACTGAGCCAGGGAAATCCAAACAGAAAATCCCCAGAGTTACTTATGAATGCATGAGTGTGCTCTAAGCTTCAATACTGTACTAAGGTTTTTTCCACAGCTGTAAATTTGGTTCTAGAAGCCATCCCGATGAAAATAAAGTGCAACAATTTGGATCCATGAGCTAATAGCATTGGAAAATTAATTTTGACTGCCTGATAGGTCACCAAACTAAAGCTTCAATTGCAAAAGCTGATTTTTTTATATTTACAGCACATCATTTGTTGCTGAGAGGAGTGCATTTTGGCATTTATTCTTGTTTATTATATTGTCTCCTTTGGTCAAAATATATCAACCAGTATTTTAGGAGTTAGATGTTTGGTGATGTCACTGTTTGTTATAATACTGTATGCAATTTATTAATGAAATGGTCAGGGGAGCTAACCATCAGTTTTCACTACTTTTGGTTTAGTAGGTGCATTTCAGGCTAGGTGTATAAAAGTTATATGAACATACTGAATTATTTTGCTCTGTTTTTTTTTTGCATGGTTCATGATAATTTTATAGTAGCTGATACTTTTAGAAGCAGTGCTGAAGCTTTACCTACATCACATCATATCAGTAAATAGCTTAAACAGGAACATGGATATTCTGTGTTTCTGTATTTTATAGAGCATGCTATATAAATAAACAAACTAAAACTGCTTTATAAGAAGCGTCTGTTTCTAAAGTTACCTTGCATTAATGCTATTTTCCAATAAAGGCAGAAGGTATAGCAAAGAAACATGTTCTGGCACAGCAGTCTGTAGGGGAATGCGCCTTACTATCTAGTTTGTATCTTTTACCATTTGAAACATTACATCCATCTTCTTCTTTATTGTTAATTGGCATGTTTTACTTATATTGAAATTAGTATGTTAGCTAAATACCGGCATACAAACTATTAAACGGAGTGTGAAAATCATATTCTATACTTCATTGCGGAAGTTCAGATGTACACAATTCTCTTTTCTGGTGGTGCGAAGTTCAGATGTATATTACAAAAACTGTAATGTGGTAAGGTTTCCTGTCAGTAGTTGGTCAGTGAGCAGTTTCAAAATGATCCTGTGCAGTTATGTAGTATTAGTGCCCTCTGGTGCCTTATACTGATACTTTATTTGTATTCTTTTTTTTTTTTTTTTGAAAATCTTTTTATTTTATTATCTTATAGACAAACAATACAAACCACGGAAGAGAACTGTACAAACATCAACAAAAACTATATACAACTATACATTGCCCATATCATTCACAATATATACAACAGATAATACATTAAGGAGATATAATACAAAAATGAAAAGTGTTTCAGGTTAAAAGACAATCAAAGAATACATTCCAAAAATTTTCAGAACAGAACTTGTGATTACCTTTATAAAAGAGATACTTTTGTGCCCTAATATGCCTAATTACCAATTCCTTTAGACCTAACTGGAACTCATTGCTGGTTTGTATTGCTCCTCTTTTTTTTCTTATTCTGCAAAGTCTGCTGTGTGATTTAGTAATTTTCTTCATAAATAGACAAGCCTTCTTAGACTACCCTTTCTTGTATTTTGCGGTGGCTTTTGAGAATGCAAAAAAACAAGCATGCATTCTTACTTGCATGAACAATGGCAATGTAAATGTTTCTAATTGCATTAGAATATATATATATATATATATATATATATATATATATATATATATATATATACACTGTATGTAAACTCACACACGCACACACACACACACACACACACACACACACACACACACACACACACACACACACATGCACACATATCCATATTAATCCATATAATTTTGTCAAAGGTAGGTTTGACTAAAACAAAAGGCAGTAGGTACGAATAACTGAAAGTACATTTGCCTGAAAAGCAATTTCATCAAAAGCATTCTGCACAACATATATACCATAAAAAGCCTTTTTGCAGTGGAGAAAGCTCTCACCCAATTAATTATATATTCTAATTCTACAGACACACACCAGTGGAAAGAAAAACGCACAGTTGAAATAGTGCTGGCACACAAACGCAATCATCTATAAATCAGGTGGTACAACATGATGGTGGGCATTGCCAATCTACGTAAAATCTTCTAAATTACATCCTTAACAACTCTCATGATCAAAATACCATCTATACACTTAGTTTTTGATGGAATGGCTTTTCTCATACTTTTATCTACTGCTTTTTCTTTCACTCAGTCCTACCTTCAGTTAAATAATACATGTATAATACACACACACACATATATATATATATATATCTATGACACTCGGGCATTTGGTTGAAACACTCAGCGGTCAACATATGCAGGTGATCAACAGATGTGTGAGACTGACAATCCCTGGGTAAGAGAATACTCTCTTTCACAAGAGATTGTGCTCTCTTGGAGTTAGTACATATAATTAGCAGGGGGTGTGGTATGCACAGTTCCCTAAATGGGGGGAGGGGGATGCAGGGGGGCTTGCTCCACTGTAAATTTTTTTTTTTTTGTTGATGACAGTTGCATGTGCCTAGATTCTTTCTCAGTCCATGCATGTTAGCATTTGTTTTTTTTACCTTTTGTGGTTGATGTTTTGACCGTCAGCATTTGGGATTGTCAATGTAAGTAAGTATCCCCATACACACACACACACACACACACACACACACACACACACACACACACACACACACACACACACATATATATATATCCCTATCAAATGATCAAAGTTTCAAAACTTCAAAATTCATATGATCGAGACCATATGATTGAAGTTTTGAAACATCAAACATAACGGAAAAAAAATACAACCAAAAAGTTTTTTTTTTTTTGTTACATTTTTGCAGGGGGCTCCACATCCCTGCAAATTAAATATATCAACTCCGAGATTGCACTACAGTGAGGAAAAAGGTAAATTTCCCAATCTGTGCTGTATCGTGATCTCCATTCAAAACATTTGATGTTTCAGGACTTCAATCATATGAATTTCTAAGTTTTGAAACTTTGATGGTGGTGCTGCAGTAGCGTTGTCACCTCACAGTAAGACATTGTCCTGTTTGATTCTCAGCTAGAGTGTCTTCTGTGGCGAGACATGCACGAATGGGCGTACCTTTGTTGAAGGTTGTGTGTCAGAGCTGGCAACTTGGCACATAAAAATCTACTGCTAATCATTAGTGGACCGGAGTTCTGCTGTGGCGATCCCTAACCGGGAAAAGCCGAAAGACACAACAACATCATACAATAGGGCTCTATATGGGAGACTAGCACAGTGGTTAAAATACTTATCATGCAAGGTGCAGAGTTTGATTCTTACATTGGGTAATTGGCTTGGCTTAAAATGGTCAACAAGGGCAGTTGGCCTAGTAGTTAGTACTAATCTAGAAACCTATATAAAAAGCCTACAAAAATGTTATATAGTGTTGAAAATGTTAAGATTTTCTAGCATTGTGATGAAAAATATACTGTATCTATTAATGTGTGTTTATTTAAGTGTGTAGAGCATGGGAATTTTCTTATCGTCATTCTGCAAACTATTTGCAGTCAGTCACAGACTTTGCATTAAGATAAAAGATAGCGGCCTAGAAGAGTAAAGTCAAGAATGTAGTTCGTCAAAGGAAGGACAGTGTTTGTGTTGAAGGCAGACCTGAAAGTATGGACTGACAGAAGGCCTAGTTGGAGCTCAACAGTAGATAATTTTTGTAAACTGTGCTAGTTTTGGAACCCAGTGAAGGTGTATGAGGAAGACCTAGAGATTTTTTAGAACTCAGAGTGAGACCAAGAATTTGAGACTGCACTATTGCTGTTCCTGATTAATGAAGCTGACAGCAAGGGCTAGGAGTCTCCTCTGCAATGCATCTTGTGCACCTGAATTTGGAGTGGGGCTTAAAAAAGAGGCTTACCTTTATCCAGAGAGAACATTTTATGAACTATGAACTTTACGGACTGAAATATTTTAAAGTTACTGCTTATTTTTATGTTTTCAAAGTGAGATGCTATTCTGATTTTATGATTAAATGCATAACAGTTTGTCTCTCTCTCTCTCTCTCTCTCTATATATATATATATATATATGTAGAAAATTATGTGTGTGTATGTGTGTATATATATATATATATATATATATATATATATATATATATATATATATATATATGTTTATATAACATTGACCACACAAATGTGCTAAGCCCTGACCTCAGCAGATGCAAAATGAAAATTCAAAAAATAACAACAACAAAAAAAAAATTTGTGAGGGGGGCAAAACCCCTTCACCCCCATGTGAGGGCTGGTCCCCCCACACACCCTGCAAATTCTATGCAGTAACTCTGAGATCACACAATATTGGGGCAAGGGCATATTCTCTAACCCCTATAATTGTGCAATCTCACACAGCTGTCAGACATCTATGTAGTCAACCAAACTGTGTCAACTATAAAGACATTAGACTAAATTCATGGCATATCTATTCATCTGTTTATACACACACACACACACACACACACACACACATATATATATATATATATATATATATATGTGTGTGTGTGTGTGTGTGTGTGTGTGTGTGTGTGTGTATGTGCATGTGTGTGCATGTCTGTGCTGTAAGGTAGAACATTTAAAAGACTGAAAGACTGAAAGCCAAAATATCTAAAATGCAAAGTATTTAAAGCATTTTAATGTGCAACCCACACACACACCCCCTGCTAATTATATATACCAAGTCAGAGGTCTCACAGCAGTGCAAAAGGGGCAAATTCTCATGTTAGGCATTTTATATATTTTATTTTTGCTTTCAGTCTTTTCACACACACACATATATATGTGTGTGTGTGTGTGTGTGTGTGTGTGTGTGTGTGTGTGTGTGTGTGTGTGTGTGTGTGTGTGTGTGTATATATATATATATATATATATATATATATATATATATATATATATATATATATATAATTTAAATAATTTAAATAACTGTTGGCAAGGTTTTATAATTTAAATAATTGATTGATTGAATAATTGTTTGTCAATTTATGTTTACTCGTCCCGCCATATTTGATATAAAATAGGGAGAGTTTTTGTATGATTTTATATCTGAAGAAGCGTAGGTGATCCTACGCGAAAGCGCTTATTCTATTCTTCCATGGATTAAATGGATTAAAAATTTTTTTATCTTTACTACGGAGATTCTGTGAGTGGTTTATTTGGACTGTTATACTGTGGTTGTGGTTAGACTACCGTTTGCTGCTGTTTCATATATATATATATATATATATATATATATATATATATATATATATATATACACAGTATATGGCACATACCAGATACAGTCTTCGGTTTAAGTGGAATTTAGTTACAGTAACAAAAGCATTGTTGACTTCTGCATTAAGCAAACGTGTATTCTTGCTCAATATAATTGTAGCTTTACTTACATTTCAATTTAAAGTGTCTCAAAGAAACGCATAGGGTTCTGACATTGCACAATCTAGGCACTTCAGCTTATGCAAGTCCCTAAAACTCCTTGAGTATTCACATTTCAGATACTGACATTCCTGAAATAGATCCTCAAGTAGGTAACTGGTACTCCACAGCTCCTTCTTGTTAAGGTGTTCCAAGAATTTCCACTTGTCATAAAAATCCCTCTCTGGGAAAGGCAAACACCTCTGAGATTAAGGGATGCATGCCCTATTTTTAACAAGGGATCTTCTAGGTGATATACATTAGACATCTTCATGTTTTCTCCGAGATAATATACTTTGCATGAAGACATATGCAATCAGTACTATGTTTTTTTCTGTAGTATACAGTGTATATGCAGTTCATTTTTTATAAATGAAAAGTCACTATACCATAATGACCCACTCTTAGGATGCACCTGGTTCTGTGCCGAATGAGGTGGATTATTAGATAATAAGGGGAAGAAAACCCATCTACATTCATGTGGTTAATGCCAGAATTAGATATAATTGCAAAATGAAATGGCAGTCTTGTCAAAGCTCACCTACCTAATGTAGTTCTGACATCCTTTTGCTTGTTAACCATTGTAGGAGTACCTGGTCAGTTATGAGTATGAGGGTGCATCCTAATAAATACAATTACAGAGAAGTTTACATGGACTTAATAACAAGACACCTCTGCAATATGGCAGAGTATCTCATGCTTTGCTGAGGTAGGAGACTGGGTGTTCCTGACAACTTACTTCCTGAGTTAGCACAGCTCCTAACCCTACTTCAGATTTATTGATGTGCACAGTCGAGGGTTTATATAAGTCAGAGGCAACTAAGGCTGCCTATGAACACATACTTTTAAGTTGGTTAAAGGCCTCATCTGCTGCTGTGGTCCACCTTATCTGGATGGTGGCCAAGGGACAGCCTTAGGTCAGTTTGACCTATTTGGCCCAACAGAACTCTGCTCTCTCTCTCAGGGGGGCCTGCATTATGCCTTACATGGCCAGGGATTTGTCAGAGAGAGAATCTACAGTAAAGTGTAAGGTATTTCCTATTATACAATGACTGTCCATTAACATTCAAAAATGAACATGCTGATTGGTCAACCCAACCAGCCTGCCCACTGTAAATCAAGCATATATCAAAGGAAAAAAGTCAGGTCACACGGACTTTCTTCTATTAATATTAACTACAGAAATTCTACTTTCCTGTAAATAAATAAATAAATAAATGTACAAAAACCATAGACTTCAAAAGAATGAGAGAGATGGGACAGAGAAAAATATGAGTATAATCAGGTATGTTATGCAAAACTGGAAAAACATACATGATTAGCCCTGTATTTTCTCTGTCCCATCTCTCCTGTATGTTTGAAATCTCTGGATTTCATTTCTTTTAATTAAAAACAAAAAAAGCAACAGAGATCTTCATTTATCCATTGCTTACTTTACACAGCAGTGATGTACTGCATAAGCCAGGGAATGTAAGTCCCATTTACAAGTGCAGTACTTCAGAAAGCCCCATGATAATGGGGAAAAATGCAGAAGAGCACCATGGTGCCATTATACAAGGACATTATTTAAGGAAAGACATATGCAATCAGTACTATGTTTTTTTCTGTAGTATACAGTGTATATGCAGTTCATTTTTTATAAATGAAAAGTCACTATACCATAATGACCCACTCTTAGGATGCACCTGGTTCTGTGCCGAATGAGGTGGATTATTAGATAATAAGGGTGGCCTAATGGTTAAGGTGTTTGCCTTACAAACACATGGTGCAGGGTTTGAGTCTCACGAGGGGATAATTGGCTAGGCTTAAAATGGCTCGCATGGGCAGTTAGCTTAGTATGAACCTATGAAAGTATGTTAATTTTTTCTTAAATAATGTCATTGTATAATTGCAATAACCTATGGATGAGTGAGGGTAATGCTAATTTACCCATGGCTGTCTTTCTTTGGTCACTGGGGCTACACCCTCATGACCAAACCACACCAACTGCGAGTAAATCCAGCATTACCAGCACCTAGCCATGGGTTATTGCTATATTATCAATCTTGCTCATGTAGTAGCTATAAGTCTTGATATTGAAGTGGACAACATTTTCCCATCATGCATTGCTCTAGTGGCTATTCCAATATTATTAGCAATCTCAGCTCTATGCCTCTTGTATGGCTCAAAGTGTTTGCTGCTCAAATTCCCATAGCAGTCATTTCAGTTGCTGTTGCTGAATGCCTAGAGGGTTTCATCTCAAAGCTATTTGGATTAACCATCTGGTTTTGTGCACCACTCCAGTTACAGACTCAGAGAATAATAAAACCAGGGTTAATACCAAGACTGATAAAGAGGTACTATGTTTTCTTTTGCTTCTCTTGATGATATGAGGTTTATCATTGGTTGATAGTATCAGCATGAAAACAAACACTAGTGACCATAAAAAATAAATACAAATAATAGAACCATGATGTGAAGTAACTTCTCATCATTAAGACTTGTGACATAATGTTACCAGTTAACAGTATGGAAGAGAAATGTTTTTTGTAGTCACAGATCGGAACAAAATAATCCCAGAGAGGTGAAACATGAGGTGTATGTGCTCAGTGGTAGGAGACAGAGATGGACAGAAACATGATTCATTTAGCAGAAAGTAGAAAGTGATAACAGAAACAAGTTGACTCATAAATGCATTGTATCACAGTTTCAGAGTCACATATAAAATGGGGGGGGGGGCAAGCAGGGACTCAAAGAAAGAAAATGGTTGGAATGGAATGGACGTGGGAGGAGTGTTTTTGAGAGAGTATCATACAAAAGTTTGAACAAATCAAGGGGGTTTGTTTGATCTCCCTATATCCATGTGAGTTTCTTTAAGGTATTCTGATTTCCTCCAATCTGCCAAAACATGATGGTTAGTGCCTGCTCTAAATTATCCCTACCTGTAATCCTTACTGTTACCCTTGTGATCTGGGATATGGTTAGGAAAAGATCTGCATGCATTTGTCCAGTTACTGAGTTTAAAAATAAAGTAATAAAACTAAACTTTCAAAAAATAGCTGTAAATGGGGTGGGATGTGAGCCATGCCATTTCCACTGTGAGGCCTAAGATTATTAATATTATTACTATTGTTGTTGAGTATAATGACAAGTTCAACAATCAGATGTAGTTTGCTAGAAGCACGTTGACTGTTACAAGGTATTTAACTATGTAAGGAACTCCAACCATTCAGAGCAAGTGCAGGAAATGACTTGAAGTTAATGAACTAAGAAATGGGTAATATGGGAATAGTATGTAAAATGGTGGTTAGAAACTTTTTTGCCCCCACTGTCTTCTCACACCCATTAAAAGCAGCCCTACAAATTCATTTGTCCAATATTTCTTAGCATCTAAGGACGTTAGGCATGAGAGGTGAAGAAATGGGGACTGTGATGAGTCAGAAAATCTAATCAGGTTTCATATTGAAAATAAGCTTACTTCAGAGTACCATGGTCTGCTTGGTGTTTTCTGCAACACCTATTAAAGATGCTAGACCACACAGATTTTTAAGCTCAAAATGATACACGTATATATATATATATATATATATATATATATATATATAGATATATATATATATATATACGCATTACCTATTCAGTAACCAAGCACCAAAGCCATTTTCATGCTCAACGCAGCAGAAGTATGATCAAAAAATAATGGATAATATGTAACATAAATGAACATAATCATAATCAGATGTGGTATAATTATTCAGTCAGTAAAATTAGTAAGAAGAGGACATTTACACTAACACATTATATAGTACAATTATATGGAGAAAATAATGTCCAAACAACAAAGTATTTACAATATATACAACTGGGCATGGGATGTGAAGGAAACAAAGCAAGGAGTTGAATAAGGGGACAAAGGGAAAGTATGGAGACAGAAAAGATAGAAAAACATTTTAAAAAGTATGGCTGACAAGAGGAAACTGTGCAACTATCTTCTGCCTAGGTTTTAGTGATTCCGACAGCACAACAGGAGTTTGAGGACATGTTTACTGTTAAGTAAGGGTATACATACCTGGTAAAACATCAAGTAAATACAGAGCTCCAGTGGTCCATCAAAGAGGCCCCTTATAATGTACTTAAATGGGTCAAACAGACTGAGATGGGAACTACAGGAGATTTTGGCTCTGAGGTTAATCCAGGAGTGAAGGTGTTTGCTTCTGTTTTAACATATCTTGATACAAAAATCCAAGCTAATATGTAAACATACTGTTTTATTTTAATATCCCCTCAAATACTTCCCCATCTCCACCACAATGTCTTCCTCTCTCCTATTTCATAAATATCAAAAGACATTCTGCCTTTACAGGAACAAATAAAACTGAATGGACCCCAGGTATAGACAACTTCCATCCACGGTTCATTTACGACTGCTGTGACTTCATTATCTCACCCTTTAAGCAAATATTTAATCCTTGTCTTGCTACCAAAATTATGTCTAATATCTGGAAATCTGCCATAGTTAAGCCACTTCCAAAAAAAAAAAAAACACTCTCCTCACACTTTTGCCCCATTTCTATTATTGCTACCAGGTCTATATTACGTGATCGAAGCTTTAGTTAGTCGAGTAACTAAAGCTCGATCACTAAATGTCGAAAACGCAAAACCGTGAATAGCAGTTTCCACGCAGGGAAACAATTTGTTTGGCCATTACAGAGATTTTGCCCTTCCTACAATGTGGAGCGATCTCGGAGCTGGTATATTTAGTACATAAATATACATATATATATATATATATATATATATATATATATATATATATATATATATATATATTATAATAAATAATAGTAAATTAGTATATATTTAATAATACTTTTGTTTGACACTTGGTATTTTGTATTGCCATCTCTTGACAACTTCTCTTTTGTTTCAAATATAAATCTTAATTTTAGCAGCATTACCTGTAAGTCCTTCTTATTTTAAAGAGTCTAGCACAGCTTGTACTTAGCCCAAATGTTACTTTCAGTCTTCTGAATAAATTGCTATGTCATCAAAGTATGCAGCTGAGGACAGATTATGAAGTTTCAGAGCTTTACCCTTGAACCTTTCAAATCTGTTTGAAGTGAAAAGGGTAGGAGAGGACAATGAAATGACTTTCAAGGGGGGTGAGTGCTTTCTTCTTTCTGGCTTCAAAGGGGAAAGGAATCTACCAGTACCCTTTGAGTAAATCTAGGATGAACCAAACCATTGCTTTACTAAGCCTGTCTGTGATCTCCTTGGTTTTGCACAGTGGATAAATGTCAAATCTGAACACGTCATTCAGTTTCTGGAAGTAATTACAAAGTCCTATGGAGCCGTGCACCTTAGTGAATAATACAACAAGGCAGTTCCATTCACATTGGGATTTTTCAATAACTATCATTTTACTTATCTATGTCATTTCTTTAGTTTTTTAACTTTTCTTTGGGACTTTGGTATCCTGTACAGTTGGAGGTTTACCTTCTCCCTTGGTTCAGTTTCAGTATAATGTTGTATTAAATATGTTCTACTGGGCGGGTTCAGAAAAGAAAAACAAAACTTTGTTTCTCAGTAAAAACTCATTTACTTCTTTTTTTGACCCTAGCTTTAGATATAATTTTCTGAACAGCGAGTACAGAACTCCTTGATACAGTACGACTGGGGTCTATGTAAGCTCCCAAGCTGATGGCTGCAGCTATAGCTTCCCTCCATGGTTTTGACACATTTATCTGACAAAGCCACTTTGGTCTCCTATTATTGCACTGAATTACTTTGTAGTTCAGTTTGCTCATTTTGTCTACCACCTCAAAGTTTCCTTGCTATCTTTCTAGAAACCTATCTTTAGTGGTGGGAACTAGTGCTAACATTTTACCCCTGTTTTAAACACCCGAGAACTAGTGCTAACATCTTGCCCCCTGTTTTAAATATTCTGAGACTGACATTCTTATTATTCACCTTCTTGCATCTCTGGCACTTTCCCCATACTCCTTAACTATTGGCATATCAATTTTTAATTTGTTTTTTTAAGTTATTAGCATGATTTTAATTGTCTTGTAAGTTTATATAGTGTGCTATCACACTTGTAAATATGGTTTTCTCCTCCTTCCAGGTCTTCTTTGCAATGCTCATCAAGACTTAGGGATATTCCCCATGTAATTTATGTGGGATAAATCCTGTTGAATCTTGGGGCACCTCTCTTACAGCAAACAGTAGGTAAGGAAGTAACTGATCACAGTTCTTACCATCTTGTTCTATGACCTTCTTCAACCTACACTTCAGAGTATTATTAAAGTACTCCACTAACCTGTCAGTTTGTAAGTTCTTAAAGGTTTTACTGTAAATCTTTGGAAAAGCCATCGCATTACCCTGGACGCAAATGGGGTTCCCTGGTCTGTGAATATTTCTTTCAGGTCTGTTAGTTCGGGTATAATTTAAGTGTACAAAAATACAGTATTCTCTTTACATAAGTCTAGAAATGCAGATATGTTAAAGCAGGCTTCACGGTTTGCCTATCATTTCAGTGAATGCACCGTCAATCAGTGAAAATAAACCTCAGTCAAGAATAATGATAGCAGAATGTGTTGTAAACATTGTGTTCCTATGCAAAAAGGTGTGGGAACCAGGGTTATAGAGGCATGTAGAAACATACAGGGCATTGGTATTATTAGTAAAGATGTCAGACGCAGTTAAATTAGTTTGTTTGGACTGATATGCATATAGTCATGGCAGTGCAGTCCTCAGAAGGCAGTACAGACACTTGGGTAGGAGTGCAGAAGTCAGATCAAATATCCAGCATTTCAGAATATTAATTATACTATTCAGGAGGAAAGGAATATAAAAAAATATGAATCTGGAGGACTATTTCAGTTTATCAAAGGAACTGTTTCAGTTTATCAGCACTATTATTGGAAACAGTATTTGAATAGTGTTGACGTTTACCTTTACTGTACATAATAAAGCATTCTTAACTGAACTACAGTGTTTGCAGACTTTAATCTGAAAATTACAAGAAGACTTGGTCCATAAAGGGGAGACTCGCATCTATTCAGCACAGTTTTGGGTAATTAACAGATAAAGACATTCATTCCAATTGTTTCCAGATAATTCCAGTATCATACATTCATATCATTTCTTTCAGGGTCCTTACCTTGGGGAAATGTAAAACTAGCTCTTGTGGCTCTTGTGAATATTATTGGCTTTTCTCAGGGGTACTTCTTCAGGAAATGTAGTGGTATCGTCAACAATCAATAGAATGCATCAGTAGCCATTACTGGACTTTACCAATGGAGCTACAATATCCATAGTTAGCTACTCAAATGAGACTTCATAACAGGGATAAGTAGCAGTAGACCCAGGATGTGGTACAGTCCTTTAATATTTTGAGTACACTGAACATAAGTTCTCAGTGTCTTCCATTACACAAGGTCATAAAACCCTGCTAAATTCTTGTACTACCAATGTCCACTCCTATATATACCCACAAAACTACAATTATGTGCCAGTTTTATAACAAGAGTCCTAAAAGGTTTTGGAACTAACAGCTGGTATAATACTTCTTCTTTGACTTGATTTATCCTGACTAGTAAGACATTCTTCAAATCAGAATATGGCTATGGGATTGGGCCAGTTTACTCATGTGGTTCTCCTTCAGGACTGGCTATATTTTCTATGGTCCTGCTTAGTGTGTCATCTTCTCACTGTGCCTTTCCAAAATTATTGCTTGACTGTAAATCTGAAAAGTCATGAAAACTTTGATAAAGACACTGACATAAAGTTGAGGGTATAACCTTTACATATATATATATATATATATATATATATATATATATATATATATATGGGTCTACTTCATTTGATCGAAAGACCATTTTACCTAAACTCATTTGATCGAAATTTCATTTGATCAAAAACCAGTATTCAAGGCAAATAACAGGGATGTGTCCCCCTCCCCAATGTCATGCGACCCTGAAGTTGGTATATATAGTTAAGGGGGGTGTGGGGGGCATTTAAAATCTGTACTTTTTGTTTTATTTTCTTATTTTAAAGGAAACTAGGTGGGGGCCTTCGCCCCCACACACCCCCCCCATGAGGAGGGCTGCACCCCCCACACCCCCCTAACTATATATACCAACTCCAGGGTCACACGACATTGGGAAGGGGGACAAATCCCAGTTTTATGCCTTGAATACTGGTTTTCGATCAAATGAAATTTCGATCAAATGGTCTTTTGATCAAATGAAGTAGGGAACTGCAGTACATATATACATATATATGATGTTAAGGTGTGATCTAATGTTAGAGGACTAAGGAGGGTGACCACACGGTTCAAGATCCATGAGTTATAATCAGGGATACTTTGAGGAAGTTTCAAAGCATAACAGTAGAACATATCATTCTGGAGTGATAAGAATGGTCTCCTCAGAAAGATTTCCTGGACAAGCAATCCTGTCAGTCAAATGATCTGGCTTTGGCCATCTCCATGCCATGCTGTACCAGGACAGATGCCAATTTAACTCTGATGCAGGAGCTGCCATAAAGCCATAGACTCCCAGATACATGCAGTGGTTTTGTGCCTTAAGAGCTGGCTGTGCTCTGGATGTGTTACTACTGATACTTCCTCCATATTTATAGTTGTTCAACCTTGCAAGACTGAGCAAGGGAAAGAATGTGGCAAACTAAGAAGATGACCAGAACACAGCTTCAAAACTATAAAAACATTATGGATGGAAACTAAAAACACTTATACTTCTGATCTTATATGGATACTACATGCTATACTAAGTGCTCATGCAGCACTAGAAGTAATTACTTATTTTTATTTTGTTCTAATCCCAAATGATCTGATGGGGCAGGTGTAGTGATGTGATTTTACACTTTTTTTCTTTCTCACAGTGCACTCTCTGCCCTCAAAAGATGAGATCATCCATCCTTTCTTCATATAGAAGATGATTTACTTAAAGCTTCAGCACTTTGAATTGCTACCAAGTTTAAGACTATTTGGCCTGACTGTCTGAAATTCTCTTCCAGTGACATACTCAAATTTTAATCCTTGGCATGTTTTAAGCATGCTGTAATAAGCCCTTTCTCATTCAGTTGTAATGTTGTATCTTTCGGCTTATCCCGGTTAGGGGTCGCCACAGCGGAACTCCGGTCCGCTAATGTTTGGTAGTGGATTTTTACGTGCCGCGTTACCAGCCCTGACGCACAACCTTCAAAGAAAGCACGCCTGTTCACACATGCCTCCACACAGAAGACGCTCTAGCTAAGAATCGAACGTGACAACGTCTTGTTGTGAGGCGACAACGCTACCGCAACACCACTACAGCAGTATCGTATTCATTTAATTGTAATACGGTGCTGAAATTAAATGAGGAAATAAGCCGTTTGCAGGTTTTCTTCTTTATCCCGAGTTTCTGTCAGAGCCAACATGTTTCTTCACTCTAAGACGGCCCAGTAAAAGAGATGTGAATTCCTGAAAACCTGGTAGGATTATGGCTCCATTGAGATGGACAGAAGGTAGGTGTAAAAGACAGTACACAATACAATATCTGTGAATCCCCAGAGGCTCAATAGAGTTATGACCATAATGGGAGTGAAAGAAGAAATTGCTGTAAAATCTTTATATGCAGGCTTTTTCTAAGCCTGAAACTCATAAAATGTGATAGGTAAGTGAAGAGGCAGGAAGAGGGATTCCTAAAGAAGGTGTCATGAGATTTCATGCAAACTCAGTATGTGGTGCATTAACAAAGTTGAATAGCATATACAAATTCATAGAAGGAACAGAGCAGTTCGGTCATATTTCTTTTATATATACTAGTGGAGGGATCCTTTTATACAGAGGAAAATATAATTTGAGAAAGTGAAATGAAGGATGTAGCTGGCATTTTAGGACCTTGAATGAAACACATATCTTGATCTGCTGAATGAGATTTAAAGCATTCTATTGAAATATGATAGGTGTATGTTAAGCAAGGAACATTTCAGTGAGTAAGAGTATTGTGTGAAAGGGTAGTTTTGCCCTGTCGTTTGGATAGTGCCACATTTTTCAAAGAAATTACTTAAATGCTTGATGAATATGTTGCTGTATATACTGCATACCTGGAACATACCAAATCCTTTAATATTACCTCCTTGAAAAGGTTATATAAAACCTCATATTAGTCAGAGTCAGTAGTTGCGTAACTATTGGATTGAGAATTATTATTTTGTAGGACAAACTAGATCAGACTGGTATAAGTTAAAGTATGGAAAGATCTCTTCCTCGAACTGCTGTTCATTGAACATTTATTTTTGTGAATGCTAACTCATTAAACTACAGTAGTTGGCCAGCTGCTAATAGAGTGATACATACTGCTGAATTATGTCAACAGTTAGGAATATTTTACAAAGTGCAGACATATTAAAAATATTAAAGTTCATCAACTCTCTGTGTGGAGCTGTGATTGTCTGCTATAATGTAAGAATACATTTTATTGTACAATAAGTTGTTATAAAAACATTGCTTTAAAGTGAAACAGACGGCATTATAATTTGTCACATAAAGCTGTTAACTAGTGCTTGAAAATAGAGACAACTATGTTGTGCAATCTTTCCTAACAGCTTTCACTCTGCTTCTGAAAGTATAGATTAGTTTGTTCATTCTGCACTTTGCATCATTAATGATATTTTTATTTTCACTGTAGTGTGTGACTTGGGATATGTAGCGTATCAAGTTTAAGGTGCTATTTTACTTTTGTGTAGTCCAAAGCTGAGTAAGTCTTCTGCTTCTACTTAAAGTTTGAATTTCTAGAGTATTATTATAAATTATTGTAATTTAGTTTACATTGTATATATAGTGAGCCTGGAGAGTTGTCTTTTATGTTTATTTATTTATTTTTATTCACCAGGTTGCTATAATGTCTGCGATGTTGACCAACTACTGTACTTCAATGAGTTAGTATTCACCAAAATAAACATTCGCTGAAAGAGCTGGTCGAGCTTGTGGTCTTGATGAATGAGTTTGAGGAAGAGATCGTTCAATGCTTTGATGTAGACCCGATTAGAGCAGGTGGCCAGGTCATTCATCCTCTAGGAGTGTTCTTGTCCCACTCCTGTTTGACATTTTCTTTTGAGACATGTGGGTTGGTAATAACTATGGCTACTAAGTTTGCCAAAGAGTAAAAAATGGATACCATCATCCTTTTCCAGTAGACTCCATTTCCCTATAGAATGGGCTGGACAGCATCCACACCTGGGGTACAAACAACAGCCTAGTGTTTATTATTAAAATGTAGAGTACTATGTCTTTTGGTAAGAAATCAATCTATATCAACATGCAGGCTCTAAAAATGGTTTAGGTTATGAAGGACTGAGATATATAAATTGACGCCGGTCTTATCTTTGATCAGCACTTTGCCACAGATATCTGAAAGGCTTATGGGGCAGCATATGATATTCTGTATACAATCATATTCAGTAAATTTGAAGGCTGTTTTGTTTTCCTTTTATCACTTTCATTATGTTCCACTGACTCACTCTGTTCAATTATTTCATTACTAGATTGCCACATTGTCCTTTTTAATGTAATATCTACTGGGAATTTCCATTAACTTTACTGCTGTATTATTCTGTTTCTTTCACTTACCATTAATACTTATGTGTAAGTTTACAATATATTGATTAATCAGTCTCTTAATATCTTAATATGGTTTTCTAATATATAAAACTTCACTATACATGTTCCTGTAATTGTAATTGGTAACTACTGCATTCTAAATTTTATTTATCCACTCTTCAAATCCAACTTTACTCTAGTCAGGATTTTGGGGGAGAAGAAACCTATCATATCAATGCTGAACATAATGCAGAGAACTAATCCTGGACAGGATGCTAATAAAAATAAATCACAGGACACACACAGACACACATGCATGTAGACACACACACACACACACACACACACACACACACACACACACACACACACACACACACACACACACACACACACACACACACAATATATACAGCTGAATATTGTTATGATGTGGCAGAAAACATCCTGAAAAATGCATCACATTATTATTCAAAATCATGCTGAAGTGTCATCAAAGTTAGTTTATTTCCATGCCAGACTCATACCTCACACCTTGTTTTATTCCGTAAATGTTTGTGAACTTTTTTTTTAGTGTACACTCCCTCTTGCCTCTTTTTATCTATATTTTAATTATGCAATCATCTAGTCTGCCACATATGGTAAATGTGTGTCCCTAATACGTTTTTTAGGGGGGTGACCTGTTTCTTCTAATCTTTGCATGGAATCTTTTGCTGAATATTTAAGTGTTTATCCTTACTTTAAAATCTGAGTAAATTCTTCTTCTTTATATGATGACTTTAATTATTGCTAACTGTTTTGTCTATAATTAAAATCTGATATATTTTATTGCTTACTGCTTATTTCTAATGTAATCCATTTATCTGAAGTGTTGCTCCAAAGTGAACCCACATCATGGCTGTAAAGGACCTGTGGGCTAGTCCACCTTACATGGTTAACAAATGAGTGACTATGTATGTAATTAAATAAATAAAAAATACATGTATTTGTACATACATGCAGTAAATGTTGATCAGTATGATGTTTTCTCTTTTTTTTTTTATCCTTCTTCCTCACAAAGTTATTTACAACTTTATAACTTATTTGAACTGATTCTTAGATCTAATGGCTGTTGCATACATGATCTGGCTTCTTCCCTATTTGTTGTATACTTCCACAAGCATACATTCACTATGTTTTCTGCTAAGTTGGTACACTCAACAAGTATGTGCTTATAACTGCTGTACATTCATAAACTAACATATACACTACACTGCAAAAGTCATATGTTAGCATACTGTACATTTCAAGGATAGACACTGAGATGGGGCTGGAGGCGAATGACTTAAGTTTTTTTAAAGATAATCTAGTTGTGGAGTGCATCACTATTATCATTAACCTAAGTAGTCTTATCTGACTGGTAGTAGCTGTTTATAGTTAAACCCCAAAAAGTGCGACCCATTCCAGGAGTCAATCCCGGGCTGCCTGGATGAAAGCCAGGAATCCTAATCACTGGACAATATGGGGCATCCCATAGGAGGTAGATATGATTTGCTGGACTACTGCTCTTCTGAAACATTGCTTATCAAGTATTGTATTTTAAGCACAGAATGCATACATGGTGTTTAGTTAAGGTTAATGCTTTCATGTGTATGTACTTTTCTGTGTTTTGTAATTCTAATCACTAGGCCAGTCTTTGAAGTCACACTCCATTTACAGACTGGAGATTAAAAACTTGGCAATTAATGTTTACAAGTGTCCCAGATATTTAAGGACAGTAAATATTTTATTTTGAGGAACAATGTGTAATGCCAGACTGATGCAAGTGAAGGAGTATAGTTTTTCCTGGACTAAGTAACCTTTCAATATTATATTAATGTCTTTGTCGCCTCACAGTAAGATGCTGTCCGGTTCGATTTTCAGCTAGAACGTCTTCTGTGTGGAGACATGCGTGAATGGGCGTACCTCCGTTGAAGGTTGTGCGTCAGGCCTGGCAAGCCAGTACGTAAAAATCAACTGCCAATCATTAGCGGACCGGAGTTCCGCTGTGGCAACCCCTAACCGGGAAAAAGCCGAAAGACACAAACAAATTAATATCTCTGGATGATTAAAGTATACACATTGTTGCTCAGGCTAGAAGGTCTTTCTACCAATGAAAATTCATTTTCTCAGTTTGTCACAGGTCTCCTGTAATTTTATTAGTTTGGATTATATTTTTGAGTATCTAGGGTTAGGCCAGAAATTATCTCTATGAGATAACTTGACTTTGATAGGGGACATGATATAGGGTAGGTTTTTGGTTCTAGTATACATTTTACACAATGGGCCCATGAAGTCCAAGACATTCAAAAACAATGAACTAAAATCATGTACAGCATCATCAGATGGATTGGATATAAACTTTTCAGATTACAGAGCTCAAAACTTATCTGAAATAATTAACATTAAACTTCTTCATATTGCTTGAAGTAGCAAAAACGTAGCAGCCTCTAAATTTTGTATGTCAGTGTAGCAGATATATTTAGGTAATCACAAATGCATTTGACTATCTTTTAAACATTCCAGGCTGTAGGTCAAAACCATGCCCTGATTCAGATGCTGTAGTAAAAGTAATTCCCCCAGCTATACTTGAAAAATTAGCTGCAGTCAGATTGTCACACTCCAAACCTCAAGATCTTTTAGTTAAGTTCTTACTCAACATGAGGAACAAACTTCCTTCTTTCTATACAACATTAATTGACAATCATCACCTGGCTAACGGGCTAATGCTTAGTTTTCTAGAGTAACACCATGGACATTTTTCATTCTGAAGGCAGGTTTAAAGACATATAATCCAATTTCAAACTTATTGTTTCACATGTACATCACTCGTGCTGTTTCTTTGAACAAGTTCATTTTGCATTTAAATCTGGTTCTGGCTTTTAGCAAAGTCTAGCAATGTGACTGTGATTTTATTTTTTCTGCTGTTTTCACTGGTTTTCTAAAACACATCTTTAAGTTTATATCTGAACTGGAAATATATCCAGTACATTCACTCATTTATCAGAAACAAAATAGAATTAAATTAATATGGGGATATAGTTTCTTTTGTAAAGTACGGCCTCGAAAACGGCATGACAAACAGGATAAAGGAAAAAAACAACAAAGCCGGGAACTAGGACTCACCACATAAGACTTTAATTAAAATAACTTATATTAAAAACAAAACAAATAGGTCAAGTGAAACGGTCATACACAGTTCGATGAAGCGCTTTTTGTCTAGTCAGTGACTAGACTTCTTCAGATGTAGTATGCAAAACAAATTCCTCTTAAATACTCATTCCTCACCCTATTTACTAATTAGTTAATTACTCAGTTAGATCCAACCACTTAGTAAATCAACTAATGTTTAGTAAGCACACTTATAAATGTCTAGAAAATTATTAAATAGAATAATGCAGTAAGTATCATACATCAATACCTGACTATGTTATGTCTTTTGGCTTTTCCCATTTAGGGGTCGCCACAGCAGAACTCCGGTCCGCTAATGATTGGCGGTAGATTTTTACGTGTCGAGTTGCCAGCCCTGACACACAACCTTCAACGAAGGTACGCCCATTCATGTATGTCTCCACACAGAAGACGCTCTAGCTGAGAATCGAACAGGACAACATCTTACTGTGAGGCGACAATGCTACTGCAGCACCACAACCATACTAATTTGTTAAGGTATGTATATAATATAGAAGTGAGTTAATAATGATCGGCCCACTTAGTTCTTAGGTCTTAACTGAACTAGTTCCAGACCTGTGGGGGAGATCGTGGTGTTGGTTAGGGTCCGGTACTACTAAGAACTAAGTGGGACGATGACAAGCAAGGCTCAGAGATGCATATTTGTATTACCACCATTCAACATACATTAGTAACAAGACTATTTAGGTACTAGAAGGACCACACACACTGGCAGTTTTGTTACTCTAGGTGTCCTGGCTAACAATAACAACTTTTCAGTATTGATAGTCAGGAGAGAGGTAAACCTTTAAAGAAACTTTAAAGAAATTCCAAAAGGTAAGTTTAGGTAATTCTTTTAACCATTGTATTATATAGACCTAGCCACACACTAATGTCTATGGCTAACCCTTCACCATTCTAGGTTTATATATATTTAAGCTGTCTCAAAACAGCCTTTAAAATGGTGTAAACATATTTTAAACTAGGATGAGTACAGTAACACTAATAGGAACACTGTCAAGGATGAAAATATAGTAAAAATTGCAGCATTAAATTATCACTTTTTATTAACTCACTTCTATATTCATACCTCAACAAGTTAGTGTGGTTTTTACATGTGTATAGTCAGGTTTTTTTGTATGGTGCTTACTGTATTATTACATTATTCTATTTAATAATTTTTTAGACATTTATAAGTGTGCCTACTAAACAGTAGTTGGTTTACTAAGTGGTTGGATCTAATTGAGTAATTAATTAATTAGTAAACAGTGTGAGGAATGAGTATTTAAGAGGAAGTTGTTTTACATGCTACATCTGAAGAAGTCTAGTCACTGACTAGATGAAAACCGCTTCATCGAACTGAGTATGACCGTTTCACTTGACCTATTTATTTTGTTTTTAATATAAGTTATTTTAATTAAAGTCGTCTGTGGTGAGTCCTAGTTCCAGGTTTTGTTGTTTTTTTTCCTTTATTCTTTTGTAAAGTATGTACCAGTTTCCAGTAATATTTTTATTGTTTTTCAAGGCAGAGAGCTAAAAGTTCTCCAGTATTGTGAGCAGATTGCCACAGCATGTCACAGAATTCAAAATGACAAAAACAAAAAAAGGCAAAAAATGCTATCTTGTATTAAGAAGGAAGCTGCTACAAAAATGAATTACACAAAACCTCACAATTGATGTAGTACATTTGTTTGCATGTATACCCAAAGAAAAAGGCATCAGTATGTTTAATGATATTTTAATTCTAAATCAATCATTAAGTAGTGAGGACATTACTTTTTTATTGCATATGATGGATATGGTACTGCCCTACAATTTTAACTTTCTTGAATGGGAAACTTACAAACAACCCCCAGGAGGGGTAATGGGTGCCTCATCTACCACATTTATGCAAATTTGGTTATGTGGGCTTGGGAGATCAAATATATGTTTCCCCTCTAAGTTTTATTCCTACTGTAAAATATATTTAAGGTTTCTGGATGATATTTTCATCTTGTGGATGGGGCCAGAGGGACTGGTCCATGATTTCATTGAATATACTAATAGCAGTACCCGTTTTTTGAAGTTTACCTGTAATGTACATACATTCAAGCCATGGTGGTGCAGCGGTAGCATTGTCACCTCACAGCAAGAGGTTCTCCCGTTCGATTCTCGGCTGACGCACCTTCTGTGTGGAGTCTGCATGTCCTCCCTGCATTCAAGTGGCCTTCAAAAGACATGTGTGAATGAGCATGCCTTCGTTGGAGGTTGGGCGTTGAGCTGGCACCTCAGCACCATAAAAATCTACTGCCCCTGGAAAAGCCGAAAGAAGAACAACAACCTGTAATGTGCATTCAGATCAAATAAATTATTTGGACACAACTATTCCAGTACTAAAGGTGATTTGGAAATGATAATTTACAGAAAACCAACCTACACCAACATGTATTTATACTTTACCAGTTGTCATCCTTTTCATTACAAGAAAATTTTACTGAAAGGGCAGTTTATTAGAATTGCCCAAATTACATCTAGCAAGGAAAGATTCAATGAGAAGACTAAAATTTTAGAGGAGATGTTTGTTCAGAGAGGTTGTCCCCATAAGATGATGAGGAAGATTAAGACCAGAGTTTTTAGGGGATGAAGAGACAAATATAAAACCCTTTTAGGACATGGATTGTCCATTGATTCAGGAGGTAATGCAGGAGTTTGGGACAGAAATAATCAGAATTTTGAGAGGGCTTTGGTCTTACGATATTGCACCAGCATTGACAAGGTTGGTGAAATGGTTAGTAAAAACTGAACAATTTTTAAGGTGAATGATAATATTTATAATTTGCTTGGTGATTTTTTCATACTTAGTTTTTAAAAACTACCAGTAAGATGAAAAATATATTTGAAAAAACAGGTGCAGATCGTATTGATCCATCTTTTTGTAAGGGCACGAATAAATGCTGTTTGTGTAATCAATGCAAGTATATTCGTGTAGATACAGAACTGCAACTAGAAGATAATAATAGAACTAAACATCTTCCTAGATATGGGAATTGTAATAACAAGGGGCTCATACATATTGGCAGATGCACCTCCTACCCTGCCTTTTATATTGGAAAAACTGAAAGGTGTTTTAAGAAGTGGATCTATCAACATGTCTTCAACATCCAGAAAGACAATTTGAATAACGCTTTGTACAAACATTCCCTTAATTGTTCCAAATTTAAAAAGTTCATTTTTACTATATTGGACATAATTCTTATAGCCCTGGGGTGGGAGGGGGGTGCTTGGGAAACCAGGATAAAATACAGGGAACTTTTTTGGCAGTTAACATTTCCTGCCAATGTCTCCCCTGGTTTAAATGGCATGTTATCCACCACCCTGTGTTGAAGCTCAGAGCAGCAAAATTATAATACCTAGCTGGGATTTTATGGGTATGGGTTGTAATTGTGCTATTTTCAGATAACATATATTTTATAGTGCTTCTTTACTTTTTGATTTTTAAGTTTTATTTTTATTCTTATGAGAGTACTATATTAGATTTTGTTTCATTAGTTGTACTTCATATTATGGGTATTTTATGTTGTATTTTTGTATTTTGTACAAAATCTTAATACATACAGTACTTATTACTTTGTTTATTTGTTTAAGAACTTGAAAGATTTTTATAAATATTTACTTCAAAGATTTTTATAAATATTTACAACTATTTTTTACATAGTCATGGCTGTATATACTTTTTTACTACACGGGATTTATAATTACACTGAGGACAAAAATAGTATGCATTTATTTGGTTTTATGCTTGTTCATCATACACATATATTTATATTTATATATTTTATATATATGGGCATTTGTATTGTTGACATTTTTTATTTCAGTATCAGCTTTTTATATTTTTTCATATATAAAAGTATTTTATAGGTAGTGAAGTTTTAGCAAATTATAGACTTCATTAGTGGTTGTGCACAGTTTTTCTATATATTACAATTCAGTGGAACAAAGTTTTTGCTTAGAAATGTCTTGATTAATTGTTTTTTAATTGGGAATGAAGTACCATTGGTTGGATTGCCAGCACATGATTGCTTAAATGATGTATAATTTATGTGCTTTGTTACATACATATATGAAGTTCTGATGAAGTCACATGTTTTAGTTGGGACAAAACATTATATACATTTTTTATATTTTCAACTTTTCATTAAATTGTGTTTGCTACACCTTTTTTGTGCATTTTTTTGGCTTCCTGGTGAGCTGTTCCAGTGGATACCTTTGTTTTCTTTATTTGGTTCAAAAAATGAATTAAGCCTTACATATATGAAGTCATTTCACATTTGTAATTTTTATCTTGTTAGCATCTTCACTACCCAGTGTGTTGCAGTTTGTTTTGGAAAGATTTACTGTAGCATGTGTGCTGAACTTATTGTATATTTGTGCATTTATGTCCTGGCTTGGGGGTATCACAGGATGTACTGGCTCTCTGAATTTCTTAAGTATTAGTAAGGTAATGATATGTTATATGGATATACAACAAGTTGACAACAATACTGACTTGGCAAGAGCCCTCTCAGATCAGAGAAAGCGGAAGAATTATTCTGAAAAATAAGCTATGGTACAGGAGGTAGGAATAAAACCTTTTAATTATCAAGATGACAGACTAGATGGTTGTGTAATTAAAATATTCACATAGATGGGGCTACAAGTGATTATGCTTAACAAAACCCCTTTCAAAAGTATTTATGTTATAAGATGACAATCTGCTTAGGGGTACAAAAATAAAGATAATACAGCATAAGCTTCAAATAAAAATATGTACACGTTTTTCAAACAATTATAAAATGTACCTACCAAAGAACCTTCTTAATTGTTGAATATTACAGCAGTTAAGATACAGTGAATTATATATAATAGTTATTTAAAATGGAACAATTTTAAGAAATGCTGTGTAGGAAATACAAGTGATCAAGTGAGTGCAATAACTTTTTGCATTCAAAGGACAAGGTAATTATTTATTTATTGACTGTTTATTTATTGATTTTTTGTACCAAGGTAGAGCACTGATCATTTATGAACATTTTCAGTCTTAGACTTGGAGAGAGTACAAAAAATAAAAGAGAGGTATGTAGTAGTGGAGGATTGACATAATAATATTAAACAATGACAGTTACAATATTTACAATGGAGTATATAATATTTGCAGTTCTAATGACGTTAAATGTAGCAGATGTAACATGTAAGAGAGTATGAAGGTAAAAGGTATTATGAAAGTGAAAAATGCAGGTAAGTAGGGTAGTGTAGGTTATATAGCCAGCAGGGTTAGCCTGGGTTTTTAGATGGGACTTTAGTAATATGTAAAATTTATTGAAGGATGATATGTCCTTAAACATATAAAAGGAGAGATTCCCAGAGATTAGAGCCAAGTACAGAGAAGGAACAGTTTGATACATGAAGTCGGGATTGTGGTGTTTGAAGAAGTGGGCCTGAATGGCTGTGGTTTTTGAGGTTGTATGAAGGATCTTGTTATTTACATTTGGCTACTAGAGGAAGAAGGGAGTATTCTTATAGATGTTTATATAACTAAAAGCTCAGGATTACTTGTATTCTTTTCTTAACTGGGAGTCATTTGGTTTTTCCAAGGTTAGGCAGTGATTTTCATTTATAAGCAAGTGAGATATGAAAGAAGAGATTTGATTTGAGATGCACTGAAAGATAAAATAATTCCTAGTAGACACAGATGCCACATAAGGTTAACTATATTCCAGTCAAGAGTGAAAAATACACAAACACTATCACTGCAAAACTGGCTCAGATGGTCATAGGCCATAAAGACTCCCAAAATACCATGAATAAAAGTCAAATAAAAACTTTTTTTATTAGTAGTACAAAAGGAATAAGTGCTTTCATCCTGCTTAACAGAACTTCATCAGATTCAACAATAAAATAGCATTCCAGGTGCTTATATAGATGTGGAAATGAGGTAAAAGGAAGTGATGTATTAGTTAAGAACTCTAGCTACTTAAAGAAATAGGTACATTACAACATAAATAACCTGTACCAAAATAACATGAATAAAAAATAAATTTTCAATAAAAAAAACATATTGAAACACTTGCATGTTAAAATGCACTTTAAAATACATGTAAAAAGTGTGTTTTTAAAAAATATATATTAAAAAATGTGTATACTAAAAAGTACTATATGAAGTGTTGCATTATGTTGTATCACTCAGGCTCTAAGTTCTAAAATAGGTTTGAGGGGAAGTAACTGTTAATACCTGGGGGATTACTGGCACTAAGCCTTAACTGTCAAACCACTTCTTTCTCTTCTAAAAAGAGTTTAGAGTTACCACCCCTAGGATTAACAAATACTTTTTCTAGAATAGCAAATTTAAAGGTGTGACAAGTTTTGTTGTTCATCCAGTGTCTATTTAAAGTGCTATTTGTATTCTTCTTTCTAATATTATACATATGCTCATAGATTCTATTCTTTAAAGGTCTTTCAGTTTTCCCGACATAAAATGTTGGGTATGTGGGACACATTCTCAAAACTACTCTGGAGATTAACACCTGTCTTATACACAAAAGTCAATGAAATTCCTAATAAATTGTAAATGTCCCCATCACCCCTAAGGACATTCCAATTTCTTGACACCACTTCTTTAATCACTGACGAATAAGGGCTGTACTTGAGCACCATAGCTCTGGAATGCATGCTATCATTCAAATTTCTGCCCCCAGATGTCAGACCAACTCCTAACAGTGATTTGTACTGTAATCCCCATTGTGATAAGGCATAATGAACCGTCTCATCCACTAAGTGGGATAGATACCCTCTTTCTAAAAATATATTCCCCACAACTTTTAATTTGTTAACAACATTGGTGTATTTAGATGTCATTCTAGCCACCCTAATACATTGGCCTTTAAGTATGCTCTTTTTCTGTGACACAGGGTGGCAACTGTTGTAGTCTAAGTAAGAGTTGCTAAAAGTGGGTTTGTGGTAGATATTAGATTTAAACCAATTCTCTATGTAGGATATGTATGTGTCCAGATAGGGTATGCCTTTCTCACTATATGAGTGAGTGAACTTAAAATAAGGGCAGACACTGTTCAGAAATGCTACAAACTTTTCAACATCCTTTGTGTCTCCCTTCCATAGAACAAACAGGTCATCCAAAAATCGGACAAAGTTTCAGTTTACTTGAGAAAGGACTGTTAAATACATGTCTGTGTTACCACTCAGTCAAAACAAGATTTGCTAATATGGGGGCACAAGATACCCCCATAGCAACACCTTTGATTTGCTTGAAGTACTCCCCCTCAAAATAGATGAACTTGTTATCTAGGACACTAGTCATGACTTCCAACAACATTTGAATCTTATTACTGTCCAATGTAGTATATTTGACCATAGATTTATGAAAGAGTTCCAGTCCTACATCCTTAGGTATGGAATTAAACAAATCAACCACATCAATAGTTAAAAATAATAAATCCTTTTCCCATAGTTCACTTTTAATTCTACCTAAAATATCCCAGGAGTCTTTTAAAAGATAATGAATGTTGTAGGAATGTTTAAGCCAATTATCTATAATGACTCCAAAGGGAAATGTTTTAGTCTTACTCCCTGCCACTATAGGTCGAAAAGGGGGTTGTGTCACACTTTTGTGAACTTTGGGAATACCAAAGATGTAGGCTTGTAGGGGGTTCGTAACTTCAAAGAAATTGTATGTATCCATAGTAATCCTCTGCTCTAGCAAGTATTCTTCCAGTTCCAAATCTATATGTCTGTACGCTATATGTATCTCATTTAGTAATACAGACTCATATACTTCCAAATTGTTTAAAATGTCATACATCTTGTTTAAGTAGTCCGTTTGATTATACATCACAATGCCCCCTCCCTTGTCAAGTTTCATAACCCTTATCTCTGTGTCTTGACTTAATTTCTGAAAAATCTCCCTTTCAGGTTTACTCAAGTTATATACCTTTCTCTTTTTCCCTTTTGTAGCTTCATAAGCCTTGTATATGTCCTCAGTGACTAGCTTATCAAAGGTTTGTAAAAAAGGGTTTAAGGGAGGTTTGTATGTGCTCTTTTTCTTAATAGTGGATTCCTGAATTTGTTGGGCCTAATCTTTAAAGTGAATGGCCAAGTGTTGTTTTCTAATAAAAAAGTTTCATCTCAATCAATGTATCTACTAAATCAAAATGTGTAGTAGGTATGTATTTCATCCCTTTGGATAACAGGGAGAAATGATCCTTTGTCACTTCACAACCAGTGTAATTGAAAATATTAAAATTTTTGTTGCTGTAAACTACCTCATTTTTAATTAAAATCTCATCTTGTTACCCTTTCCAATGGCTGATTTGGAGCTGAGACAGAGTGAGAGAGAGAGAAATAGGGTAGGAGAGTCAATATGCCTATAACAGGAGGGAGATGATCATTTTATGAGTGTTCTCTAAATGAGTGCAAAGGAAAGACAGACATCTAGCCATAGCCATAACCCAAAGTATTTAAAAGATGATTTTTGCTCTATAGGTAAGCAGTTGTGATCATGGATTATGAAGGCAATGTTATTTTTTCTGAGTTTACTTTGGTGATAATCAACATTTATTATTTATTTTATTTATTTATTTATTTATTTATTTGAATTTGTTGACCGGAAGTGTCCAACTGGACGTAGGTCCATTTTCAGCAGAGGCCCGGGGAGAAAAGCTCCACAGTAAAATAAACAGACAGTAGTTACACTGGATTACATAGCGATTAACAATTTAACATAGCAATTACTTACAACATATTTACAGATGAAGAACATAGTACATCAGTAGACAACTAGAATCTTTATCTGTGAAGTACATAACAGACATTAACAAATGTTACAATGAGAAGTTCCTGCTGTATAATAAGTACTAGGCTTATGAGCATCTGAGCTTGCTATAATCAAGGTAGTTAGTGGAGTGGAAAGAAAAGGTAGTGGTTGGATGGGGTGGATGATATTAGAGTGGGAGTTGCAAAGGTTTTTAGGTGTGCTTTTAGTAAAGTTTTGAAGTGGGTGCATGATGGTACGGAGGTAATTGTGTGTGGGAGTGAGTTCCATAATTTGGCTATGGCGCAAGAGAATAGTGCTTCACCAGCAGAGTTATTGACTTTAGTGATCTGCAACTGATTTTTGTTGCTGGATCTTAGTGGTCTGGTGGTGCGATAGGGTTAGACTAGATTCTGGAGGGATGGGACGTTTAGTGGATGGTTTACTAGTTTGTGGGTGAGTGAGAGTTGATACCACTGAAGGAGGTGAGGGAGTTCAAGCCAGCCCAGTTCAGCAAGTGAGAGACAGTGGTGACTACGGTAGGATGCCCCTGTGGCGAATTTGGTGATTTTGTTGTAGCAGGTCTCTAGCTTGTTTAGATCACATTGCCTTAGATTGGTATATATTGGAGAGGCATAAAGTAGGGTGGAGATAAGGTGGGAATTTGCTATTGAAATCTTTGCTGCTTTGGTGAGAAATTGCTTATTTCTGTATAATGCTCCTAGTTTTTTGTGGACTTTTTTTACGGTCATGGATATGTGAATGTCAAATTTTAGTTTATTGTCTATTTCCACTCCTAGCAATTTGGTGTGTTCAGTTGGGTATATAGTGGTGTTGTCTTTTGCTGTGATGTTAAAGTGAGAGTTGTTTTGAGTATGTTTGGTGGGTTGGAAGATGAGTAGTTTAGTTTTGTTTGGGTTGAGTATTAATTGGGCATCGGATAACCATGTTTCAACAGAGGAAAAGGCTTCCTGTGTGACTGTTTGCAGTTTTGGTAGGGACTGGGCTGAGCAGATGATGGTTGAGTCATCTGCGTATTGTATGAGTGTGCCATGTTTGGTGGCAGAGGCTAGATTATTGGTGTAAACAGAGAAGAGTATGGGTCCAAGGATGGATCCTTGGGGAACCCCTATGGAGACAGGTAGTTGGGGAGATATGTCATTCTGCCATACAACGGATTGTTGGCGGTCAGACAGGTAACTCTGAAACCAGTTGGTGACTGATTGTGAGAAGGATATGTTATTGAGGACAGAGATAAGTTGTTTGTGTGGGACCATGTCAAATGCTTTAGATAGGTCTAGGAAAGTAGCAGAGGAGAGATAGCCATTCTTTTTATGCTGAAGTATAGTGTTAGTAAATGAGAGTAAGGCAGTGGTGGTGCTATGGTTTGGTCGGAAACCATGCTGAGTACTGGGAAGGAGGTTGTTAGTAAGGAGGTAGTCTGAGACCTGAGAGTGTATGCATCTCTCTAGTATTTTGGAGAGTGGAGAGAGAATAGCTATGGGGCGGTAATTGGTTAGTTCTGCGGAGGGTCCGCCTTTGTGGAGGGGAATTATATGTGATACTTTCCACAGTGTGGGAACGTAACTTTCTGACAGAGATCGGTTAATCAAGATGGATACTGGGTAGGCCAGAGCATCAGCTGCGGTTTGTAGGTATTCACTTGGGAGGTTGTCTGCTGCTAATTTGGTGGGTTTAAGTTTAGTTAAGAGTTTTTTTATGTTGGAGGTAGGTACAGGAGAAAAAGAGAAGGCAGTGGGGAGATTGCTAGTTGAAGGTGTGGGTTGGAGGGGAGGAGGTTTGTGTTGTTTAGCTAGCAATAGTATGGTTTGGGTGAAGTGTGTGTTGAATGAGGTAGCAATATTTTTTGAGGAGTGAGGGATGTTAGGAGGAGGGATACTGACTTTACCTGGGTGAAGGATGGAGTTTATGGAGGACCAGAAATGTTTGGGGCTGTGTTGTGAGGAGTCTAGGGCAGACTGGTAGTATTGGAATTTGTCCTGTTTTATTAGCTTTTTTACTCTATTGCGTAGTTCTAGGAATTTCTTTCTAGCTGAGGGGTTTTGGTTTTGCGCCACTGCTCCCAGGCTTTATCCCTGTTTTTCATTTCTGACTTAGTGGTTTTCTGTAGCCATGGGGAGGGTTGTGCTTTGGTTCTGGAAAATCTTATGGGAGCATGGTAATTAAGGATGTTCAGGAAGGTAGTATTAAAAAATTCAACTACGTCATCTAGACTGAGGTACTTTAGAGGATGCCAGTTACATTCTTTGAGGGATGAGATGAATGTGAGTGGGTTAAAGTTTAGTTTTTTTACGTATTTGATGGTAGAAGACAGGTTTAGCTTGGTATAGGTATTTTTTGAGTAGGAATGTTAGGGAGTGATCACTGAGGCTATCTGATAAGCAGCCTGTTATATATGACTGTGGGCTCTTACTGACTAGTATACAATCCAGGGTAGTGTGCTTGCTGGAATTTTTATTTATCCTGGTTGGTGACTGGACTAGGTGAAGCCATGAAGGTGTACATGATGGGTTGGATTGTTGCCAGAACAGGATTGCCAGTCAATACTGAAATCACCTAAGATGATAGTTTCTTGGGGGAGATGGTGGGTAGACCAGCTGAGGAGGTTTTCTAGTGGAGGGATGTTTTGGCCAGGTGGGAAGTAGCATCTAATTATTTTGATGGTTTTGTTTTGGTTAATTTTGAGGTTGGTATGTATTATTTCTTCATTGCCTATTTGTGGAGCTGATGATTTTAAGATCTGGATGTTTAGATGCTGTTTAAATATTATAGCTACACCACCTCCTTTTTTTGTTTAGCCGGTCTACTCTTAGTATGCCGTAACCTGTAGGGAGTATTTATTCACTGGTAATGTGAGGTGTTAGCCAGGTTTCTGTCAGGATGACTATATCTGGGGAGTACAAGTCTGTGGTGGCATGGAGTTCATGGACTTTGTTGGATATACTTCTAATATTTAGGCTTAGTAGAAGGAAGTCACTTGGCTTTCTATTGGCTGTAATATGGGAGAAGTTGTGGTTTCTAGTCTGATTATGAGGATTGGGGTTGGAGATGGTAGGGCCAGGGTTGGGGTGGATGTCTCCACTTAGGGCTCGTTTTGATATGCATGAGATTATTAGTTTTCTCAGCTTTTGAATGTGTTTGTTTATAAGGGAAACTTTATGATTGTGCTCTGTGGGTAATAGGTATGGTGGGAGGGTTACTATGTTAAGTTGTAGAGATGCTTTATGTTTGAGTAATATAGTTGATAGAATATATGTGGGGGGTGCATAGAAATGGTTCTTGAGCTGGTGGGAGGGGAGCTGAGTGTGGGTGAGACATGAGTGGTGGTGTGAGTAGTAGTACAGTGGTAGTGGTTGAGTGGGGAAATGATGGAGCTTTGGTAGGATGTAAGATATGCAAGGAGAGTGCATGCAGTGAGTATAGGAAAGGTATGCTTGTACATGTTAGTTGAGGAGGTGTGATAGTAGTGGGAAGATGGAGGAGGTAGTGTTGGGTTAGCACTGTGGTATATCTTTTGTTGTGAAAAATTTGAGAAACAGTCCTTAATTCTCTATTTATGGAATGAGATAGTAAAAGTCTGATTGTTGATCCTACTGAGGAGCCGAGAGAGAGTGATTTGAGCAGTGAAGTACCATATTGTCTGCATGTACTAAGAAAAGGACAAGAGGCAGGGCATACTGGAGTTTATAGTAAGGTTGCAAGAAATGACCCTTGGGGGACCCCTTTAAGTAGAGGAGGAGGTGGAGTTGGAGGCAGAATGACTGTTACAGTTGATTGTGAAGAAGTGGTTGTTGAGATAGTTGCCGAACCAGGGGATGATATCAGAGCTGATGTCTAGTTCAGAAAGGTGAATAATGAGGGTGGGATCATCAACTAGGTCAAAGGCTTTGGCAAGATCCATAACTATGGCTCCAGAAAGCATTCCTCTGTCCATATCCATTGAGAAGGTATGAGTTAAAGACCAAAGGGCAGTGAAAGTGCTTTAAATACAGAATCCATGTTGTTTGTGAGATAATAAGTGGTATTGGTTAATGTAGTGTGTAAGGTGTTGGAAGATGACATTCTCAAAGATTTTGCATAAGGTGGAAAGGATGGAAATAAGTCAATAGTGGGAAGGGAGTGAAATTTGTTTCTGTTGAGGAACATGTTTCACTATGGCTGTTTTCCAGATATTATGCATATTATTAGAAGTTAAACACAGGTCGAATATATGTTGAAGTGGTTTAACAGTGGAATCTTGGGAGTAATGGATAAATCAGGGGTGGATATTGTCAATGCACATGGAAAACTATTGAGCTTTATTTGGTTCAAGTAATGTCCTTGGTTGAGATGTGTTGAAAATATAACAATGGAATGTATTCAGGTGGTCAGGTTATGAGAAAAGAATGGTGTGAAGGGATGTAAGAAGGATTCAGGAGATCACTGAAGTGTTTCAGCAGCTGTTCTGCAAAGGGGAGGTAAATGCAGTATGATATGAATTGGGTTGTTTGCTGGCAGTGAGGCTATTAACCTCCTTCCAGAATATTTATTACTGTATTTGTTGGATTTCTGTTGAAAAATCATGGACTGGCTTATGAAATGTCTAATGCCTTTTAATCTGGATTGCATAGGCTGGTAAAGGTGTCTCTGTTGTGCAGTTTAGTTCCATTTATGCCAGGCTTTATTCCTTAGGATTTAGGAGGGTTTTAATTCATATATTAGCTACTCCTTGAGCTTGTTTTTATATAGTTGTGTGATTATTGGAAGACAGGAATCTTGAGTTTTCAGTAAATGGTTGATGAAGAGCTCAGCAGCCCTGCTTAAATGTGAGGTCTTAAGGATGTCAGTCCAGGTACTGGTAGATATAATTGATTTAATAGTGGAAATATCAGAATTAAATTGGACTCTAAAGGATATTAGCATAGGGAAAATCTTTAGTACTGGGCAAAGAACAGATAAATTAATGAGAGATCAATCTGTAAGTGAAGGGGAATGGATAGTGATATCTGAGATAATGGGGGAGTCACTAGTTATGATAGGGTCAATTAAGAAATGATTTAAGGAACTGAGATTAGGTCTGGTGGGTTACTCAACTAGTTGTATGACACTGTGGTGATTAAATGTTGGTGTGGATGGGTTCAGGAAAATGAAGTTAAAATCTTCTAAGATTATGGCATTTTTATTGGTGTGACTATTGATTGCTTGCAGCAGTCTTTTTACATTTTCTAGTTAGGTGTAAAATGGAAGATAGTAAGAATAATTCCTTGGGGGGGGGGGGGACAGAACCTGAATGACTAACTGAAAGCAGCAGTATTTTAGAGCTCTATATAACTAGTTAAATATGCCAAAAAAAGTATTCTTTTTTTTCTTCAAAGTATAACATCTTATAGATAAAGGACTGATTTACATAATTAGAAACTTTGGTGAAGTTTTACAAATAATTTCCTGTCAAAAAGCTTGGAGATATATTCACTTGTTAAAACAAACAACTCAAAGAATTCTCATCAGGATGCTGCCTTAAAGAAGGAACTACAACAGATGGCATCTACCCTGCAGGAATTGTCTTTGAAGATGGATGATTTTAAAGAGAACCTGGAAAATCTTAAAACAAGCAGTCAAAAACAGGCTGACACCCTCAAGGAAATGCTGCAACAACACCAGACAAGGATAACAGGAATAGAGGTTTCTCTAAATGACTTAGAAAGCAGACTTAAGGAAGAAGAAACACCGAAAGAACTGCTTCTTAAACAAAACACTTGGTTGGTTAATAAAGTAGATGACTTGGAAAATAGGGAGAGGAGAAATAACATCAGTATTTTCGGATTACCTGAAAACAAAGAAGGTGAGGATATTATTTCCTTTTTATCAAGCTGGATCCCTGACTTTTTAAACTTAAAAGAAGGACTTTCCTTTGACATTGAAAGGGCACACAGAGCTCCTGGGAAACCTTCCACTAACTCAAACTCTCCTCCTAGGTCAATAATTATCAAATTTCTTTCATACTTGGACAAGGAACTGATTTAAAGATCTGCTTGGAGGAAGGCACCTCTAAAATATAAACAGAGCCTGATAAGATTTGATAATGACTATTCATTTATAATAATATAACAAAGGAAAAAAGTGTGGCCAATGATAAAGTTTCTGAAACAAAATAACATCAAGGCACAACTTGCATATCCAGCTAAGATAAGAATACTGTATTCCAACGAGATGAGGACTTTTATTGACTTAGAGGAAGCCTCTTCATTTATTAAAACTAATAATGTAATTACTTTACCAGAAGATATGGATTGGATGTCACCTTCTCTCAGGAGAACAAAAGAAACAAATGTCTGGACAGATGTCAAAAAGAAGAAGCAAAAGACTGATACTGTTACAGCCAAATCTCTCAAAGCATCTACTATGATATGAATTGTTTTAACATTACTTTAAAGGACCAATTTTACTGCTTGGAATTTTAAAACAAAGGTAACTAACTACTGAAATCGTTATCTATATTTTTTGAAAATAGATGACACGTGAGAGTTTTAACATTACCTCAGGTATGTAAAACGGTAATTTTCTTTCACAGAAGGAGGGTTATATAGCACAAATAATATTTATACTGTAAATCAACATACATAGTATATGTGTATTTTCTCTTAATTTCTTTCTCCCTTTTCTCATTATTTATTTTAACTGCATCTTGTCTCCCTTTCTAAATTCACTCATTTTTGCTATACTAATATAGTCTGTATATATTTAATAACTCACTATCTATACATAGATAAATAATAGTCTAAAATAATCTAGTTTTAAGGTAGACTAATTGGAATAGTAAACTGAATTATTTGTTATTACAATATTTATTAGATTAATGATGGTCACTGTTATGCTTATTGGGATTGGGGACATGTTCGTGATTAACTCTGAAATATTCCATTCATGTACATATGTCCTTTGAATTATTTCCTTTTAGCATTAACAAATACATAAAAAAAGTAGGGAAAATGTACTGTTGGTTAAGAGAAATGAAGCTTTTTTCACATTCTATTTGCATTGCCATAGCAACAGTAAACAATTGATGCAGTTTCTAAGGACACTGTGAATCTGCGAAGTGTATTTAGCCTCACAGATAACAAGTAGTAAGAAAAAGTAATGTTGTTTAGTTATTAAAATGAAAAACACCCTAAACAAGGTAAAATAAACACATAATAGGATTATTTGTAAATATGTTATGATTTATCCTCACAGGATTACATATTCCTGGAAACACAACTGAAATGTTCCCAAACTACATGTGCATTGAAATGTAGCTGCTTGATTAAAAAGTATTATAGAAATAACCCACGCCTGGGTGTGGGTAATGCTGGATTTACCTACGGTTGGTGTGGTTTGGTCACGAGGGTGAAGCCCGAGTGGCCAAAGACAACCGTGGGTAAATCCAGCATTACCCACACCCAGAAGTGGGTTATTGCTATTATACAATGACATCATTTAAGAAAAAAAATAATTACTTTTCTTAAATAATGGCATTGTATAATGCCTCCTTGCTGCCCTTCCACAGCTGTCTGGTATTCTGCAGCAGTTCTGATGTACTGCGCATGCGTATGCTTACGCAGTACATCAGAGCTGTAGTCAAAAGCAATGGAGAAAGCAAGAGCTCCATTGCTTTTTGCAAACTGTCTTGCTATGTTAAAGGAGTTTAACATAGCGAGACAGCTTTAAAAAAAGCAACGGAGAATCTCCATTGCATTTTTAAAGCGGTCTCTCTATGTTAAACTCATTTAACATAACGAGACAGTTTTGAAAAAAGCAATGGAGAAAGCAAGATCTCCGTTGCGTTTTACAAAGTGTCTCACCATGTTAAAGGAGTTTAACATAGCGAGACAGCTTTAAAAAAAGCAACTGAGAATCTCTGTTGCTTTTTTTAAAGCTGCCTCGCTATGTTAAACCCATTTAACATAGCGAGACACTTTTAAAAAAGCAACGGAGATACGAAGATCTCCGTTACTTTTTTTAAAGCTGTCTCGCTATGTGTAAAAAGCAATGGAGATCTTGCATTCTCCATTGCTGTAAAAAAAGAGTTATACTAATGGAAAAAGTCCAGGCAACCAAACTTTTTCCATTACTATAACTCTGATTTACAACGTGCATGCTGACCAATCAGCGTGCACGTTTTGGAATATTAATGGGGGGGGTCATTGTACAATACTCACTTTAACATGCTGATTTCACAAGTTGTCTGCATTGTAAAAGTTACATTTTATATGTTACTTGAAATTGTCAGACTCTAGAGCATATGAAAAGATACATATTACTTTTTGCAACATGTTATCTTTGCAGTTACCTCACACTCTGTACAAACTCACTTGGTGACTGATAACTATTCATTTAAAATATCATTTTAAATATTAAATGTGCCTTTGAAATGCTATTGACATTTTGACAAAATATCTGAACTGTAAAATGAATGACTTGAAAGAAGTGAAGTAATGTATAGATTTCAAAGACAGTTCTTGACACTAAAGTAAAAGTAAAAATATATATTCACAAGGAAGTATTGAAATGTTTAAGTCTTACAGTTAAAATAGCTTACTGTCAAAATTTTGTAATATCAGAAAGTTTGAAGAGCTAGGAATGACTATTCTTTGTCTTCATAATGATTATTAGACAGATGTTAGACTCTGCTTAGTTTAATGAATTGTGACATATGTTTATGAGGAAAAGTGGACTCAGTTACTCACATTGGACTACGCATTCCTGGAAACTCAACTGAAATGTTCCCAAATTACTTGTGAATTTAAATGAAACTGCCTGATTAATAAGCATAATTTACTTTAACAACCTGAATCCATACGCTATCTGCTCTATATATGTTACATTATATATGTCACTTGCATATGACAGTCTCTAGAGCACATGAAAAAATACATATTATTTTGCAACATGCTATATTTGCACTACCCATACATTCTAAATTAACTCAACTGGCAACTGACAAGTTATTTATTTGAAACATCAGTCTAAATATTAATTGTGCCCTTGAAATATTGTTGCTGTTTTGACAAAACAAAACCTGAATTGAAAAAGGAATGATTTGAAGAAGTGAAGTATTGTATTGATTTCAAAGACAGCTATTGACACTATAATATAAGTATAAATGTATACATGCAAGGAAAAATTGAAATGCTTTATAGTTTTTGTTAAAATAGCTTATTGCTAACTTTTTGCTTTATCAGAAAATTTAAAGAGCTAGGAAATTATTTCTAATTTGTCTTTATAATGTTTACTAAAGTGATGTTAGTCACTGACTTGTTTAATGGATTGCGAGTCATGTACAAGACGGACTACTGAATGTTATTTCTGTTTACCTATGTTTGCTGAATTTCTTTTATTAGAACTAATTTAAAACAAGGGAAAGGAAGGGAAGGAAATATCTGTTTTTGGTCAAGGGAGGAGAGGCTTAAGAGTATTCTAACTGCCCCGAGAACTCTCTAAGACACTCTAAATACTATTTGATTAATACTTACGTAAGGTAAGTCTTGATTACCATATAGGTACCTTCACATTCATTCTAGACCTGATGTGATTACCCATTCTGGAAGCAGGAGGCTCCCTATGCAGGATGGGAACTGTCAGGGTGATCATAGTTCATTCTTAGACTCTGCTTTGTAAATCTATAAATATGTAAAAGCACTGCACACTAGAATGTAGGGTGCCTCTACTTGGGTCTATATTATAACATCGAAGTTTTAAAACTTCAAATGTTATAATATTGAACCCTTTAGAGCAAAAGCTGACAATAGCGAAGCCTCGGAACATTGAAATTTTACCTAGGGTAAGATTTTGGTGGTCCATTCCGTGGCTTCACTATTTACAGCACTGTGGTGCGATGGTTATGGATCAGGTTTAGGGAAGTGAGCAAATGGACATTACGGATTGGGTTCAGGTAAGTGTGGTGCGATGGTTACGGACCAGGTTAAGGTAAGTGAGCATATGGACTGGGGTAATGTGAGTGTGCGGTAGTTAGGGACTTTAGGGTTAGGGCGCGGGTGAGGTGAGTGTGCAGTAGTGACAGACTTTAGGGTTAGGGGCGGGTTAAGTGAGTTAGGGTTAGGGCGCGGGTCAAGTAAATGTGCGATTGTGTGGATGTGAGGGTTAGGGTGGGGTAGGTGATTTAGGGTTAGGGAGCGGGTCAGGTGAGTGTGCGATAGTTAGGGACCTTAGGGTTAGGGTTGGGTTAAGGTATGTGGTTAGATAGTGGTGTATGTGGTTTAGTGTAGGGTTTCGTGAAATGTATGTGTGTGGATTATTTATTTTGGTGTGCTTGAGTTGTGTGTATGTTTGTCGGAACAGCAAATTTTTTTCCTGGGAAAAATTTGCTATTTTGACGGTTCGGTTTTCTGATGTTTCAATTGAATGGGTTTGATATTATAACATTCGATGTTTTTAGACTTCGATGTTATAATATAGATCCCCTCTGCTCAGAGTCAGGATACCACTGATAAGCCATGTCTTTTCAAAAGTGTAAGTTGAAGTTGGTGAGCTGAAGAGTGGGAAGGTAAAGGAAGACAGTACACCTACAGTAAATTCATATTTCTTTGGTAATCACTCATTGTCTCCTGTAGAGTCCTTTTAGTCAAATTATTTTAGGAATAATCTATTTGTTGTTGGCTTATTTAGTGTATGCTCCTCTGTTGCATTTAATTTATCCAAAATCATTGTCTTCCATTGTTGCCTTCTTGTTTTTCTTGCAATCCCTTGCCAAATGTCCCTTTTTACCACGTTTAAAACACTCTCCCCTTTTCTTCCGCCCTTCAAAGTCCTCTGATCTTTGATCAGATTGTTTGTTTCCCTGCGCATTTCTCTTGCCTTTTTTCCCGGACTGTACTATGTAAACTTCTTCTCCATCTTCTACAGAAAATACTTGAGCTTTCTTTTTCTTTTTGCTATTAAAATGCCTTTCGGCATTCCTAGCATATTCAAGTAATGATTGTAACCTGCTTGTATGATGGTCTGCCATATGTTTTGTAATAAAACTGCTTATAGGTGCAATACTGCCTTTTAAGAATGCATTCTTTAATTGCTTTTCATATGGGGAATCTTGTGTTTGATCTTCAGGAACCTGCATTCCACAGTGGTTATTAAAACACTGTAATAATCTGGCATAGTACCGGCCAATTGTTTCACCTTCTTGTTGGATGCATTGATTAATGCAAGTCCAGTCTGCCCTAGGTTTCCATTTTTCAGAGATGCGGTCTGTGAGACCTTTTACTCTGGTGTCTAATTCTGCACTGCTATGTGGGAGGGGTCTTTGTGTAGCATCACAGGGATTCCAGCTCCCACTAATCATGTACCAATCTGGCCCTACAATCTAACTACTTTTTCTATCTCTTCTCCATTTAAGTTATAACTCAACCTCATTCCTTGTAAATCTTCTGAGAATTTTCTAAAATTAACCTTTGGATGGGGAATTCCCTCAGTGGCTTTCCGGATATCTTCCAGAGTCCAAGGTCTATACACTAAGATAGTTGGGTCCTGATTGTCTTGGCCTGCCTGAGGATTGGGTACTTCTATAAGTGGGCATATTTCTTCTTCTTCACTTATAGATCATGAATTCTTAACCATTTGCCATAACTCGATGCCTTCATCTGAGTTACCTGCCTTTGTTTGGGACCTGGTCCTAATGGGATCTCTAATTTTAGTCAGTTTTAGTTTCATAATATCTCTATCTTCAGTGACTACAGGATATCATGGGGGTGGACTAACCTGTTCACTTGCTTCATATTCTGGTAAGGGAGGCGGAGGTGCTGATGCTATTACTAAGTTATTGTCCTCCTTATCTAAAAACATTGCTTTTGAATTTTTGTTCTTTTGTTCCCTATGGTTTACTTCTTCAAGCCACCTGTGTGCCTGAGGAATTCCTAATTGACATTGCTTTTTTACCCGACCTTTGGAATCGGTTTTGAGCTGCTTAATAAGTTTGTTAAGCGAGGATTTTTCTAATTTTCCGTCGAACTCATATTTATTAACCCATTTTGAATGATATCTAATATTGTCGGCATGCTGCGACTGCATATATTTTGTGTCTTCTGTTAAATGTGGATTTTGGGGTCTTTTTGTGCAATTATTACCCATTTTGTTCTACCCTTTGATCGTTACGTAACTTCTCTTAATTTTTTAATGTGGTACCACGGATTTTGTTATAGTCTCTTCGGAATGACTGCCTACTTATTCTGTTTCTCCTGATCTAAGACAAGACAGTAATCTTTTTTGTCCCTGACTTGTAAGAAAAATACAGTCTGACAAAAACAATACACATCTAGTCCCTGATCTAAAACAGAAAACAGAAAAAAGTAGATTCACCTTACCTGAGCCCACATGATTGATCACCAATTCGGGAAAACCCATCCTTCAGTCACAGATCAGAAAGTGGCTGGCCTCTTTTGAATGAGAATTCAGTCGGAGGACTTTCCATATAAGAAGAACCGATTTGGTTTCTTCCCCGTACGGTTTCAACCACCTGGCCATCTGATCCGAGGTGAAGAGAGGGTTCCGGTCCGAAGGACCAATCTGTCAAAGGAAAAAACTTCAAAGACCAATTCACGTTAGGTTCAAGCAAGGCACCCTTTATTACTTGCAGCAAGGAGACAAAGCATGTAGGCACAAGGTTTGTCTGAATTACTGGTGATTATTATGTTATTCTTACACAGTTCTCTTCCTGTCACACAGAAAATGTTATTATTCTATTGCTGACGTAGTTAGACACAGATTTCTGTATGTTCTACAGAAAATGTTACTAGACATTGCTGACTAGGTTAGATTATTTGCTAGCTTGCAAAACATTTTGAGAAAAACAACCTGGCTTTGGGCTTATTTTAGCCCATTTTAACTTTTCAATTCTTTAATTGTACTGTTCTAATACATGTGTTACATTTTCTCTGGATTCAAGGTACATTTCTAGCTTTAGTACAAGTAATGCTGACTATGGTTTATACTTTCAAGCATCTATTGTTTTCTTTATCAAAGCTTCTAGCAGCTGCATACTTTCTCATGGCCTAAGCAGAAATGAATATCTCTTTGTTAGGTTTTATGACATTAGCAGAAATGAAATGTCTATTGTTATTTTCATGACATTAGCAGAAATGAAATGCCTCTTGTTAAGTTTCTAATAGCTGTGCAGATTCATGCAGTGTGAACAGAATAAATGTATTAACCCTTTTAAACCTCGAATGCACTAAGCATGCATATTACTATTATATATTTTTCTAACAAAACTGCTTCATCGAACTGAGTATGACCATTTCACTTGACCTATTTATTTTGTTTTTAATATAAGTTATTTTAATTAAAGTCATTTGTGGTGAGTCCTAGTTCCAGGTTTTGTTGTTTTTTCCTTTATTCTTTTGTAAAGTATGTACCAGTTTCCAGTAATATTTTTATTGTTTGTCAAGGTAGAGAGCTTAAAGTTCTCCAGTACTGTGAGCAGATTGCCACAGCATGTCACAGAATTCAAAATGACAAAAACAAAAAAGGAAAAAATGCTATCTTGTATTAAGAAGGAAGCTGCTACAAAAATGAATTACGCAAAACCTCACAATTGATGTAGTACATTTGTTTGCCTGTATACCCAAAGAAAAAGGCATCAGTATGTTTAATGATATTTTAATTCTAAATCATTCATTAAGTAGTGAGGACATTACTTTTTTATTGAATATGATGGATATGGTACTGCCCTACAATTTTAACTTTTTTGAATGGGAAACTTACAAACAAACCCCAGGAGTGGTAATGGATGCCTCAGTTACCCCATTTACGCAAATTTGGTTATGTGGGCTTGGGAGATCAAATATATGTTTCCCCTCTAATTTTTATTCCTAGTGTAAAATATATTTAAGGTTTCTAGATGATATTTTCATCTTGTGGAAGGGGCCAGAGGGACTGGTCCATGATTTCATTGAATATACTAATAGCAGTACCCCTTTTTTGAAGTTTACCTGTAATGTACATACATTCAAGCCACGGTGGTGCAGCAGTAGCATTGTCACCTCACAGCAAGAGGTTCTCCCGTTCGATTCTTGGCTGGAGCACCTTCTGTGTGGAGTCTGCATGTCCTCCCTGCATTCAAGTGGCCTTCAAAAGACATGCATGAATGGGCGTGCCTTCGTTGGAGGTTGGGCATCGAGCTGGCACCTCAGCACCATAAAAAATCTGCTGCCAATCAATAGCAGACCGGAGTTCTGCTGTGGCGACCCCTAACCTGGAAAAGCCGAAAGAAGAACAACAACCTGTAATGTACATTCAGATCAAATAAATTATTTGGACACAACTATTCCAGTACTAAAGGTGATTTGGAAATGATAATTTACAGAAAACCAACCTACACCAACATGTATTTATACTTTACCATCTGTCATCCTTTTCATTACAAGAAAAATTTACTGAAAGGGCAGTTTATTAGAATTGCCCAAATTACATCTAGCAAGGAAAGATTCAATGAGAAGGCTAACATTTTAGAGGAGATGTTTGTTCAGAGAGGTTGTCCCCATAAGATGATGAGGAAGATTAAGACCTGAGTTTTTAGGGGATGAAGAGACAAATATAAAACCGTTTTAGGACATGGATTGTCCATTGATTCAGGAGGTAATGCATGAGTTTGGGACAGAAATAATCGGAATTTTGAGAGGGCTTTGGTCTTACGATATTGTACCAGCACTGACAAGGTTGGTGAAATGGTTAGTAAATATTGAACACTTTTTAAGGTGAATGATAATATTTATAATTTGCTTGGTGATTTTTTAATACTTAGTTTTTAAAAACTACCAGTAAGATGAAAAATATATTTGAAAAAACAGGTACAGATCGTATTGATCCATCTTTTTGTAAGGGCACGAAAAAATGCTGTTTATGTAATCAATGCAAGTATATTTGTGTAGATACAGAACTGCAACTAGAAGATAATAATAGAACTAAACATTTTCCTAGATATGGGAATTGTAATAACAAGGGGCTCACATATATTGGCAGATGCACCTCCTACCCAGCCTTTTATACTGGAAAAACTGAAAGGTGTTTTAAGAAGTGGATATATCAACATGTCTTCAACATCCAGAAAGAAAATTTGAATAACACTTTGTACAAACATTCCCTTAATTGTTCCAAATTTAAAAAGTTCATTTTTGCTATATTGGACATAATTCTTATAGCCCTGGGGTGGGAGGGGGGTGCTTGGGAAACCAGGATAAAATACAGGGAACTTTTTTGGCAGTTAACATTTCCTGCCAATGTCTCCCCTGGTTTAAATGGCAATGTTATCCACCACCTTGTGTTGAAGATCAGAGCAGCAAAATTATAATAATACCTAGCTGGGATTTTATGGGTATGGGTTGTAATTGTGCTATTTTCAGATAACATATATTTTATAGTGCTTTTTTACTTTTTGATTTTTAAGTTTTATTTTTATTCTTATGAGAGTACTATATTAGATTTTGTTTCATTAGTTGTACTTCATATTATGAGTATTTTATGTTGTATTTTTGTATTTTGTACAAAATCTTAATATATACAGTACTTATTACTATGTTTATTTGTTGAAGAACTTCAAAGATTTTTATAAATATTTACTTCAAAGATTTTTATAAATATTAACAACTTTTTTTACACAGTTATGGCTGCATATACTTTTTTACTACATGTAATTTATAAATACACTGAGGACAAAAATAGTATATGCATTTATTTGGTTTTATGCTTGTTCATCATACACATATATTTATATATTTTATATATACGGACATTTATATTGTTGAGATTTATTTATTTCAGTATCAGCTTTTTATATTTTTTCATATATAAAAGTATTTTATAGGTAGTGAAGTTTTAGCAAATTATAGACTTCATTAGTGGTTGTGCACAGTTTTTCTACATATTACAATTCAGTGGAAAAAAGCTTTTGCTTAGAAATGTCTTGATTAATTGTTTTTTTAATTGGGAATGAAGTACCATTGGTTGGATTGCCAGCACGATTGCTTAAATTATGTATAATTTATGTGCTTTGTTACATACATATATGAAGTTCTGATGAAGTCACATGTTTTAGTTGGGACAAAACATTATATACATTTTTTATATTTTCAACTTTTCATTAAATTGTGTTTGCTACACCTTTTTTGTGCATTTTGTTTGGCTTCCTGGTGAGCTGTTCCAGTGGATACCTTTGTTTTCTTTATTTGGTTCGAAAAATGAATTAAGTCTTACATATATGAAGTCATTTCACATTTGTAATTTTCATCTTGTTAGCATCTTCACTACCCAGTGTGTTTCAGTTTGTTTTGGAAAGATTTACTGTAGCATGTGTGCTGAACTTATTGTATATATGTGCATTTATGTCCTGGCTTGGGGTATCACAGAATGTACTGGTTCTCTGAATTTCTTAAGTATTAGTAAGGTAATGATATGTTATATGGATATACAGCTAGTTGACAACAATACTGACTTGGCAAGAGCCCTCTCAGATCAGAGAAAGTGGAAGAATTATTCTGAAAAATAAGCTATGGTACAGGAGGTAGGAATAAAACCTTTTAATTATCAAGATGACAGACTAGATGGTTGTGTAATTAAAATATTCACATAGATGGGGCTACAAGTGATTGTGCTTAACAAAACCCCTTTCAAAAGCATTTATGTTATAAGATGACAATCTGCTTAGGGGTACAAAAATAAAGATAATACAGCATAAGCTTCAAATAAAAATATGTACACGTTTTTCAAACAATTATAAAATGTACCTACCAAAGAACCTTCTTAATTGTTGAATATTACAGCAGTTAAGATACAGTGAATTATATATAATAGTTATTTAAAATGGAACAATTTTAAGAAATGCTGTGTAGGAAATACAAGTGATCAAGTGAGTGCAATAACTTTTTGCATTCAAAGGACAAGGTAATTATTTATTTATTGACTGTTTATTTATTGAATTTTTATACCAAGGTAGAGCACTGATCATTTATGAACATTTTCAGTCTTAGACTGGAAGAGAGTACAAAAAATAAAGGAGAGGTATGTAGTAGTGGAGCACTGACATAATAATATTAAACAATGACAGTTACAATATTTACAATGGAGTATATAATATTTGCAGTTCTAATGACTTTAAATGTAGCAGATGTAACATGTAAGAGAGTATGAAGGTAAAAGGTATTATGAAAGTGAAAAATGCAGGTAAGTAGGGTAGTGTAGGTTATATAGCCAGCAGGGTTAGCCTGGGTTTTTAGATGGGACTTTAGTAATATGTAAAATTTATTGAAGGATGATATGTTCTTAAACATCTAAAAGGAGAGATTCCCAGAGATTAGAGCCAAGTACAGAGAAGGAACAGTTTGATACATGAAGTCGGGATTCTGGTGTTTGAAGAAGTGGACCTGAATGGCTGTGGTTTTTGAGGTTGTATGAAGGATTTTGTTATTTACATTTGGCTACTAGAGGAAGAAGGGAGTATTCTTACAGATGTTTATATAACTAAAAGCTCAGGATTACTTGTATTCTTTTCTTAACTGGGAGCCATTTGGTTTTTCCAAGGTTAGGCACTGATTTTCATTTATAGGCAAGTGAGATATGAAAGAAGAGATTTGATTTGAGATGCACTGAAAGATAAAATAATTCCTAGTAGACACAGATGCCACGTAAGGTTAACTATATTCCAGTCAAGAGTGAAAAATACACAAACACTACCACTGCAAAACTAGCTCAGATGGTCATAGGCCATAAAGACTCCCAAAATACCACGGATAAAATTCAAATAAAATCTTCTTTTATTAGTAGTACAAAAGGAATAAGTGCTTTCATCCTGCTTAACAGAACTTCATCAGATTCAACAATAAAATAGCATTCCAGGTGCTTATATGGATGTGCAAATGAGGTAAAAGGAAGTGATGTATTAATTAAGAACTCTAGCTACTTAAAGAAATAGGTACGTTACAACATAAATAACCTGTACCAAAATAACATGAATAAAAAAAAAAATTTTCAATAAAAAAACATATTGAAACACTTGCATGTTAAAATGCACTTTAAAATACATGTAAAAAGTGTGTTTTTAAAAAATATATATTAAAAAATGTGTGTACTAAAAAGTACTATATGATGTTTTGCGTTATGTTGTATCACTCAGGCTCTAAGTTCTAAAATAGGTTTGAGGGGATGTAATCGTTAATACCTGGGGGGTTACTGGCACTAAGCCTTAACTGTCAAACCACTTCTTTCTCTTCTAAAAAGAGTTTAGAGTTACCACCCCTAGGATTAACAAATACTTTTTCTAGAATAGCAAATTTAAAGGTGTGATAAGTTTTGTTGTTCATCAAGTGTCTATATAAAGCGCTATTTGTATTCTTCATTCTAATATTATACATATGCTCATAGATTCTATTCTTTAAAGGTCTTTCAGTTTTCCCGACATAAAATGCTGGGCATGTGGGACACATTCTCAAAACTACTCTTGAGATTAACACCTGTTTTATACACAAAAGTCAATGAAATTCCTAATAAATTGTAAATGTCCCCATCACCCCTAAGGACATTCCAATTTCTTGACACCACTTCTTTAATCACTGACGAATAAGGACTGACCTTGAGCACCATAGCTCTGGAATGCACACTATCATTCAAATTTCTGCCCCCAGATGTCAGACCAACTCCTAACAGTGATTTGTACTGTAATCCCCATTGTGATAAGGCATAATGAACCGTCTCATCCACTAAGTGGGGTAGATACCCTCTTTCTAAAAATATATTCCCCACAACTTTTAATTTGTTAACAACAGTGGTGTATTTAGATGTCATTCTAGCCACCCTAATACATTGGCCTTTAAGTATGCTCTTTTTCTGTGACATAGGGTGGCAACTGTTGTAGTCTAAGTAAGAGTTGCTAAAAGTGGGTTTGTGGTAGATATTAGATTTAAACCCATTCTCTGTGTGGGATACGTATGTGTCCAGATAGGGTATGCCTTTCTCACTATATGAGTGAGTGAACTTAAAATAAGGGCAGACACTGTTCAGAAATGCTGCAAACTTTTCAACATCCTTTGTGTCTCCCTTCCATAGAACAAACAGGTCATCCAAAAATCGGACAGAAAGTTTCAGTTTACTTGAAAAAGGACTGTTAAATACATGTCTGCATTACCACTCAGTCAAAACAAGATTTGCTAATATGGGGGCACAAGATGCCCCCATAGCAGCACCTTTGATTTGCTTGAAATACTCCCCCTCAAAATAGATGAAATTGTTATCTAGGACACTAGTCATGAATTCCAACAACATTTGAATCTTATGACTGTCCAATGTAGTATATTTGACCATAGATTTATGAAAGAGTTCCAATCCTACATCCTTAGGTATGGAATTAAACAAATCAACCACATCAATAGTTAAAAATAATAAATCCTTTTCCCATAGTTCACTTTTAATTCTACCTAAAATATCCCAGGAGTCTTTTAAAAGATAATGAATGTTGTAGGAATGTTTAAGCCAAGTATCTATAATGACTCCAAAGGGAAATGTTTTAGACTTACTCCCTGCTACTATAGGTCGAAAAGGGGGTTGTGTCACATTTTTATGAACTTTGGGATTACAAAAGATGTAGGCTTGTAGGGGGTTCTTAACTTCAAGGAAATTGTATGTATCCATAGTAATCCTCTGCTCTAGCAAGTATTCTTCCAGTTCCAAATCTATATGTCTGTACGCTATATGTATCTCATATAGTAATACAGACTCATATACTTCCAAATTGTTTAAAATGTCGTACATCTTGTTTAAGTAGTCCATTTGATTATACATCACAATGCCCCCTCCCTTGTCAAGTTTCATAACCCTTATGTCTGCGTCTTGACTTAATTTCTGAAAAATCTCCCTTTCAGGTTTACTCAAGTTATATACCTTTCTCTTTTTCCCTTTTGTAGCTTCATAAGCCTTGTATATGTCCTCAGTGACTAGCTTATCAAAGGTTTGTAAAAAAGGGTTTAAGGGAGGTTTGTATGTGCTCTTTTTCTTAATAGTGGATTCCTGAATTTGCTGGGCCTAATCTTTAAAGTGAATGGCCAAGTGCTGTTTTCTAATAAAAAAGTTTCATCTCAATCAATGTATCTACTAAATCAAAATGTGTAGTAGGTATGTATTTCATCCCTTTGGATAACAGGGAGAAATGATCCTTTGTCACTTCACAACCAGTGTAATTGAAAATATTAAAATTTTTGTTGCTGTAAACTACCTCATTTTTAATTAAAATCTCATCTTGTTACCCTTTCCAATGGCTGATTTGGAGCCGAGACAGAGAGAGAGAGAAATAGGGTAGGAGAGTCAATATGCCTATAACAGGAGGGAGATGATCATTTTATGAGTGTTCTCTAGATGAGTGCAAAGGAAAGACAGACATCTAGCCATAGCCATAACCCAAAGTATTTAAAAGATGATTTTTGCTCTATAGGTAAGCAGTTGTGATCATGGATTATGAGGGCAATGTTATTTTTTCTGAGTTTACTTTGGTGATAATCAACATATCTTTTGTTGTGACAAATTTGAGAAACAGTCCTTAATTCTCTATTTATGGAATGAGATAGTAAAAGTCTGATTGTTGATCTTACTGAGGAGCCGAGAGAGAGTGATTTGAGCAGTGAAGTACAATATTGTCTGCATGTACTAAGAAAAGGACATGAGGCAGGGCATACTGGAGTTTATAGTAAGGTTGCAAGAAATGACCCTTGGGGGACCCCTTTAAGTAGAGGAGGTGGAGTGGGAGGCAGAATGACTGTTACAGTTGATTGTGAAGAAGTGGTTGTTGAGATAGTTGCCGAACCAGTGGATGATGTCAGAGCTGATGTCTAGTTCAGAAAGGTGAATAATGAGGGTGGGATCATCAACTAGGTCAAAGGCTTTGGCAAGATCCATAACTATGGCTCCAGAAAGCATTCCTCTGTCCATATCCATTGAGAAGGTATGAGTTAAAGACCAAAGGGCAGTGAAAGTGCTTTAAATACAGAATCCATGTTGTTTGTGAGATAATAAGTGGTATTGGTTAATGTAGTGTGTAAGGTGTTGGAAGATGACATTCTCAAAGATTTTGCATAAGGTGGAAAGGATGGAAATAAGTCAATAGTGGGAAGGGAGTGAAATTTGTTTCTGTTGAGGAACATGTTTCACTATGGCTGTTTTCCAGATATTATGCATATTATTAGACGTTAAACACAGGCTGAATATATGTTGAAGTGGTTTAACAGTGGAATCTTGGGAGTAATAGATAAATCAGGGGTGGATATTGTCAATGCACATGGAAAACTATTGAGCTTTATTTGTTCAAGTAGTGTCCTTGGTTGAGATGTGTTGAAAATATAACAATGGAATGTATTCAGGTGGTCAGGTTATGAGAAAAGAATGGTGTGAAGGGATGTAAGAAGGATTCAGGAGATCACTGAAGTGTTTCAGCAGCTGTTCTGCAAAGGGGAGGTAAATGCAGTATGATATGAATTGGGTTGTTTGCTGGCAGTGAGGCTATTAACCTCCTTCCAGAATATTTATTACTGTATTTGTTGGATTTCTGTTGAAAAATCATGGACTGGCTTATGAAGTGTCTAATGGCTTTTAATCTGGATTGCATAGGCTGGTAAAGGTGTCTCTGTTGTGCAGTGTAGTTCCATTTATGCCAGGCTTTATTCCTTAGGATTTAGGAGTGTTTTAATTTATATATTAGCTACTCCTTGAGCTTGTTTTTATATAGTTGTGTGATTACTGGAATACAGGAAACTTGAATTTTCAGTAAATGGTTGATGAAGAGCTCAGCAGCCCTGCTTAAATGTGAGGTCTTAAGGATGTCAGTCCAGGTACTGGTAGATATAATTGATTTAAGAGTGGAGATATTAGAATTAAATTGGACTCTAAAGGATATTAGCATAGGGAAAATCTTTAGTACTGGGCATAGAACAGAGAAGTTAATGAGAGATCAATCACTAAGTGAAGGGGAATGGATAGTGATATCTGAGATAATGGGGGAGTCATTAGTTATGATAGGGTCAATTAAGAAATGATTTAAGGAACTGAGATTAGGTCTGGTGGGTTACTCAACTAGTTGTATGATATTGTGGTGATTAAATGTTGGTTTGGATGGGTTCAGGAAAATGAAGTTAAAATCTTCTAAGATTATGGCATTTTTATTGGTGTGACTATTGATTGCTTGCAGCAGTCTTTTTAAATTTTCTAGTTAGGTGTAAAATGGAAGATAGTAAGAATAATTCCTTGTGGGGGGGTGGGGCAGAACCTGAATGACTAACTGAAAGCAGCAGTATTTTAGAGCTCTGTATAACTAGTTAAATACGCCAAAAAAAGTATTCTTTTTTTTCTTCAAAGTATAAAATCTTATAGATAAAGGACTAATTTACATAATTAGAAACTTTGGTGAAGTTTTACAAATAATTTCCTGTCAAAAAGCTTGGAGATATATTCATTTGTTAAAATGAGCAACTCAAAGAATTCTCACTACAATGCTGCCTTAAAGAAGGAACTACAACATATGGCATCTACCCTGCAGGAATTGTCATTGAAGACGGATGATTTTAAAGAGAACCTGGAAAATCTTAAAACAAGCAGTCATAAACAGGCTGACACCCTCAAGGAAATGCTACAACAACACCAGACAAGGATAGCAGAAATAGAGGTTTCTCTAAATGACTTAGAAAGCAGACTTAAGGATGAAGAAACACAGAAAGAACTGCTTCTTAAACAAAACACTTGGTTGGTTAGTAAAGTAGATGACTTGGAAAATAGGGAGAGGAGAAATAACATCAAGATTTTCGGATTACCTGAAATCAAAGAAGGTGAGGATATTATTTCCTTTTTATCAAGCTGGATCCCTGACTTTTTAAACTTAAAAGAAGGACTTTCCTTTGGCATTGAAAGGGCACACAGAGCTCCTGGGAAACCTTCAACTAACTCAAACTCTCCTCCTAGGTCAATAATTATCAAATTTCTTTCATACTTGGACAAGGAACTGATTTTAAGATCTGCTTGGAGGAAGGCACCTCTAAAATATAAACAGAGCCTGATATGATTTGATAACGACTATTCATCTAGAATAATGGAACAAAGGAAAAAAGTGTGGTCAATGATAAAGTTTCTGAAACAAAATAACATCAAGGCACAACTTGCATATCCAGCTAAGATAAGAATACTGTATGACAATGAGATGAGGACTTTTATTGACTTAGAGGAGGCCTCTTCATTTATTAAAACTAATAATGTGATTACTTTACCAGAAGATATGGATTGGATGTCACCTTCTCTCAGGAGAACAAAAGAAACAAATGTCTGGACATGTCAAAAAGAAGAAGCAAAAGACTGATACTGTTACAGCCAAATCTCTCAAAGCATCTACTATGATATAAATTGTTTTAACATTACTTTAAAGGACCAATTTTACTGCTTGGCATTTTAAAACGAAGGTAACTAACTACTGAAATCTTTATCTATATTTTTTGAAAATAGATGACACATGACAGTTTTCACATTACCTCAGGTATGTAAAACGGTACTTTTCTTTCACAGAAGGAGGGTTATATAGCACAAATAATATTTATACTGTAAATCAACATACATAGTATATGTGTATTCTCTCTCAATTTCTTTCTCCCTTTTCTCATTATTTATTTTAACTGCATCTTGTCTCCCTTTCTAAATTCACTCCTTTTTACTATACTAATATAGTCTGTATATATTTAATAACTCACTATCTATACATAGATAAATAATAGTTTAAAATCTAGTTTTAAGGTAGACTAATTGGAATAGTAAACTTCATTAATTATTACAATATTTATTAGATTAATGATGGTCACTGTTATGCTTATTGGGATTGGGGACATGTTCGTGATTAACTCTGAAATATTCCATTCATGTACATATGTCCTTTGAATTATTTCCTTTTAGCATTAACAAATACATAAAAAAGGAAAAGAAGTGAAGCTTTCTTCACATTCTATTTGCGTTGCCATAGCAACAGTAAACAATTGATGCAGTTTCTCAGGACACTGTGAATCTGCGAAGTGCATTTAGCCTCACAGATAACAAATAGTAAGAAAAAGTAATGTTGTTTAGTTATTAAAATGAAAAACACCCTAAACAAGGTAAAATAAATACATAATAGGATTATTTGTAAATATTTTATGATTTATCCTCACAGGATTACTTATTCCTGGAAACACAACTGAAATGTTCCCAAACTACATGTGCATTGAAATGTAGCTGCTTGATTAAAAAGTATTATAGCAATAACCCACGCCTGGGTGTGGGTAATGCTGGATTTGCCTACGGTTGGTGTGGTTTGGTCACGAGGGCAAAGCCCAAGTGGCCAAAGACAACCGTGTGTAAATCCAGCATTACCCACACCCAGAAGTGGGTTATTGCTATTATACAATGACATCATTTAAGAAAAAAAATAATTACTTTTCTTAAATAATGGCATTGTATAATGCCTCCTTGCTGCCCTTCCGCAGCTGTCTGGTATTCTGCGGCAGTTCTGATGTACTGCGCATGCGTATGCTTACGCAGTACATCAGAGCTGTGGTCGAAAGCAATGGAGAAAGCAAGATCTCTGTTGCTTTTTGCAAACTGTCTCGCTATGTTAAAGGAGTTTAACATAGCGAGACAGCTTTAGAAAAGCAACGGAGAATCTCTGTTGCTTTTTTTAAAGCTGCCTCGCTATGTTAAACCCATTTAACATAGTGAGACACTTTTAAAAAAGCAACGGAGATAGGAAGATCTCCGTTACTTTTTTTAAAGCTGTCTTGCTATGTTAAACTCGTTTAACATAGTGACACAGTGTGTAAAAAGCAACGGAGATCTTGCGTTCTCCGTTGCTGTAAAAAAAAGAATTATACTAATGGAAAAAGACAGTAATACCAAAACCTGCTCCAGGGGGAAAAGAGGCCAATGAATATCCAGGTGTAACCAAGTCTGTCTTGAGTCAGAAACACTCGTAGATGTAAAAACACTCCTTTATTAACGCAGACAATTCTCCCAGTAAAACACGTTTTCGTTGTTGAATACAACTTCTTCAGACATCATACAGAAGGTTTTCACGTTGCTTAAATACATTGAGTAGCCAACCCTCTAATTAAACAATTAAGTAATTAAAGCAACAAACCCTGAACATGTTGTACCATAGTGTTATAGATAATTCAACTAAGCACAAAAAGCTTATATTAACACTGCACTAATATGTTGGTGAATAGATGAATAGTTATACAAAATTTTATACAAAGATTTTATAGTCATATTAAAAAATATATATATAAAAATATATATGTATATATATAAAAAATAAAAATAAAATATATATATAAAATATACATAATGTATTAAACTAGACTTGCCTTTAATTTTAAAATAGGCTTGATAGAAACATAATCGTTCAAGCCTGGTTTTTTATTTGATTCCAGGGAAATTTGCCAAAAAGTTTCCCTTTGTTCCAACTTGGCCTGCCATGGTCCTCCCCTAGGGTCCCTGTATATATTTTCCAGGACAAAGAATTTATATCTGGCTGTAGGGCATGTGGATATATGTTTGTACAAAGCATTATTGTTGTTTTCTTTTTGTACATCGTACATATGTTCATATATCCTACGTTTGAGACTTCGCTCAGTTTTGCCCACATAATATGCTGGACATTGAGTACATGTAGCCAGATATATAACCCGTTGGCTGTTACAATTATAATATGCCCTAGCTTTGATCACTCTATTCAGGGCTGAAAGGGTTACTTGTTCGTCATGTAAGATGTGGGAACATTGAGCACAAGTCCCACATCTATAGGTACCCTTACGTGTGCGTGCGGATTTATTCTGGTTAGGACCATGTTCCAAAATACTCTTTATATTTTTCCCTTTACTGTAAACTGTTCTCATACTTTTACCATGTAAATTAGGCAAGTCAGTAATTTCTAAAAATGTATTCCATTCCTGGGAAATAATGTCCTTGATGTAACTAGAGTTGGTACTATATTGTGTAATAAAGGCTTGCTGAAATTCTAAATTGTTGTCTATGGTGTCCTGACCTTGAGAAATGATCCTGACCCTAACACCGGGATAAATCTGTCCCTTCTACCAGCCATTACCTGATCCCTAATGTTATGAATGAAATCCTCCGGGTAACCCCTATCCCGAAACATAATGCTCAATTTTTGACATTCTAATAGAAATTGTTCATCGTCAGAGGTCATCCGTGATATTCTAACGAATTGCCCCTTGACGATGCCCTTTTGGTACATAGGGTGTAGACTTTTGAAATGGATATAACTGTTAGAGAAAGTAGGCTTTCTGTATACAGTAGATTGAAATCTTCCTTCCCTGTCTACACTGAGCAGGACATCCAAGTATTCTACCCTGTTCTCATGGACTTGATGTGTAAATGTAAGAAAATCTGTAGTGGAGGCCAAATACTCCATAAATTCCTGAATAAGGTTGTCTGGTCCTGTCCAAAAAATACAGATATCGTCGAGAAACCTATAATAGGCAACCCAGTATTGTTTGTAAGGACTGTTCAATACATATTTACTCTCCCAAATGGACAGAATAATGTCAGCATATGTGGGGGCACAATTGGCCCCCATGGCTACCCCAGAAGTTTGCTTGTAATATTCACCTGTAAAGTAAATAAAATTGTAATACAAAACAAGTTTCATGAGATTCATAATCAGAAAATTGTCCCGATTATTGGCTTTGGGGCAAGATGTAAGTGCTTCATCTAACCATTGCAGACCTGTTTCATGTGGGATTACCGAGAATAGGGGCAGGCCAAGTTGGAACAAAGGGAAACTTTTTGGCAAATTTCCCTGGAATCAAATAAAAAACCAGGCTTGAACGATTATGTTTCTATCAAGCCTATTTTAAAATTAAAGGCAAGTCTAGTTTAATACATTATGTATATTTTATATATATATTTTATTTTTATTTTTTATATATATACATATATATTTTTATATATATATTTTTTAATATGACTATAAAATCTTTGTATAAAATTTTGTATAACTATTCATCTATTCACCAACATATTAGTGCAGTGTTAATATAAGCTTTTTGTGCTTAGTTGAATTATCTATAACACTATGGTACAACATGTTCAGGGTTTGTTGCTTTAATTACTTAATTGTTTAATTAGAGGGTTGGCTACTCAATGTATTTAAGCAACGTGAAAACCTTCTGTATGATGTCTGAAGAAGTTGTATTCAACAACGAAAACGTGTTTTACTGGGAGAATTGTCTGCGTTAATAAAGGAGTGTTTTTACATCTATGAGTGTTTCTGACTCAAGACAGACTTGGTTACACCTGGATATTCATTGGCCTCTTTTCCCCCTGGAGCAGGTTTTGGTATTACTGTGTTTTTTTAGTTACCTGCTTATTCTCCTTTTTTGGTGTTTTGTGCTACTATGGAGGATTCGGGGGAAATTTCAGCAGCCGATATCCGTACTAATTCATTTCGCTCAGAGATGGGCGAAATACGTAGACTTTCTGGACAATTAAGTCAACTGATAGATATTCTTGTGCCCTTGGGGAAGGGCTTGCAACAGGCTTTATCGAAACCTGTTCACCATGCTAACCTGGACAAACAAGACTTGCCGGTTATCGCTGGCACATCGGAATACAGAGGAACATCTTTTCCCGGCGACGGACGTCATCTAAACTCGACGGATTTTCAGAGAACGCCGGTTCTCTTACAAACGGCGAACGAGCAGGGTCTGAAGTCTCCAGAACGAACAGGGCTCAGCCAAGCACCAGTTTCCACGTTTCAAGAGTGGTACAAGGACATACCTTCATTCGATACTCACAGAAGTCACGTACAGGCGAACGAAAGGAACTTTAATTTTCAAGACTCTATGGGGGCACTGGAGACATCTTTGTATAGGTACAGAAGTCTTAATTTAGATAACATGTACCTTAATGAATGTTTGATTAAGCGACTAGTGCCCAAGGGTCTGAGGATACATAAGTATCCTAACAATGTTATTAAAGATAGTGATTTTCACAAAGAGTTAGTTAATGCATTTGACAACTGTGGGTTAGCTATTGTTCAGGCTATTATTAGAAACAACGAAAAAGAGATCATGTTACTGGACAAGGACATTGAAAAATATAATGAAGCTGTGACTACTGATCTTTTGTTTCAGGTTGAGGAAACTAAAAAGAAATATTATAAAATGAGACTAGATATTGACAGCAAATGTGATGTTATTGTTAAAAGGAAATACAAAAAATTACAGAGGGACATCAGAGAATACAGTGAAGGCTGTCAATATCCTATGCCAGCTACTACCCAAGGGTACACCCAAAAACAATATAGACCGGTATCTTATTCAGAACAGGTATTCCAAGAACGTGAACAACCAATAGATAGGTTTCATGAATGGGCAGCTGAACCACTCCCCAGGAGATCCGAAAGGATTCGCAACCAGCGAAAAACCCCTCAGCCTTTTTCCCCCGAACGTCCCCCGTACAGGGGGAACATGAGGAACAACATGAAAGGGTGTTAGAGACTACTTCCAACGAGACAACAGATATTATAGAGATATTTCATAGTGGTATTGATGATGTTGAATTTCCCTATACCATATGTAAAAAAGCTGGTTATTCTATTTACAACTACAGCCATTTACACATTACTGATACTTTTTTTGAACTATTTACCAAGGGACTTAAATATGTCCCTAGTAGGAGTAGTAATGTTACACAAGTTATAGTGGACCTGAAGTTATTCATTAGAAAACTCAACTTGGAAAATCTCATGGGACACAGTGACCCAATTAGACAGGATTTTCCGCATAGAACTAGTACTTTTAATCCTCCACTTCATCCCCAATTGAAAAATCTCGAAATGAGAATAGAACAAAAGATCAGGAATCAAAGTAAACATACTAGATTTGCTTCTAATTTAACCCCTTCTGAAAAGCAACTGTTGGACACTTTGAGACAGGACACAAGTATTAGGGTTATGGAACCGGATAAAGGAGGGGGTATGGTCATCATGGACCAGGTTCTGTATGAAGGTAAAATGAACAGTATACTTAACAACCAATCCAGATACAGTATAGTTTCACTAAACGAAATTAATATAGCTTATAAAAAAATAGATCTTGCTATAAAAAATCTTCTGGACATAGGCACTATAGATCAAAGCACCTATGTCTTTTTACACAACGCAGAACCGAGGGTACCATCCATTTTCGGAGTACCCAAGGTCCATAAAAACTTACACGACCCCCCTTTAAGACCTATAGTGGCTGCCCAGGGTTCAAAAATCTCTACTATTTCCAAGTTTCTGGACTACCAGTTTAAGAAATTGTGGCCTAAAGCTAACCATTTACTTAAAGATTCGTGGGAATTTTTGAAACAAGTAACCCCGGATTTAATGGTACCTAACTTAAAATTCCTGACCATAGACGTCGTGGACCTATTCTCGGTAATCCCACATGAAACAGGTCTGCAATGGTTAGATGAAGCACTTACATCTTGCCCCAAAGCCAATAATCGGGACAATTTTCTGATTATGAATCTCATGAAACTTGTTTTGTATTACAATTTTATTTACTTTACAGGTGAATATTACAAGCAAACTTCTGGGGTAGCCATGGGGGCCAATTGTGCCCCCACATATGCTGACATTATTCTGTCCATTTGGGAGAGTAAATATGTATTGAACAGTCCTTACAAACAATACTGGGTTGCCTATTATAGGTTTCTCGACGATATCTGTATTTTTTGGACAGGACCAGACAACCTTATTCAGGAATTTATGGAGTATTTGGCCTCCACTACAGATTTTCTTACATTTACACATCAAGTCCATGAGAACAGGGTAGAATACTTGGATGTCCTGCTCAGTGTAGACAGGGAAGGAAGATTTCAATCTACTGTATACAGAAAGCCTACTTTCTCTAACAGTTATATCCATTTCAAAAGTCTACACCCTATGTACCAAAAAAGGGGCATCGTCAAGGGGCAATTCGTTAGAATATCACGGATGACCTCTGACGATGAACAATTTCTATTAGAATGTCAAAAATTGAGCATTATGTTTCGGGATAGGGGTTACCCGGAGGATTTCATTCATAACATTAGGGATCAGGTAATGGCTGGTAGAAGGGACAGATTTATCCCGGTGTTAGGGTCAGGGATCATTTCTCAAGGTCAGGACACCATAGACAACAATTTAGAATTTCAGCAAGCCTTTATTACACAATATAGTACCAACTCTAGTTACATCAAGGACATTATTTCCCAGGAATGGAATACATTTTTAGAAATTACTGACTTGCCTAATTTACATGGTAAAAGTATGAGAACAGTTTACAGTAAAGGGAAAAATATAAAGAGTATTTTGGAACATGGTCCTACCCAGAATAAATCCGCACGTACACGTAAGGGTACCTATAGATGTGGGACTTGTGCTCAATGTTCCCACATCTTACATGACAAACAAGTAACCCTTTCAGCCCTGAATAGAGTGATCAAAGCTAGGGCATATTATAATTGTAACAGCCAACGGGTTATATATCTGGCTACATGTACTCAATGTCCAGCATATTATGTGGGCAAAACTGAGCGAAGTCTCAAACGTAGGATATATGAACATATGTACGATGTACAAAAAGAAAACAACAATAATGCTTTGTACAAACATATATCCACATGCCCTACAGCCAGATATAAATTCTTTGTCCTGGAAAATATATACAGGGACCCTAGGGGAGGACCATGGCAGGCCAAGTTGGAACAAAGGGAAACTTTTTGGCAAATTTCCCTGGAATCAAATAAAAAACCAGGCTTGAATGATTATGTTTCTATCAAGCCTATTTTAAAATTAAAGGCAAGTCTAGTTTAATACATTATGTATATTTTATATATATATTTTATTTTTATTTTTTATATATATACATATATATTTTTATATATATTTTTTTTAATATGACTATAAAATCTTTGTATAAAATTTTGTATAACTATTCATCTATTCACCAACATATTAGTGCAGTGTTAATATAAGCTTTTTGTGCTTAGTTGAATTATCTATAACACTATGGTACAACATGTTCAGGGTTTGTTGCTTTAATTACTTAATTGTTTAATTAGAGGGTTGGCTACTCAATGTATTTAAGCAACGTGAAAACCTTCTGTATGATGTCTGAAGAAGTTGTATTCAACAACGAAAACGTGTTTTACTGGGAGAATTGTCTGCGTTAATAAAGGAGTGTTTTTACATCTACGAGTGTTTCTGACTCAAGACAGACTTGGTTACACCTGGATATTCATTGGCCTCTTTTCCCCCTGGAGCAGGTTTTGGTATTACTGTGCTTTTTTAGTTACCTGCTTATTCTCCTTTTTTGGTGTTTTGTACTAATGGAAAAAGTCCGGGCGACCAGACCTTTTTCCATTACTATAACTGATTTACAACGTGCTTGCTGACCAATCAGCGTGCATGTTTTGGAATATTAATGGGTGGTCATTGTACAATACCCACTTTAACATGCTGATTTCACAAGTTGTCTGCACTGTAAAAGTTACATTTTATATGTTACTTGAAATTGTCAGACTCTAGAGCATATGAAAAGATACATATTACTTTTTGCAACATGTTATCTTTGCAGTTACCTCACACTCTGTACAAACTCACTTGGTGACTGATAACTATTCATTTAAAATATCAGTTTAAATATTAAATGTGCCCTTGAAATGCTATTGACATTTTGACAAAATATCTGAACTGTAAAATGAATGACTTGAAAGAAGTGAAGTAATGTATAAATTTCAAAGACAGTTCTTGACACTACAGTAAAAGTAAAAATATATATTCACAAGGAAGTATTGAAATGTTTTAGTCTTACAGTTAAAATAGCTTACTGTCAAAATTTTGCGATATCAGAAAGTTTGAAGAGCTAGGAAATTACTATTCTTTGTCTTTATAATGATTATTAGACAGATGTTAGACTCTGCTTAGTTTAATGAATTGTGACATATGTTTATGAGGAAAAGTGGACTCAATTACTCACATTGGACTACACATTCCTGGAAACTCAACTGAAATGTTCCCAAATTACTTGTGAATTTAAATGAAACTGCCTGATTAATAAGCATAATTTACTTTAACAACCTGAATCCATAAGCTATCTGCTCTATATATGTTACATTATATATGTCACTTGCATATGACAGTCTCTAGAGCACACGAAAAAATACATTTTATTTTGCAACATGTTATATTTGCACTAACCATACACTCTAAACTAACTCAACTGGCAACTGACAAGTTATTTATTTGAAACATCAGTCTAAATATTAATTGTGTCCTTGAAATATTGTTGCTGTTTTGACAAAACAAAACCTGAATTAAAAAAGGAATGATTTGAAGAAGTGAAGTATTGTACAGATTTCAAAGACAGCTATTGACACTATAATATAAGTAGAAATGTATACATGCAAGGAAAAATTTAAATGCTTTATAGTTTTAGTTAAAATAGCTTATTGTTAACTTTTTGCTTTATCAGAAAATTTAAAGAGCTAGGTAATTATTTCTAATTTGTCTTTATAATGTTTACTAAAGTGATGTTAGTCACTGACTTGTTTAATGGATTGTGAGTCATGTACAAGATGGACTACTGAATGTTATTTCTGTTTACCTATGTTTGCTGAATTTCTTTTATTAGTACTAATTTAAAATAAGGGAAAGGAAGGGAAGGAAATATCTGTTTTTGGTCAAGGGAGGAGAGGCTTAAGAGTATTCTAACTGCCCCGAGAACTCTCTAAGATACTCTAAATACTATTTGATTAATACTTACGTAAGGTAAGTCTTGATTACCATATAAGTACCTTCACATTCATTCTAGACCTGATGTGATTACCCATTCTGGAAGCAGGAGGTTCCCTTTGCAGGATGGGAACTGTCAGGGTAATCATAGTTCATTCTTAGACTCTGCTTTGTAAATCTATAAATATATAAAAGCACTGCACACTAGAATGTAGGGTGCCTCTACTTGGGTCTATATTATAACATCGAAGTTTTAAAACTTCAAATGTTATAATATCGAACCCTTTAGAGTGAAAGCTGACAATAGCAAAGCCTCGGAGCATAGAAATTTTACCTAGGGTAAGATTTCGGTGGTCCATTCCCTGGCTTCTCTATTTACAGCACTGTGGTGCGATGGTTATGGACCAGGTTTAGGAAGTGAGCAAATGGACATTACAGATTGGGTTCAGGTAAGTGTGGTGCAATGGTTACGGACCAGGTTAAGGTAAGTGAGCGAATGGACTGGGGTAACGTGAGTGTGCGGTAGTTTGGGACTTTAGGGTTATGGCATGGGTGAGGTGAGTGTGCAGTAGTGACAGACTTTAGGGTTAGGGGCGGGTTAAGTGAGTTAGGGTTAGGGCACGGGTCAGGTAAATGTGTGATTGTGTGGATGTGAGGGTTAGGGTGGGGTAGGTGATTTAGGGTTAGGGATCGGGTAAGGTGAGTGTGCGATAGTTAGGGACCTTAGGGTTAGGGTTGGGTTAAGGTAAGTGGTTAGCTAGTGGTGTATGTGTTTTAGTGTAGGGTTTCGTGAAGTGTATGTGTGTGGATTATTTATTTTGGTGTGCTTGAGTAGTGTGTATGTTTGTCGGAATAGCAAATTTTTTTCCTGGGAAAAATTTGCTATTCTGACTGTTCGGTTTTCTGATGTTTCAATTGAATAGTTTTGATATTATAACATTCGATGTTTTTAGACTTCGATGTTATAATATAGATCCCCTCTCCTCAGAGTCAGGATACCACTGTTAAGCCACGTCTTTTCATAAGTGTAAGTTGAAGTTGGTGAGCTGAAGAGTGGGAAAGTAAAGGAAGACAGTACACCTACAGTAAATTCATATTTCATTGGTAATCACTCATTGTCTCCTGTAGAGTCCTTTTAGTCAAATTATTTTAGGAATAATCTATTTGTTCTGAAACCACACAAAAGACCAGTGAAAAGAGCTCTACTTTCCAAAATAAGAATTTAATAAAAACCTTTTAGTTGTCTCTCCTCTCCTAGCGCCTCGGCTGCAAGCCTTTACAGAGTAAAAAAAGTGAAGCTCACTCACACAGTCCTTTTATACAGCTGCCATATCAATTAACAATTCATTACATAATAAAATCAGTTCCTAATTGTTAAGCTAACAATTAACCCATGAAATTCTGCCAATTGCACTCTTTATTCATTCCTAAAGGCTGCAAAGTTTCATATTTCATTATTAAAATTGCTTCCTTTCTTCTTAAAATCTTTTTCAATACATTTTCATCTCCATGTCTGTTGTATACTTGTTCCAAAATTGTGACTTTCATATTGTCTATTATACCCCATGTTCTGAATGAAAATGTTCTGCCACTGGGCTGCTCATCTTCCTATTTTTAACATCCCTAACATGTTCTTTTATTCTCTCAGCCAGACTTCTTTTAGTTTCCCCAATATAGCCTTTGCCACAAAAGCATTTTATAAGATATATAATCCCCCTGCTAGTGCAGTTAAATGTTCCTATAGTATTAAAACTTTTCCCCTTAATATCTTCAGCTTCTCTGATTATATAAGGGCATATTGCACACTTTCCACAAGGGAAAGTTCCCTTCCTTGTTATTGCACATGCTAGCTTCTGTGTTGGTCTCTCAAACCTGCCTCTTACTAAAGAATCCTTCAAACTTCTCCCTCTCTGGAAAGAAATAGTAAGCTCAACATTCACCAAAGAAGGTACCAGCCGAGGCACTAGGAGAGGAGAGACAACTAAAAGGTTTTTATTAAATTCTTATTTTGGAAAGTAGAGCTGTTTTCACTGGTCTTTTGTGTGGTTTCAGAATAATCTATTTGTTGTTGGCTTATTTAGTGTATGCTCATCTGTTGCATTTAATTTATCCAAAATGACATATCTGACATGTTTGGGATCTCTTAAGGGTTACTAAATATTGGATATTTTCAAAGTCAACATAATAATTGTTTACACTACTAACATTCCATCCTGATATATAAAATACTATAGAACAATAATAGAATAATATAGAATTTCATATCTCTTTTAATAAAATTCTCCATATAATAATTTAACATATGGAGCTCAGCTGATATTGTTGGTTAAAGGTATGAGTGATAATCCAATAGATCTATCTTTATCTATTGGATTAGGAATGACTTTCATTCCATGTTTAATGGGAAATTCTTATTTATTTGTATTTGATACTTTAGAATTGATGTTTTATAGAAGGACTTTTTTAAAGCCTGACCAGAATTTTACCCTACTTATATTTAAAGAAGAAAGAATATTGAATTGCACTCCCAAGTTTACACACATAAAAATAGCATCCAGTGTTATCAGAGAATATGGTATAACTACCATAAAAGAAACAAAAAAAGTTTCTTCCAACAATAATTTGAAATGGATTTACCATTCTTATCATTAAATACCAATGACTTAAATAATGCAAATCAAAGATCAAACTTAGTAAAATATTTAACTCTAAATAAGGCACAAGTAGTATTTCTCCAGGAAATGTATTTTAAGACTAATGATAGTTTTATTTGGAACTCTAAGGACTATACAGTCTTAGCTCAATCCTCCTACAGAACAAAGACAAAAGGAGTATCAATTCTCTGGAAGAAAAACATAATCACTCTAAAAGTTATTTATAAATATGAAGACAAAGAAGGTCTACTAGCATTTGTTATAATTAAATTTAATAACAGAATATGGACCTTAGCTAATCTATATTGGTTCCCAGGAATTGGAGCAGGAACGGTTAAACAATTATAAAGGAAATCTTATACTGGGAAGAGACTTTAATTGTACCTTAGAAGCTTCTGAAACCACCAAGAAGTATTTTCACATAGCAACTATTTCAAAATCCTTAAAAATATGGATTGATTCATTTCATTTAATTGACACTTTTAAAGTAAAAATGATAAATCCTTATTATTTTCCCATAAAGACCATAGATTTGGAACACAAACCAGAATAGATAAATTATTCGTAGTTCAAGATTTACAAACAAAAATCTTCAACTTCTCAATAGTTCCATGCCCCTTCTCAGATCATGACTCTCTGATAATGAAGCTCCAAATAGAGTTTAAAACCTTTAATCCTCTCAACTAGAATTCCATCATATATCATGAAAATTAAAGAATTCTGACCTTGGATGTTGTTAGAACTACAATTATTTCTTGAAATTAATAATACAACAGAAATCAGCAGAGTCATGGTTTGGGACTCATTAAAAGCGTAATTATTTGGTAAGACCCTTAGCTGGTACAAAAACAAAGTTAGAGAGTGGGAATCTGAATCATTAGACTTGCAAACCAGACTCTTGACAACAAAATCTAAAAAAAAAAATCTGAATTGTCCAGAAGTAAAAAAAGAAATAGAGGAATTAAATAAAAAATATAATGAAATTCTAGCACACAAAACTTGTCTAGCCTTGGGAAAATTAAAAATAAACTCATTAGCCACCCCCCCCCAGATATCTACATAACTTATCTACAAGAATTAAAATACATTCTAAAGCAAATAACATTAGTAGCATATATCATGAAAAGAAAGGGAAAAAAGTATCAGATATGGGAGACATCCTTGAAGCATTTCAGTTCCATTATATGGAACACTTCAAAAAAGAAGATTTAGATACCAACCAAATAAACTTAGATACAAACCTTATCAATATAAAAAAATTCCCGAAAACTTAAAACTAGACCTAACAAAACCTATATCCTACAAAGAAATTATTGACACCCAGATGGCGTCCTGGGTTGCGTCCTACATGAACTCCAAGAAGAACTAATCCCTCAAGTAAAACTGCTGTACAATCTCAGCCTCACTACAGGATATGTGCCCAAAGAATGGTGTACAGCATCAGTGGTCCCACTCCACAAAGGTGGCGCCTCTGCAGACCCTGGAGACTATCGCTCCATAAGCCTGACTAGCCTAGTCTGCAAGGCTATGGAGAGGATCATCATGGAACTCATAAATAAAGACATTGGGGACCTAGAGACACTAGATCCTACCCAGTTTGGCTTCGTCAAGGGCAGATCCTGCCTTTTGAACCTGGTCAACTTCTTCAAAACAGTCACTAAGGCCATAGATGAAGGGAAGGTAGTCCACACAGCCTATCTGGACCTCGCAAAGGCATTTGACACAATACCCCACTCGGGCATCATAGATAAGCTATCCAGCCTAAATATAAACCCCTATGTCACAAGATGGGTCGCAAACTGTCTCAAAGACAGAACCCACAGAGTCAGAGTTGCTGGAGCCATGTCAGACTCAAAACCGGTCACAAGTGGCATCCCACAAGGTTCTGTCCTGAGACCTCTCTTGTTCGGTATTTACTTTTCTGAGGTACAGGCCAACGTGGGAGGACTATGGCTCACCAAGTTCGCAAATGAATACAAACTGGGCACCATAATCGACTCTCCAGCTGACACAAACATCCTTCAAAAAGGTCTCGCAGAGACGGATAACTGGTGCCAGAGCCATGGTCTAAAGCTAAATGCCAAAAAGTGTATAGTCATACCCTTTAGCAAAAACAATGTGCCCACAAATTACCACATAGGTAGTAACCCATTAAGTACAGAGAAAGTAATTAGGGATCTGGGGACCCAAGTTGATAGCAATCTCTCCTTTGACAACCACATTGCCAAAGTGGTTAGAAAGACCTTCTACATAGCCCACCTCCTCATGAAAGGATTCACATCTAGATCAAGAGAGGTAATCATGCCCCTTTATTCATCCCTCATCAGGCCCATCATAGAATAAAATGCCCCCTTTGGGATGCACCTTACCTGACACCTGCAGCAATTAGAAAGACCCCAAAAGTACCTCACCAGGAGGATCAGTGGACTCAAAGAGATGCCATATGCTGCTCGGTTAAAAAAACTCCAGCTCTACTCAGTTGCATACCGCCTACTTCGAGGCGATCTATGCCTGACATATAAAGCTATGTCCAACCCAGAATTAATGGACATGCTCTACCTCAGTAAATCTAAATCCCTTAGAGCCACACGCTCGAGGGACTTGAACCTCAGCACAGAAATAAATAGAACATGCTGGAGGGACAGATTCATAACCCAGAGGCTCCCTTCACTCTGGAATAGAATTCCAATTCATGTTAGGCAGAGCACCTCACTGACTCTCTTCAAGAAGAATCTTGATGAGTGGATGGGGGATCGTAGGTTTGTCCCGGGGATTACTTCCGTGTCACTATTAGACAGAGGCACAGTAAACTAAACTTTAAAAAGGGCACAGTATACTCAAATCAAGGGGTGGCATAAGCCAAACACAATCGGGCTAGGCTTATAAATGCCCCAGGGCAGATAGCCTAGTATGAACCTATGAACCTATGAACAAGTAAAAAGAAAGTAAATCTAACAAAGCTCCAGGGATAGATGGCATAATTACATAAATTTACAAATTCTTCCCTTCAACAGTAATCTCCCTTTTTCATAAAACTTTGCTAGAAGTCCAGTCAGAAGCAAAAAAATCACCCTCATGAAACTATTCTCTCATAACACCAATTCTAAAAGATAATAAACCATCAGACCTTTGCACCTCATACAAACATATATCATTACTGAATAATGATTACAAAATATTCATGTCAATACTAGCTAACAGAATGAAAATCCCACTTTCAAAGACAATTAATAATGATCAAACTGGATTTTTATATAACAGGCACACACATGATAATATTAAAAGGATACTTACTCTTATAGATTATGTGACTAAAGAAGACAGAGAAACACTTGTAATTGGATTAGACATAGAAAAAGCCTTTGATTCCCTCAACTGAGAATATCTATTTAAAACTTTAGCATTATCTGAATTTCCTCCTCCCTTCATCTTATTACTAAAAAAAAATATATTAATAACTTAGCCTATATTAAATTAGGTCCTTTCACCTCAGAATCTGTCCATATAACAAAAGGTACTAAACAAGGATGCCCCCTTTCTCCTATTTTATTTACTTTGGCTATAGAAATACTTGCAGAAATAAGCAATAATCCAAGAATAAAAGGAATAGAAGTCTATGACCAGTACATATCTAAAATAATGCTTTTTGCTGATGGTATTTTATTAACCCTATCAAACTCCAGAGAGTCATTAGGAGTGCTAGAAGAAATAATGGAGAAATTTTATAAGATTTCAGGTCTACACTTTAATAGATCAAAACCAGGATTTTTATTTTTAAATAAGAAAAAAGAACTACAAGTTACAGATAAATCCATCATAGGAAAACAAGAAGTTACACTAAATTATTTATGAATAGTGTTATGCAAAAATATAAATGAAACAATATTAATAAATTATAAAAACATTATTGAAACAATAAAAATATATCTAGAAAAGTGGAACAAAATTATATTAACTTTTGAAGACAGATTGCAATTAATAAAAATGGTCTTATTGCTCCAAATAGAATTTAAAACTTTAATCCTCTCCACTAGAATTCCATCATATATCATGAAAATTAAAGAATTCTGATCCTGGATGTTGTTAGAACTACAATTATTTCTTGAAATTAATAATACAACAGAAATTAGTAGAGTCATGGTTTGGGACTCATTAAAAGCATATTTATTTGGTAAGACCCTTAGCTGGTACAAAAACAAAGGTAGAGAGTGGGAATCTGAATCATTAGACTTGCAAACCAGACTCTTGACAGCAAAATCTAAAAAAAAAATCAGAATTGTCCAGAAGTCAAAAAAGAAATAGAGGAATTAAATTAAAAATATAATGAAATTCTAACACACAAAACTTGTCTAGCCCTGGAAAATTTTAAAATAAACCCATTAGCCACCTCCCCCAGATATCTACATAACTTATCTACAAGAATTAAAATACATTCTAAAGCAAATAACATTAGTAGTATATATCATGAAAAGAAAGGGAAAAAGTATCAGATATAGGAGACATCCTTGAAGCATTTCGGTTCAGTTATATGGAACACTTCAAAAAAAGAAGATCTAGATACCAACCAAATAAACTTAGATACAAACCTTATCAATATAAAAAAAATTCCCAAAAACTAGACCTAACAAAACCTATATCCTACAAAGAAATTATTGACAAGATAAAAGAAAGTAAATCTAACAAAGCTCCAGGGATAGATGGTATAATTACGGAAATTTACAAACTCTTCCCTTCAGCAGTAATCTCCCTTTTTCATAAAACTTTGCTAGAAGTCCAGTCAGAAGCAAAAATACCACCTTCATGAAAATATTCTCTCATAACACCAATTCTAAAAGATAATAAACCATCAAACCTTTGCACCTCATACAGACATATATCATTACTGAATAATGATTACAAAATATTCATGTCAATATTAGCTAACAGAATGAAAATCCCACTTTCAAAGACAATTAATAATGATCAAACTGGATTTTTATATAACAGGCACACACATGATAATATTAAAAGGATACTTACTCTTATAGATTATGTGACTAAAAATGACAGAGAAATACTTATAATCGGATTAGACATAGAAAAAGCCTTTGATTCCCTCAACTGAGAATATCTATTTAAAACTTTAGTATTATCTGATTTTCCTCCTCCCTTCATCTTATTACTAAAAAACATATATATCAATAACTTAGCCTATATTAAATTAGGTCCTTTCACCTCAGAATCTATCCATATAACAAAAGGTACTAAACAAGGATGCCCCCTTTCTCCTATTTTATTTACTTTGGCTATAGAAATACTTGCAGAAATAATAAGCAATAATCCAAGAATAAAAGGAATAGAAGTCTATGACCAGTACATATCTAAAATAATGCTTTTTTTTTTTATGATATTTTATTAACCCTATCAAACTCCAGAGAGTCATTAGGAGTACTAGAAGAAACAATGGAGACATTTTATAAGATTTCAGGTCTACACTTTAATAGATCAAAATCAGAATTTCTATTTTTAAATAAGAAAAAAGAACTACAAGTTACACATAAATCCATCATAGGAAAACAAGAAGTTACACTAAATTATTTATGAATAGTGTTATGCAAAAATATAAACGAAACAATATTAATAAATTATAAAAACATTATTGAAACAATAAAAATATATCTAGAAAAGTGGAACAAAATTATATTAACTTTTGAAGACAGATTGCAATTAATAAAAATGGTCTTATTGCTCCAAATAGAATTTAAAACTTTAATCCTCTCCACTAGAATTCCATCATATATCATGAAAATTAAAGAATTCTGACCCTGGATGTTGTTAGAACTACAATTATTTCTTGAAATTAATAATACAACAGAAATTAGTAGAGTCATGGTTTGGGACTCATTAAAAGCATATTTATTTGGTAAGACCCTTAGCTGGTACAAAAACAAAGGTAGAGAGTGGGAATCTGAATCATTAGACTTGCAAACCAGACTCTTGACAGCAAAATCTAAAAACAAAAATCAGAATTGTCCAGAAGTCAAAAAAGAAATAGAGGAATTAAATTAAAAATATAATGAAATTCTAACACACAAAACTTGTCTAGCCCTGGAAAAATTTAAAATAAACTCATTAGCCACCTCCCCCAGATATCTACATAACTTATCTACAAGAATTAAAATACATTCTAAAGCAAATAACATTAGTAGTATATATCATGAAAAGAAAGGGAAAAAGTATCAGATATAGGAGACATCCTTGAAGCATTTCGGTTCAATTATATGGAACACTTCAAAAAAGAAGATTTAGATACCAACCAAATAAACTTAGATACAAACCTTATCAATATAAAAAAATTCCCAAAAACTTAAAACTAGACCTAACAAAACCTATATCCTACAAAGAAATTATTGACAAGATGAAAGAAAGTAAATCTAACAAAGCTCCAGGGATAGATGGTATAATTACGGAAATTTACAAACTCTTCCCTTCAGCAGTAATCTCCCTTTTTCATAAAACTTTGCTAGAAGTCCAGTCAGAAGCAAAAATACCACCTTCATGAAAATATTCTCTCATAACACCAATTCTAAAAGATAATAAACCATCAAACCTTTGCACCTCATACAGACATATATCATTACTGAATAATGATTACAAAATATTCATGTCAATATTAGCTAACAGAATGAAAATCCCACTTTCAAAGACAATTAATAATGATCAAACTGGATTTTTATATAACAGGCACACACATGATAATATTAAAGGGATACTTACTCTTATAGATTATGTGACTAAAAAAGACAGAGAAACACTTATAATCGGATTAGACATAGAAAAAGCCTTTGATTCCCTCAACTGAAAATATCTATTTAAAACTTGAGTATTATCTGATTTTCCTCCTCCCTTCATCTTATTACTAAAAAACATATATATTAATAACTTAGCCTATATTAAATTAGGTCCTTTCACCTCAGAATCTATCCATATAACAAAAGGTACTAAACAAGGATGCCCCCTTTCTCCTATTTTATTTACTTTGGCTATAGAAATACTTGCAGAAATAATAAGCAATAATCCAAGAATAAAAGGAATAGAAGTCTATGACCAGTACATATCTAAAATAATGCTTTTTTTTATGATATTTTATTAAACCTATCAAACTCCAGAGAGTCATTAGGAGTACTAGAAGAAACAATGGAGACATTTTATAAGATTTCAGGTCTACACTTTAATAGATCAAAATCAGAATTTCTATTTTTAAATAAGAAAAAAGAACTACAAGTTACACATACATCCATCATAGGAAAACAAGAAGTTACACTAAATTATTTATGAATAGTGTTATGCAAAAATATAAACGAAACAATATTAATAAATTATAAAAACATTATTGAAACAATAAAAATATATCTAGAAAAGTGGAACAAAATTATATTAACTTTTGAAGACAGATTGCAATTAATAAAAATGGTCTTATTGCCAAAAATACTATATGTAGCATTAGCAATACAGTTAATTCCTGAAAATGCATTCTTAAAGAAATAAACTCATGTTTAATAAAATTTTTATGGTACCCCAAAAAGAATAGAGTTGCTCTAACTCATCACATTAGACCCTGGAAACAAGGAGGATTGAACTTCCCAGAAATAGAAACATATATAAAAGCATCTGTGCTTAAAACTACAATAGACTGGATAAACCCAAATTATTTTGCCATCTGGAAAATATTAATGGCTATATTAACAAATTAATTTAATCTGTTATTAGTAGACAAATCAAACAAACTCTGGTACATGCTATGCATAAGTATACAATATAATATAACAAAACCTTCTAAAACAACACTGATTAATCATTACATCAATTCCTTTAGGAAACTTATCAATGCAAACATAGATCTAAAACTTTGGTTTGACCTTTTAACCCCATTTACCATCACTAAGAACTTTCCTCACAAAATATATAGGGAAACAATAACCTCCTGGGAACAAAATGGATTCTTATGCTGGTTTCAATGTGTAAATAAATTAAATGTTTCAGATATACATATTGTAAAAAACTGCTTACAATATTCTAACACAGGACTGGTTAACCTTTCAGAGCATTCTAATGTACACTCAAGATTTATGCAGATTAATTAATAATTCCTCATTTAAAGATATTCTAAATCTAATAAGTTTTCTGTATGAATTTATATATAATAGTTGTGAAAAGAAAAATTCCATTTCAAATCTATATAAAGAGTTAATAACATATAAAACAATTCCCAAACCATCATACTGGCAGTTCTTAACAAAAGGTCAGTCATTTCAGTTAACAAAAGAAATTAAAACTAACATCTTACTATCAGTTAATTACACCTCTAACACACAGTACTGGAAAATATTTAACTGGAAATACTTACATAGAGCATTTTAACACCAGATAGAATTAAAAAGATCAGTGCTACTACAACTGGTTTTTGCTGGAGGTGTGAAAAGTCAAATAAAGCAGACTGGATTCATATTTTTTATGACTGTAATAAAATTAAATCATATTGGAATGGAATCAATCATTTTTACAAGCTTTATTTAATGAATCCTTTACCTTAACTAAAGTATTGATAATTCTAAATGTAAATGGAGGTCCCTACCTGAATAAGACAAATATGTATTTGCTATGGACAATACTTGCTATATCTAGGAAATGCGTAACCAGAAGGTGGAATTCAAATACACCCCTGACCTTAGAAGAATTGTACACTTTACTGAAAACAACTGCATTGATGGAAATAAAAAATCAAAGAATTACGAATCTATCCTAGGCCACTGGTAAATAATCCTTGGAAGAAAGTTATATCTTTGTTGGACACTGCAATAATCAATATTGTATTTCTGATAACTGATCTGTTAATTCTATATTTAATAACATACAGTATATATAATTGAAAGTAAGGCTATTGTAAAGATTGTATATAGTTGTTTAAAATTATATTTAAAAATATTATGTAAATGTTATTTTAATTGAAAATAAAAAAAAAATTTGAAGAAAAAAAAGAATAATTCCTTACAGTAACAGTTTCAAGCAGTAGAAACATGGGTAACCAATTCACATTTAATTCTAACCCCCCCAAAAAAATACAAACTTATGTTATTCCAGCCAACCAAGTCACACATGCCCTGCAAAAATAGAAATTCTTGTAATGTTTTCTGAAAGTGGTTTTGGCAAACTGCTTTCAAGTTTTTTGCATTCAGTGAAACTGCTTTTGACAAACTGACATTCATCCATATAATTCCTAACATAACTCAACAAAAATACTAGAAGTAACACTTGACCTGCTACTCACCTTTAACATTCACAAAGGCAATATCCTTACCGAAGATATTATCACAGCTAAAACTAGGCTGTAGTATCTTATATCTTTTGGCCCTTCTGTATGCATAGCCATAGCCAAAAATGTACTAATACCAAAACTGAAACAAAATCAAATGTCTGAAAAAATAAAATATTCAGATGCACTCTGTTAGAGGATATAAAGTGTCAGCATTGCACCTTTTTTAAAAAAAGTGCACTGACTCCTTATTTTATATAAAGCAAAATACCTACTGAAAACACTGATTTACAAAATATTAACTCAAGGCTACTGGCCATTCTTGAAAGAGCATAACAAATAAAATATCATATTTATTCTCATAGGAACAGCCAGGAAGATGCCCTAACACTTGTGTGACCTACATTTAAACTTGCCATTGGAGAAACAGCCTTCAGAACAGAACCTGCCACATGGAACCAACTTCCTACAGAAAACAAAAACTGCATAACACTGGCGAATTTCAAAAAAATCTTAAACAATATCTGCATAATGAAGCTAAATGCACCTACTTTCTTCACACTGGTTAGAAGTCAAATTTTATTTTTCAAGTAATACAACATGCTGTTACAGCATTACCTTTGTACATATTATATATACTATGACTAATGTTATTATGCAATGTTTACAACTGATTAATTGTATGATTGCATTTTACTCATGTTGTTGCAGGTTTCCTGTTACTCATGTTAAGCTATGTTTCTCTAGATTTGTCAATGTATGCCCATAGTAATTCGCCATGTGACTGAGTTTAATTTTTTTGTCTTTCTTGCTATAGTAACCTGCTCTGTAGATTATATCCAGGTTGTGGCAGAAAAGAGTCAAATGAACATATCACTTACCCTGTTATCAAATTGTAAAATAAATAAATAGACTCTGAGCAGAGAGAGCACATGGCTGACAAAAATTAACTATGCACGTCATAGGACAAGTCTGATGTTGTGCTATCTGCATAAAGGCCTTACAGTATGTTAGATATGATGACATGCTTAGAGCTGGTAAACTGCTACCTCATACAATTTCTGCTGAACTCCCACTGAAACTACAGCCATTAAATATGCTGCTATTGATTACATGACAGACTGAGAATGTACCTTCATGGAGTCAAGAAAATTATCACAACAAAGAAAATACTTACGCAGTTTGATTCATCTTTATTGGCATATGATGTTTCCTCTCTTCTGTTGTATGAACACCCGGATGATACAGGGAGACCCACTGCAACTAGAAGAGAAACATTTCCTTTGTGTAAGGAGAAAATAAATCCAACTACTACTTTTATAGAAAAAAAGGTTATTTTCTCTTGTTAGTCATACTAAGCCCAGAAGGATGGCCACAGTGGTGCAGCGGTTAGTGTTGCTACCTCACAGCAACAGGTTCTCTGGTTCGATCCTTGGCTGGGGTGCCTTCTATGTGGAGTCTGCATGTCCGTGCTCCAGTTTCATCCCAAAGACATGCTGTAGTTGGATACTCTAAATTGGCCTAAATGCACTCTAAATGAGTGCATATGTGTGCCTTCCATGAAAGGTTGGGCACCAGGTTGGCAACTCAACACTGTAAAACTTCACTGCCAATCATGAGCAGACAGGTGATCCACTGTGGCAACCCCTAACCAGGAAAAGCCAAAAGAAGAAGTCATACTGAGCCCAGAAAGGGGTGTTGTGTGATGGCTGTACACAAGTCACAATGTTTTCTTTGTTCCCAGTGGGATTCTCTTGTAATCTCAACTATGTGGGATTGAAAAAAAACATAAAAATGTTTCTGAACTAGTACATAAAACATCTAAAGGCAAAGCAGCCTTGAGTCAACTGTATATGATCTACCCATTAGTCATTGTTCACCTATCACTGACAAAAGCTGTCATACTTTTGGAATGATGTCAAAATATATTGTGTATAGTTTAGTCAAAGATTGGATTGCCTACAGTTAATAACTTGCTATGCCCTCCCTCTGCTTCTAGTAAAGAACACCTCTCTGTAAGTCAGAGAGCCTCCCTGTTGCCTCCACAGTAATAATTCTATCTACACTATTTACCAGACTGCTGGATACTGTACATGACTGGCATCTGCAAGGATAAGAAATTAAATCTTTTGTCCAGAACTTTGTGTTGTGGCCAAACATTGATAAGGAGATTGAGGCTTTACTTAAAAGTTGTGCTGGATGTCAAATGATTGACAGTATATTGCGAACAGTACACCTGAACCCATTGAAATCCCCATCTGCATCATAGCAACATATTTCATATGCAGGCAGCAGCATTTGAAAAGACAGTATGAATATTAAGGGCAAGGTCTGCAAGGAGTGGCTTCTTTGAAAAGACCATTGGTGTTAACTGTCCAGTTCACATCTAAAGAGCTCCAGCAGAATGGCAATAAACACTTCATATCTGTCCCTTACTACTAAGCTGTGAATGGATTCCAATATTTGTAAACATGTTTGTGAATGGAAATAAAACTATGAGCTCCCTGTTACAAGCCAATGCAAACACAATACATGCATTCTTTTTAATTACTGTAATTGTGTCTTATTGCTGAACAGATATTTGCACTCTTTATTGGCAATATTGAAATCAGATGCCCGTAGAAAAGTGCATAAAATACAGGTTAAACACATGAATGAAAACAGAACAGTTGTTCTAGATTAGAAAGTGTTAACTAGAAACTATAGAACTGACCAGTGTTATCTGGGCCATTTTTTCAAGGTCTAAGCATCTAATGTATACTGCTTATATGGGATCTGGGCCATAGAGAAGAACAGTAATATAAAATACACATGGGACATAAAGACTGCATGTCACTACTTCTGAAGTATGCATGGTGCATAGGTTCATAGGTTCATAGGTTTATACTAGGCTATCTGCCCCAAGGCATTTATAAGCTTAGCCTGAATTTTTGTGGCTTACGCCACCCCTTATATGAAAAATACTGTACCCATTAGTTTGTTGTGCCTCTGTCCAGCAGTGACACAGAGATGATTCCTGGGGTAAACCTACGATCTCCCATCCACAGGTCAAGATTTCTCTTGAACAGAGCCAGTGAGGTGCTCTGCCTCACATGGACCGGGACTCTATTCCACAGCATAGGGAGTCTCTGAGTGATAAATCTATCCCTCCAGCACATCCTATTTATATCCGTGCTAAGGTTTAAGTCACTTGCTCTAGTGGTTTTGGTGGATTTGGATTTTTTGAGGTGGAGCATGTCCATTAATTCTGGGTTGGACATGGCCTTGTATGTCAGGCACATGTCACCTCTGAGCAGACGGTATGCGACTGAATAGAGCTGGAGTTTCTTCAATCTGGCAGCATATGACAGATTTTGGAGTCCCTTTATCCTTTTGGTGAGAAACTTTTGGGGTCTCTCCAATTGCTGCAGATGTCGGGCGAGATACATCCCGAATGGGGCATTGTACTCGATCATTGGTCTGATAAGTGAAAAGTACAGGGGAACAATGACCTCACTAGATCTGGATGTGAATCCCTTCATGATCAGGTGGGCAATGTAGAAGGTCTTTCTAACCACTTTAGCAACGTGAGTGTCAAAAGAAAGGCCACTGTCAACCTGGGTCCCCAGGTCCCTGATAACCTCTTCTGTGCTTAGTGGATTTCCACCTATATGGTAGCTTGGGGTTACCTTGTTTTTCCCGAAGGGTATGACTATACATTTTTTGGCGTTTAACTTCAGGCCATGGCTCTGGCACCAGCTATCTGTTTCCGTGAGTCCCTTCTGAAGGATATCCGTGTCCGATGCACTTTCCACTATGGCGCCCAGTTTGCAGTCGTCTGCAAACTTTGTCAGCCAAAGTCCTCCCATGTTGGCCTGTACTTCTGTAGATGCCGAACAATAGGGGGCCAAGGACTGAGCCCTGTGGGACACCACTTGTGACCGGCTTGGAGTCTGACATAGCGCCAGCAACTCTAACCCTGTGGGTTCTGTCCTTAAGCCAGTTTGCAACCCATCTTGTGACATATGGGTTTACATTTAAGCTGGTAAGTTTTTCTACAATACCCGAGTAGGGTATTGTGTCGAAAGCCTTTGCAAGGTCAAGGTAGGCTGTATGGACTGCCTTTCCCTCATCAATGGCCTTGGTGACTGTTTCGAAGAAGTTGACCAAGTTCAAAAGGCATGATCTTCCCTTGACGAAGCCAAACTGGGTCGGGTCCAATGTCTGCAAGTCCCCTATATCTTTGTTTATGAGCTCCATTATGATCCTCTCCATACCTTTGCAGACTTGACTTGTTAAGCTTATGGGGCGGTAATTACCAGGGTCCGTAGAGGCACAGCCTTTGTGGAGTGGGACCACAGTTGCCGTACGCCACTCCTTGGGCACGTATCCTGTGGTAAGGCTGAGATTAAACAGCTGCCTTATGTGCGGGTTTAATTCCTCATTTAGCTCATGTAGCACACAGCCGGAGACACCATCCGGTCCCATTGATGCTGTGTTTTTAGCTTTAGAGAGAGCAGCTTTCACCTGTGCATTTGAGATGTCTGGGAGGCTACACTCCGCTGGGATAGTTATCTCTCCTTTAGGGGGGGGGGGTGAAGTTTGCACTGAACCTGTCTGCCAGTATGTTGGCAATGTCTGTGGGTTCAGTGATTTTTGTATCATTTTGGACTAATTCTGAGCATATCTGGGAGTTTCCACCCAGGTTCCTAACATAGCTGAAAAAGGTCTTATGATTGTCCTTGAATCCACGGCAATTTTTCTCTCAAAATTGGCCTTAGTTGATTTTATGAGTGCTCGTATTTTTTTACTAATAATGATCAGGGGTGACTTCCCTTTTATGGATTTTGTTCTATCATGTAATAGCTTTCTCCTCTTATTGTAAAGTTTGTTAATGGCTGGGGTCCACCAGACTGGATGTTTGCCCTTTGTGGAAAGAGTCTTGGTTTTATTTGGGATTGCCTGATCCATGCAGTCCTGGAGGTGTTCATAGTAGGCATTTGTAAGGGCTTCCGCAGCTTGGGTTGTGGTTTCCATGGTCTCAGGGGCCTTGAAGGATACCACACCAGTCTTGAGTAGTGTGAAGTTTGCTTTAGAGAAGTTCTTCACTGTGGTCTTTTTTGTTTGGGGTGGGGGCGGGATATGGATTTCCAGTGAGATTAGTTTATGATCAGATCTCACCAATGAGGGATATACTTCCGGTGTGGAGCATTTTGTCCCCATGTTTGTGATAATGAGATCTAGTATATTTTCTCCTCTCATGGGAACAGTGACTAGCTGTTCCATGGCATTTGAATTTATGAACTCCAGGAACTGTTGGGCTAGAAAGTTAGGGCTTGAGTAATGTTCCCAGTCTATATTCGGGTAGTTGAAGTCACCCAATATGATGGTGTTTGGAGATACATTTATACCCTCCAGTGTCTTCAGGAAGGCTGTGTGGGGTTCCTGAGTTTGAGAGGGTGGCCTGTAGCATGCTACAATTTGTAGAACAGTTTTGCCTATGGTTAGTTGCACCTGGATGATTTCCGAAGCTGCGGCGTTGCCACCAACCTGGAGGTGTGGGTATCCTTTATGAATATGGATACACCCCCTCCTTTTGTGGTGTGGTCTGGGTTTTGGGGCCGGAACGCATGATATGAGGTAAAACCTAATAGTGCCGGGGTGCTCTCAGGAGCCTTGAACCAGGTTTCAGTTACAGCACAGACATCGATGTTCTCCATACTGAGAAGGGCCTTGAGTGCGTGCATTTTGAGATTTAGACTTCTGGCATTGAGCAGCATTACCCTCAGTTTCTTTCCATTTTTGTTTTCTAGGGTGGTAGGTTTAGAATTTGAGCCTTGCCAAAAAAAGGCACTATAGGGGTGGCAAGAGCCTTAGCCAATATCCGGAATCCCAGGGCTGACAGGTGCAAGCCATCCCTTGCGAAGCAGCGTGGCTTGTCAAGCATGTCATCCCAGGCAGACAGACACTGGATCCCCTTTGAATGACACCAGACATTAAGCCAATTGTTAAAGCTGATCATCTTGTCTCTATATTGTGGCATCATTCTTGGTGAAGGGAGGATACTGCTCAGGGTTAGGGTCATACCTGCCTGGGCTACATAATCAGAGAGCTCCTCTATGTCTCTTTTCATGTAGTCCAGGGAGGTACGTCTCAGGTCGTTCACACCAGCATGGACAATGACTGTGTCATATTTGTACTTGCCGTGGAGTGACCCGAGTGCTTGTGTTATGTGGCGGATTCTAGCGCCCGATAGGCAGCTTACTGTGACCCTCTCCTTGTTTAGCCTGGTGAGTGGGACGTCAGTGTGTCTGACTATGGAGTCACCTATGACAAGTATGTTTGGTGTTGTATTTGGCCTTAAGGGCTGTGACTGCTTTGCACACTGCTTTTGTGGTTCATGTGTTGCTTGTGGGGTGTCTTGAGGTAGCAGTTGTTTGGGTGTCTGCTTTGGAGGCCTCTGCTGTTTAGGTAAATTTTTACTCAGAGCCTCCGAGTATGTCTTTGTGTGTTTATGTGTTTGATTCAGTGGTGTGGTAGCATTATGTGAGGCTGGTTTTGTGGCGTGTGTAGTTGCCTTCTCCTCCTGTCTGGTCTTGCCAGTCCTGAGTTGAGAGAGCTCAGCCTCCAGTTTGGCTAAATAGCTGCATCTCTCGCAAGTATTTGTGTTATGTGGGAGGAGGATAGGGTTGTCTGTGTACATGAGGCAGTTATAACATTGCCTCAAGATTCCCAGATTCACCAGCTGGACCGGAGAGGAGATGGACAACTGACCCTTGGACATGCTAAAATAATATTGGGAATTCCTTAATAACTGAAAACAAGGGCCAGTGGGGAGTGAGGGTGTAGTGCTTTTAATTTTTAGTGCTGACTTATATAATTGCTTTAGTGAGCAAGTGCCAGGTAACTTGAGTGCAATGTGTTACAAGTAACTAAATGCAAAAACGACAAACAGTAACTTTCTTTCAAGTGAAACAAGGAAATAAGTACAGTAAGCAATGCAGATATCACTAGTGATCCACAGAAGCACTGAGAAGCCGCGTATTAAGTGGAATTAGCTTCCAGGGAAATAACAAGCAAACAAACAATAAGCATATAAACAAAGCTAGATTCAGCAGGCCTGGATCTAGTCTATGCTAGAGCAAACAAGGTGTACCAATTTCAGTAAGATACAGTTCAAATATTCAGGCACTATAAACCTTTAACCAGAAATTCCCAGCTCAGAAGGGCAGAGTCCAGCCTCTTCTCCCACAAGAGTGCAGACCACGAACCTTCTTAATGTAAAATAACTGGCCTGAAGCCCAAGTGCCTAAACCAGAACTAATACACTTGGACACTGGGCTCTCAATCAGCAGTTCCCAACTTAGAAGGATGAAAGCTACCTGTCCTGCCACCACAGTTCTTGCCACAAACCTTCCTAATGTAAAACAACTGGTCTGAAGCCCAAGTGCTTAATCCAAAAGACTTAGAATGATAGCTACACTTTAATCAAGTTACAACCAAGCAGTAATAAATACAATTGAATACTTTAGAGAATGTCTGGATTAGTGCTCAAGTTACACAAACAACGCTAGATCCAGCAGGCCCAAATCCAGTCTATGCCACAGCAAACAAGGTGCACCAACTTCAGTAAGAAGCAGTTCAGATATGCATGCACTATAAGCCTTCAACCAGAAATTCCCAGCTCAGAAGGGCAGAGTCCAGCCTCTCCTCCCACAAGAGTGCAGACCACGAACCCTCTTAATGTAAAATAACTGGCCTGAAAGCCCAAGTGCTAAAACCAGAATTAATACACTTTTAGAATAACAGACACTGAGCCCTCAATCAGCAGTTCCCAACCTAGAAGGATGTAAGCTACCTGTTCTGCCACAACAGTGCAGACCACAAACCCTCTCAGTGCAAAACAACTGGTCCGAAGCCCAAGTGTTTAAACCAAAATGCTTAGAATGAGTTACACCAAGCAGTAATGAATACAATTGAGTATTTTAAGATGATGCAAAAGTAAAATGAAGTAGGTAGAAACACAAGTACAGTAAAAGCAGATGAAATTTTTTTTTTTTTTTTTCTGAACAAGTGCTGAGATCAAAGAAACAGATTTGAGAGATGAAACTAGAAAACTGGCTAGTTATAAGAAAAAAAACAAGCTAGAAGGCTTCCCTCAAACACAGAAGGGCTTGGGGGCTCAGAAGCCTAAAAAATAGTCTATACCACTTAACAGGAAAGGCAGGAAATGAGCTTATTTTTTTTTTGTCTGTTTCCCAGATGCTCTCTTTGTACACAGTAGGAGTGCCTGAAATCAGAATATGATCTCACTGCACTCAGTTGAGTGAGCAAATGAGATGAGCCCAGAGGCAGGCTGAGGGGCGGGCAGTTTCAAGACCACTAAGATTAACACTAAAACAAAACCAGGGAGAGTGGGTGGGAATAACTGAAGAGCAGAAAAACTGCCAGTTCAGTTAATATTCCTTCAACACAGTTTAAATCAAATTAAATACCGTATTTTTTTTTTTTAAAAAGTGCAGATAAAGGTACTTAAATTCTCTTATACGTCCAGTTGAATATAACTAAGTTGTTAGCCGGCCAAAGCTGAGGTTTTTAAGCAGAAAATACCTCACAATGCACCACTTAACTAGGCAAGGACAGGAAATCAAAGAATGTGGCTACCCCCACACCTGTAATTACTAGCAAATAACAAAATTCAGCAAACACTAGCTTCTGTTCAAGTTACTAAAGAGCAGAAGAGCAGAAAAACTGCCAGTTCAGTTAATATTCCTTCAACACAGTTTAAATCAAATTAAATACAGTATTTTTTTTTAAAAAAGTGCAGATAAAGGTACTTAAATTCTCTTATACGTCCAGTTGAATATAACCAAGTTGTTAGCCGGCCAAAGCTGAGGTTTTCAAGCAGAAAATACTTCACAATGCACCACTTAACTAGGCAAGGACAGGAAATCAAAGAATGTGGCTACCCCCACACCTGTAATTACTAGCAAATAACAAAATTCACCAAACACTAGCTTCTGTTCAAGTTACTAAAGAGCAGAGGAGCAGAAAAACTGCCAGTTCAGTTAATATTCCTTCAACACAGTTTAAATCAAATTAAATACTGTTTTTTTTTTTAAAAAGTGCAGATAAAGGTACTTAAATTCTCTTATACGTCCAGTTGAATATAACCAAGTTGTTAGCCGGCCAAAGCTGAGGTTTTTAAGCAGAAAATACTTCACAATGCACCACTTAACTAGGCAAGGACAGGAAATCAAAGAATGTGGCTACCCCCACACCTGTAATTACTAGCAAATAAAATTCAGCAAACACTAGCTTCTGTTCAAGTTACTAAAGAGCAGAAGAGCAGAAAAGATGTAACTAACTCTTAAGTATACATAGTATATTGAGATGATATGTCACTAGTTATGAAGTACACATGGTACAGGGAGAAGACAAGTTACTGGTTATGAAGTGCACATGGTACATGGCGAAGACATATAACTAGTTATGAAGTGAACATGGAGAAAATATGTCACTAATTATGAAGTGCGCATGGTACATGGAGAATATATGTCACTAGTTATGAAGTGCACATAGTACATGGAGAAGACATGTAACTAGTCATGAAGAGCTCAGCAACCAGACGGCGTGGAGTGTATTAACCCCACTACAAATAACTTTTGAAGAACCACTTGCTGATCAAGATGCTACCATGAAAGTGTGACTCCCACTACCCCCCCCCCCATAGGAAAAATTAAAAAAACTGAAACCCAATTAGAATGAGGTATGGTCAGACCATTAGCCAAAGAAGGATGGATAGCCATGAGCATTTTCAGAGGGAAATGAATATCAATTTTGCATCACAGGAGAAATGGCAGACTTGGCCTTTAACCACAGTGGAATGATGACCACATTTTTTCCCACACATTGACTGACAAGGGTCTGATACCACTGCAAAAGATGCCCCCAAAGAGACTATCAAGGTTACTGTTTCAAGTAAGCAGGCCAGGTTTAGAATATTAATGTATGAGACAGAGAAGCATATGTTTAATTGAAGAAAGACAGTATGGGTTGCAGAAATGACTATCAAAATTATGGGTCAATATTACAATGTCGAAAGACAAGTTCACCGAATATGTCTTAATCAACATGTAAATATCGACCTGTTCAAATGCTGAATGGCCGCTTCAGCAAATTTTTTTCCCATGGGAAAAAAAATCGCTCGGCCGTACACAAACAAACCAAACTTTCAAACCCTACATAGTGGGGGGGGGTTTGCCCCCCCACACACACACCCTAACTAAATATACCAACTCTGAGATCGCACTACAGTGGGGAAAACAGCAAATCCCGATGACAGCTGAGCAATTTTTTCCCCTGGGAAAAAATTTGCTGAAGAGGCCATTTGGCATTTCAAAAGGTTGATATTTACGTGTTGATAAAGACGTGTTTGGTGAACTCATCTTTCGACATTGTGATATAGACCCCAAAATTATGACTGGCAACAATAAGAAATTTTACCAAACAATATAACTATAATGCATATTACCATTCTGAGAAGCAAAAACAAAGCAAAACACTTTAACAGAACAATATCTGGGAGTCATGGACACTGGAACAGAGACAGTAGTGTCACCCTAACTAGGTAGTATGTGTGCCTGAGAAACATGCAGTGAAACTTACAACATTAAGTAACAGGCCTGCTTACTGATAATGTTCATGCTTGTATTTCCCTCTTCTAGGTTAAAAAATGTGTAGGAAATATAACACGTATGCTATAGATCTGACTTAGCCAGCTCCACAGTGCAGGAAGATATAGCTTTGACTGCAACCCCAGTGACCTGGATATGATTAATGGCTGAAAGCGATAGATAAGAGGATGAGAAAGATTGGCTGATGCTATCTTGTGGATCCTATGAGGAGATATGATAGCTTTATCTACTACAAAGCTTTAGACATCTGCTAAAGAATGAGTGTGGCAGAAAAAGCAAAGAATGGACCAGTGATGTGCACCCAGCAAACACTGTTCGCTCTATACCCAGAAAACTACCTGCAGGTGAAAAAACTCACACAGGATTGTGTCCAGCATTATAGGATTCCTCGCAGATCCAAGCTGCCAGAGAAAGTATTAGGCTAATAAAAAATCCCCTTTGACTGATTTAAGCACTTACATGCCATACAGTGTAGTAGTTATGTGAACTGGGGAAAATAAAATAATGTCCACCCTTACACATGGATGTCCCCATTTTTTGGAAAAGATTAAGTCAGATATTCAAGCCACTGGGACAAATATAGTGTGGACACAAGAAGAATAGTAGAAGACACTGGCAAAGGGAAGAAAAGGGGGGATTAACTCTCTTCATGGCTGTCAAATGATCACTTTTCCAGTTGTCTCTGTGACCAGGAGAGAATTTAAGTGGTTCCAATATGTAAAAATTGGAAAAAATTCACAAAACTGCATAAAAGCTCTGACTAAGTATATTTATTAACAAACTAATGTTATATTGTGACTGCATCTTTAGTCCATTTCTTCCGTTTTTTCTACGTGTATATCCTCTGTCTCCTGCTAACAAGCTTAGAATTTTGTTATTGTGTGAATAACTATTTATAGCTAACATAAAAGGAATTATGGTAACTATCAACTGAAAATTACAAGACGTGTTCCTGTTAATCACTTAAGGTTCTACAACATTACAAAAAAATTCTGCTTGGAGCACTCCGACATTATACTGAACATAACCTTGCCAACCTTTCTGCTTAGTGTCCAAACTCAGTATACCCACATGATTTACAGGCATTTATGAATGCCAAAAAATAAAGTGTAATGAAAACTATCAATTATAAAGCTGGCTTACCAACCAGCCCATATTCCAAAGAAGTTTTCTGCGTGAGAGGAAAATTTCAGTTATGCAATAAACTGTTTAGTCAGAAAGACACTCTTGACATCTTTTATAATTTCCAGAGCACTCCCTTTTTATTAAAAAGTAAATCCCTAATGCCAAATAATTTGCAAATGAATGTAGTAGAAATATGTTGCACATTTTTCTAAGCTTTTTCCTATTTATTTATACATTCTATAACAGCTTGTATCATGTAGCTGCCCTGTGCCTCTCGCTGTTGCTTTTTTGTTTCTACTGCCCTGAGGGAGCTACATTAATGGATAAACATCTACTCAGCCACAAAAACAAAACAAGTCGCTAAACATATGATGGTTAAGATATCAGAATATGACAATTTCTTTGGAGAATAAAGCTGCCACCCTCATTGGAAAGGGATGCACCACCATCATCTCACACACACACTTAAAGTAACTCCACCTTGGAAGACAGAAGGAAATCCCTGTTAAGTGTGTTGTATGGACATTCTTGACTTGTTGCCATTATTTTTGGCCAAGTAGCTTTCAGTCTAGTAGCCAATTTGTGTTTCTAAATAATTCCCTCCGTTGCTACCTTAAAGGAAACTTGCATTGCAAATCTCCAAGGATTCAAGATTCAAAGTACACTTTATTGTCATTTGAGACTACACATGTGTAGACCTAAATGAAATTATGAGTATCAGCTCACCATGAGAGTATAGAAGAAGCATAGGATACAACAAATACAACAATAAGATATATCAAGTAAAGGAATTGGAGACTGACTATGCCCCGAGAACATTACCCCCCCATGTAGTCATATAAATAACGTACATTAGCAGCATGACAGGTAAGGTTGGTTATTGCACATGAACTGAAATTTTCACTCTTTATGTATATTACATAAGCAAGTAGCAGGCGATTGCACTCGAATCTAACTATATAACTAAATAAGTAAATAAATGTAGCACATTCCAAACAAGACACTTATTAAGTTAATTTGTGGTGGAGTCACTAGGGTTGGTGTCCGAGTTAATAAGTCTCATCACTGTTGGGTAAAAGCTGTTAATAAATCTGGAGGCCCTACAGTGAAAATGGCGGTGCCATCTGCCAAATGGCAGTTGAGTAAAGCAGATGTATGTAGGGTGCGAGTAATCATGAAGTATTTTGTGGGCTATTTTGAGGCTTCTTGCTGTGAATAGCTCTTGGATTAATGGTAGGCTAGTGCCCATGATTTTGTCAGAACTCTCAGCACTCTCAGTAGTTTCTTTTCATGAGCTGCTGTACAGTTCCCAAACCAAACAGTGACGTTACAGGTGAGAACGCTCTCAACAGATCCTCTGCAGGAGATGCAGAGAACAGTAAGTGGGAGCCTTTCTCTTTTGAGCCTTTTCAGAAAGTGGAGACATTGATGTGCCTTTTTGACCAACTGACCAGTATTCAGAGTCCAAGACATTGCCCCTAAATGTACTCTCCTAGAAATGGTGTACTTTTAACCCTTTTCACCTCTTCACCATTGATCTTGAGTGATGAGTGGTCAGTTGACCTTTTCCTGAAGTCAATGATAATTTCCTGTTTTATTGATGTGCAGGTCTAGGTTGTTTCTCACACACCAGTCAAGTCAGACAGCTGACACCATCTCTGTACACTCTTTCATCCTTACCTTTGATGAGGGCCACTGTGATGTCATCTGCAAACTTGATGATATGATTGGAGCATTGTTTTGCAGAACAGTTGTGGGTAAGGATGGTGAACAGCAGCAGGCTGAGTACACATCCCTGAGGAACACCGGTGTTGAGAATTATGCACCCCAAGGTATTATTTTCTGCACATGTCCTCAGTGGTCTGTTGAGCAAGAAGTCTAGGATCCAGTTACAAAGGTGCTTATTAAGTCCAAGGCTGACTAGTTTATCGATAAGTTGCATCGGAACCACAATATTAAATGCCAAAATGAAGTCTATGAACAACAATCTGACATAGTTGTTCTTTCCCTCTAAATGGTCAAGTGAGAGGTGTAATGCCACTGATATGGCATTAGCAGTAGACCTGTTTACCCGATAAGTGAATTGCAGAGGATCAAAGGTCGATGGTAGAATTGCTGACAGGTGCTTTTTAACAATCCCCTCAAAACATTTCATGACATTAAAAGTTAAAGCAACCAGTCTGTAGTCATTCAGGCAAGAGGGATTGGCTTTTTTGGGAAGAGAGATGATATTTGTTATCTTGAAGCAAGGGGGTACTTTTTTCTAGGGTGATGTTGAAAGTATCTGTCATAATTGAGCATAGTTGATCTGCACATCCTTTTAGTACTTTGCCCAGAATATTGTCTGAGCCAGCAACCTTCTTGGGGTTCACTTTTTTAGCTGACCACTCACTTCCTCAGAGTTACGACTGCACACCCCCTCATTCTGTTCAGTTGGTAACCTAGTTGCAGACTAGTTATTTTTCTCTTCAAATCTACCAAAGAAGGAGTTTAGCATGTCCAGCAATTCAGTGCTGTCTTCACACTGAGCTGCCCTGGTTTTATAAACAGTGATCTGTTGTATCTCTTACCCAAGACTCCTAGTATCCCTCATGTTCTTGAGGTAATTCTGTACCTTCCTTCCACACTCCCTCTTAGCCTATTTAATGCCTCTTTTTAGATTTGCTCTGGCTTCACTTAGACCTAACTTCTCTTTTGACCTGAATACTGCATTCCTTGCTTTCAGGAGTTCATAGACTTTACTAGTGAGCCAAGGCTTTTGGTTTACTTTAATTGTGATACTTTTGGTGACACATCAACACACTTTGAGATGTATGCCATTACTGTTTCCATGTGGTCATCTATGTTTACCTGTTGATCTGGCATGGCTGCCTTTCTGAATACATCCCAGCAAGTACTTTCAAAACCATCCTGGAACCATTTCATTACCCTCTCGTGCCAAACCCTGATCTAATTCGCCGTGGCTTTTCTCTAATCAGAGCAGGTTTGTAGGCTGGTAGAAGCATGATGGAAAGGTGATCAGAGCTTCCTAAATTAGGTTGTTGTACTTCCTCTTTAATTTCTCCAAGTCTTTTGGGTTTCTAATACCATGATGGGAATGGACCCCATTCCTATCTCAAAGTATGTTTAAAGTTCATGAAATTAGTATTGTTTCACTCTTTGATGTCAGTCAAAAGTGCTGTTCGCAGCATCTGCAATGTACCTAGTAATGACTCTTGCAATTCGTATGGTTTTACATGAATTGGTAACATATCTAAATACGATTGTAAATTCTTTTTTATAAGACCCATTGCTCCTACTACTATTGGAACTGTCTGGGTATCTTTCTTCCACATTGCTCTTGTTTCAGCCTGTAGATCCTGATATTTTATGACTTTGTGTCTCTCTACATGCAAGACACCATAGTCACTGGGTGAGGCGATTTCAATGATCAATGCTACTTTTGTCTTCTTTTCTTGGACCACTATACTTGGTTTTCTAGCATCTATGTTTTGAACTGTTGGTATTGGGTGATCCCATGTGATATAAACTTCATCATTTTCTAGGATTCTTTGTGGCTCATGTTTCCAGTGTTTTTCAGCCACTCTGATACCATAATGTTTCCACAATCTCCAGTGTAACAGTCTCGCCACATTATTATGCCTTTCAGTATACAGTCCATCTGCCATTAGTGTGTAACAACCAGCAACAAGGTGCGTGACTGTTTCCAGTTTGGTTTTACAAAACCTACATATGTCTGTTTCTTCCACATGTTCAATGAACGTTGTAAACCAGTGTGTACATAGCCCACTATCTTGGGCTGCCATGATTAATCTTTCATTTCTTGGTTTGAATTCACCTCTCCTTAATCATTCCTGTGATTGTTTTTGATCAACATCAGGCTCTTCCAGAAGTTTTCTATACTTGTAACTATATTTATGTTTTTTCCACATTTCTTGCATTCTCATCTGGTCCTTCACCTTATATTATTTCTTTTGTTTTTTAGCACATTCAGTTGCTGCCTGATTTTTATCCACTTCTGGTTTGATTTCCATTCCTGCTTGACGTCGATATGCTTCTGCTAAATTAAGCCGAGACGTCATCTTAGATCTATTCTCCTCATGTTTCAAAACTTTCACTACATTTGTATCTTGTGATGTCAGTAAATATGTGTGGAGTCCCAAGATTGCAGATCTGTGCATGTAATCAGTTTCAAGGAGGCCCATCCGTCCTTCAGAAAGGGGAATATATAATTTTGGTATACACCGATTTTTATAAATAATTTGGTAAGCATGAAGCATCCTTCTTTTTTTAATATCCAGTCTATCCAACACTTTTTGGGCCAGTCAATCACTCCAAAACTGTTAGGACAGGAAGAGCAAATTGATTTATAGCTTGGATCTTGTTCCTAGATGCCAATGCTGTTTTCAGGATTAATTTAAGTCTTCTAGAGTTCTCCTTACTGAGTTTTATTCACATTTGTTCATCAATTCTCAAGTATTTATATACTCTCTCTTGCTCAAGTTCTTTTATATCACATTCTTGTCCCAAACTGCTGTTTTCCTGGTGCTGCAGTTTTCATTTTTTAAAGGTTGTTTTTGCACATTTATCAAGACCAAATGACATTCCAATATCATCTGAAAAAGTTTTGACAACCTGCAGCTGTGCTTTCAGTTCCTCATCTGATGAGCTATACAGTTTTAAATAATCGGCAAAGAGAAGATGAGAAGTCATTAGACTGTTGTTTTCTAGAAGCCAAATTGGAGCCATGGCCTAAGCTTTTAAGTAAACAGCTTAATGGATTAATGGCAATGCAGAATAGCAACGGTGACAAAGAGTCACCCTGGAATATCCCCCTTTGAATTTTTATCCCTGGGATAATAATCTGTCCTTTATCATGGCTTAATTGCAAAGTGGTCTGCCACTGTTTCATGGTTACTGTAATGTAGTCAATCAGTGTAGGGTGCATCTTATACATTTTTAAGCACTCTTTTATCCATGAATGTGGGATACTATCAAATGCTTTTTTGTAGTCAATCCATGCCATACTTAAATTCTTCCCCTTCTTACAGTTCTCCACTATAACTTTGTTTAACAACAAATATTCCTTTTTCCATGTAAATTTCTTTTATTGCCCTTTTGTTCTACTGCCATAATTGAATTTTCTTCTAAATGACTATAAACTCTGTCAGCGTCAATTTCCGTATATAGTTTATAATGCTTGTTGGAAGACAAGTTACTGGCTTATAATTTTTAGTGTAGATTGCAGGTTCACTCTTAAGTAAGAGCATTGTTTTTCCTGTTGTTAACCAATGTGGTGTGTGTTCAGGGTGCGCATATAAATAGTTCTTACTCATGGGTAAATCCTTGTGCAAAGAAGTTAATACTTTAAGCCAAAAGTTAGGTACTACATCTAGGCCTGGGTATTTCCGGGTAGAGGCTTTTCTCAACTTTATTTCAATCTCTCTGGCTGTTATTTCATCCCATTTCATATCCTGTACCTTTAAACTTCTTATTCTTTCTTTTACTTCTTCTATCTATTTAGCATCCTTGTTATGTTCCACAGGATCTTCCATAGATATTTCTCCAAAACGTATCTACTTCCTCTTATTTTGGCGGTCTTTCAATTTCTTTTACCTTATTTCCCAATTCTCTATAAAACTTTTTGGGGCATCAATAAATTGCTTATTTTGTGCTTTTCCCTTATATTTATCTTCATATCTTCTATGTCTCTCCACCTGTTTTGAAATTTTTAGTTTGTTATCTCCAATACTGCTTAATAGATCCTGGTCTGTTCTAATATTGTGCATTGCTTTTTTCATATCTATCTTTCTTAGTATTTTTGTTGATCTATTCCCTCTTCTATAATTTTCTAACAATGACACCTCTTGTCTTAGCTGCTTTATAGTTTTCTCTATTCTATATTTCCATGATAGCATTCACTTTCACCCCCTCTTTTCCCTCGCTACCCTGTGTTCCTGTGGTAGAACTTTATCAGTTATTAATTTAGCGCACAGTAATATATTCTGTTTACTTCTGTTATATCGTATGGATCTCTATGGACAGTCCTAATTACTGTGTTCATTTGTTTTATCAAGCTTCTGACTTTTGGGGTTTTATTAACCTTCTGCAGTTTATTTCTCTCATTGATCTTGATATATATATATATATATATATATATATATATATATATATATATATATATATTTTTATATATCTTTGTCTAATAAATCAAGCAACTCTTCCCTTAACTCATTTTCTTCCATACTGAGGGCATATCCCTTGTTTTCCATTTCCTATGGGCATTCTATAGAAAGTTCTATAGCGTCTTCATGTGGCACATTCTCTTCAAATTCATCCTGTGTCATCTGTTGTTCTGTCATATGGGAACTCACTGGCCTATCACTCCTCAACATTGACTGCATTAGATTTTCCACAGTTTCCTGTTCCTTTCCTTGCTGTCTAGTTACAAATGAACATTTATAGTGGTTTCCTGTGGAAGGCTCCAAAATATCTTGATATGGCACCTGACCAATCACGTTCTGTTTCACTGGTTTCCCCTTAATTTGGATATCCATTGCTCTATCCTGCTGTGGTGCTTTCTGTATTAGATTTACTACACTGAATCCTTCTCTTTGCAGCTTTTCCATAACCTCAATTTCTATTTTTTGACTTCTCCATTACTAATCTCTTTTTCTACGTTTTCTTAGTCTTATTTTTTGTATTATAAAGTTTTTCATATCCGGATTCCTTTCCCTATATTTTTCTTCATATATCTGGGTCTATATTAGAACATCGAAGTTTCAAAACTTTGAATGTTCTAATATCGAACCTTATTCTAATATCGAACCTTTTTCCTAGGGAAAGAATTTGGTTGTCCGTTTCTGTTGTTTCGGTATTTTCAGCACTGTGGTGGAAAGTTACGGGTCGGGTTCAGGTAAGTGTGCGATTGAGTGCGGGTTAGGTTAGTTAGGGTTATGGTGCGGGTTAGGTATTTGTGCGATTGTGTGGATGTGAGGGTTAGGTGAGTTAGGATTAGGGCATGGGTCAGGTAAGTGTACGATTGTGTGGATGTAAGGGTTAGGGGGTAGGTGAGTTAGGGTTAGGCTGGGTGAGGTGAGTGTGCGATAGTGATGGACCTTAGGGTTAGGGTTTGGGTTAAGGTAAGTGGATAGTTAGTGGTGTGTGTATAGTTTAGTGTAGGGTTACTTGTAAGATTTTAGGTGTATGTGTGTAGATTGCTGTTTGGTGTGCTTGTGTTGTGTGTATGTGCTTTGGAACAGCAAATTTTTTCCCCTAGGAAAAAAAATTGCTGTTCTGTATGTTCAATGTTTTCAGCTTTCGCTGAATAGGGTTCGATATTAGAACATTCGAAGTTTTGATGCTTCGCTGTTCTAATATAGACCCAGATATCTTTGGTGCTGCTCTTTTTGTATTGGTTAGTTTTGCTTTCTCCTTTGCATAAATATTACACCATATTAAATCTCTTTTCCTTTCCCCTGTCCATATTTCTTCTTCACATGTCTCCTGATCTTCTTGCTTTTCCTTATTCTGGGGACTCACTCCATCATCCTGTGATGTAGTCTGTTTTAGACCTTCTACATTAAATCCTTCACTTTGCAGGCACTCCATAACTTCAACTTCTATTTCTTTAACTTCTGCATTACTAATCATCTTTTCTACATTACATCTTTGTGCTATTAATCTTTTTATTGTGAAATTTTCCATATCTGGATGCCTTTGCCTGTATTTCTCTTCAAATATCTTTGAGATGGCTTTCTTTATATTAGATAACTTGGCTTTCTCCTTTGCATAAATATTGCACCATATCAAATCTCTCTTTTTTTCCATGTCCATATTTCTTTTTTATACTTTTGAAATATCTCTAGGTTTTGTTGTTTATATTTTCTCACTTCCTCAGATGCTTCTTTTTCCAAACAGATCAAAATATCTTAATCTATATACTGTTTTTCAAAAATCTGTTGTATTAATGAACGCAAATTTTTATTTGAAGCTTCTGACAGTTTTTCCTGCGTAAGTATTTTTCTTTCCTCTAATTTCTCTCTTAATCATTTTGTAAATCTTGTGTCTGGAAATTCTGGGCTTTTTACATAATAGTAATAATACATAATTTATTTTTTATTCTCAATAGTCCACTCTATCATCTTTATGGCTCTTCTTTGGCCAATCAATTTTGTCATGTTTGTGGACTGCTACTTCCTTCTACAACAGGGGAGCCATCCTCCCCCTGAGTCTGGTCTGGTTCCATTATAGGAATGCTTCCGCATTTTGAAAATTCTATACTGTCATTTTTTCCAGTCCTGGCACCAGTGCACCAGGTTCCTATTACCTAATCAAACTTGCAGAAGGTCGAACACCAGAAGTTCGAACCTGGAAGTTTGAAAGGTAAAAATGTCAAAGCCGCGGAAGTCTGAATTCTTTCCCAGGGAAAGAATTCGGTTGGATGTTTCTGCAGCTTCGACATTTTCTCGACTGTGGTGCGAAGGTTACGCAATGGGTTAAGGTAAGTGTGTGTTTGTGACAGATGTTGGGGATAGGGTGCGGGTAAGGTAAGTGTGTGATTGTAACGGACATTGGGGTTAGGGTGCGGGTAAGGTAAGTGTGCGATAGTGATGGACTTTAGGGTTAGGGAGTAGGTAAGGTAAGTGTGCAGTAGTGACGGACATTAGGGTTAGGGTGCGGGTAAGGTAAGTGTGCGATAGTGACGGACCTTAGGGTTAGGGTTTGGGTTAAGGTTAGTGCATAGGTAGTTGTGTATGAAAGGTTTAGTGTAGGTTTATAAGGTTTTTGGTGTGCTTGTGTTGTGTGTGTGTTTTTCGGAACAGCAAATTTTTGCTCTGGGAAAAAAAATTGCTGTTCTGATGTTTCGATGTTATTACATTTTGATCTTCCAAGTTTGAACATCTGATGTTTGACCTGTTGAAAGTTCGATAATGTAATATGAACCCCCAGTGCACCTACCTGGATTGGGCACTTTTTTATCCTGGGTCTTGTGCACCCAGCTATCTTTTTTTTTATTTTTGATTTACTTATGTCCATGATATATGCTATATTAATGCAGTCTATATATCAGTGTTGCCTTGGTGAGATTTTGTGACAAACAGAGTCCACCTCATGAAGGTACTCACAAAGACTTGAGGATAAATTCAATTTCAGCACTACTAATTCCTTTGCTTGCTGACTTTTTATCTCTCCGTCTGTAATGCTTTTTTTAACTTCTCCAACTCTTTTGGGTTTCTAATACCATGATGGGAATGGACCCCATTCCTAAGTCAAAGTATTATTAAAGTTCATGAAATTTGTATTGTTTCAATCTTTTATGTTAGCCAGTAGTGCTCTTCACAGCACCTGCAATGTGCCTAGTAATGACTCCTTCTGCAATTCATACAGTTTTTCATGAATTGGTAACATATCTAAATGTTGTTTGTTTTTTTGGCTTTTTCCCGGTAAGGGGATGCCACAGCAGAACTCCGGTCCGCTAATGATTGGCAGTAGATGTTTACGAAATGCTGAGGTGCCAGCTCGATGCCCAACTTTCAATGAAGTCACACCCATTTATGCACGCATATCTTTTGAACGCTACCCAAATACGATTGTAATTTTTTTTTATAAGACCAGTTGCGCCTACTACTATTGGAACCATCTGGGTATCTTTCTTCCACATGGCTCTCATTTCTGCCTGCAGATAAAGGTATTTTATGACTTTGTGTCTCTCTGTATGCAAGACACTGTAGTCACTGGGTGTGGCAATTTCAATAATCAATGCTACTTTTGTCTTCTTTTCTTGGACCACTATATCCAGTTTTCTAGCATCTATATTTTAAACTGTTTGTATTGGGTGATCCCATGTGATATAAACTTCATCATTTTCTAGGATTCTTTGTGGGTTATGTTTCCAGTTTTTTTCAGCCACTTCGATACCATAATGTTTGCACAATCTCCAGTGTAACAGTCTCCACACATTATTATGCCTTTCAGAATACAGTCCCTCTGCCATTAGTGCGTCGCAACCAGCAACAAGGTATGTGACTATTTCCAATTCGGTTTTACAAAACCTACATATGTCTGTTTCTCCCACATGTTCAATGGACTTTGTAAACCAGCCTGCACGTAGCACACTATCTTGGGCTGCCAGTATTAAGCTTTCATTTCTCAGTGTGAATTTGCCTCTCTTTAACCATTCCAGCATTTGTTCTTGATCATGAGGATCTTCCAGAAGTTTTCTATACTTGCAGCTATATCTATGTTTTTTCCACATTTCTTGCCTTCTCATCTGGTCCTTCACCTTATATCTGTTCCTTTGTTTTCAGCACATTCAGTTGCTGCCTGTTTTTTATCTACTTCTGGTTTGATTTCCATTCCTGCTTGACATCGATATGCTTTTGCTAAATTAAGCAGAGATGTCATCTTAGATTTATTCTCCACATGTTTCAAAACTTTCACTACATTTGGATCCTTGTGAGGTCAGTAAATATGTGTGGAGTCCCACAATTGTGGATTTATACATGCAATCAATTTCAAGGAGGCCCATCCCTCCTTCGGAAAGGGGATATATAATCTTGGAGTATACTGATTTTTATAAATCATTTGGTAAGCACGAAGCATCCTTCTTGTTTTAATATCTAATCTATCCAACACTTTTTGGGGCCAGACAATCACTCCAAAACTATATGTTAGGACAGGAAGAGCAAATTGATTTATAGCTTGGATCTTTTTCCTAGATGTCAATGCTGTTTTCATGATTAATTTAAGTCTTCTAGAGTTCTCCTTAATGAGTTTTATTCACATTTGTTCATCAATTCTCAAGTATTTATATACTCTCTCTTGCTCAAGTTCTTTTATATCACATTCTTGTCCCAAACTGCTGTTTTCCTGGTGCTGCAGTTTTCATTTTTTAAAGGTTGTTTTTGCACATTTATCAAGACCAAATGACATTCCAATATCATCTGAAAAAGTTTTGACAACCTGCAGCTGTTCTTTCAGATCCTCATCTGATGAGCTATACAGTTTTAAATAATCGGCAAAGAGAAGATGAGAAGTCATTAGACTGTTGTTTTCTAGAAGCCAAATTGGAGCCATGGCCTAAGCTTTTAAGTAAACAGCTTAATGGATTAATGGCAATGCAGAATAGCAACGGTGACAAAGAGTCACCCTGGAATATCCCCCTTTGAATTTTTATCCCTGGGATAATAATCTGTCCTTTATCATGGCTTAATTGCAAAGTGGTCTGCCACTGTTTCATGGTTACTGTAATGTAGTCAATCAGTGTAGGGTGCATCTTATACATTTTTAAGCACTCTTTTATCCATGAATGTGGGATACTATCAAATGCTTTTTTGTAGTCAATCCATGCCATACTTAAATTCTTCCCCTTCTTACAGTTCTCCACTATAACTTTGTTTAACAACAAATATTCCTTTTTCCATGTAAATTTCTTTTATTGCCCTTTTGTTCTACTGCCATAATTGAATTTTCTTCTAAATGACTATAAACTCTGTCAGTGTCAATTTCCGTATATAGTTTATACGTTGTTGGAAGACAAGTTACTGGCTTATAATTTTTAGTGTAGATTGCAGGTTCACTCTTAAGTAAGAGCATTGTTTTTCCTGTTGTTAACCAATGTGGTGTGTGTTCAGGGTGCGCATATAAATAGTTCTTACTCATGGGTAAATCCTTGTGCAAAGAAGTTAATACTTTAAGCCAAAAGTTAGGTACTACATCTAGGCCTGGGTTTTTCCGGGTAGAGGCTTTTCTCAACTTTATTTCAATCTCTCTGGCTGTTATTTCATCCCATTTCATATCCTGTACCTTTAAACTTCCTATTCTTTCTTTTACTTCTTCTATCTATTTAGCATCTTTGTTATGTTCCACAGGATCTTCCATAGATATTTCTCCAAAACGTATCTACTTCCTCCTATTTTGGCGGTCTTTCAATTTCTTTTACCTTATTTCCCAATTCTCTATAAAACTTTTTGGGGCATCAATAAATTGCTTATTTTGTGCTTTTCCCTTATATTTATCTTCATATCTTCTATGTCTCTCCACCTGTTTTGAAATTTTTAGTTTGTTATCTCCAATACTGCTTAATAGATCCTGGTCTGTTCTAATATTGTGCATTGCTTTTTTCATATCTATCTTTCTTAGTATTTTTGTTGATCTATTCCCTCTTCTATAATTTTCTAACAATGACAGTTCTTGTCTTAGCTGCTTTATAGTTTTCTCTATTCTATATTTCCATGATGTTATTCACTTTCGCCCCCTCTTTTCCCTCGCTACCCTGTGTTCCTGTGGTAGAACTTTATCAGTTATTAATTTAGCGCACAGTAATATATTCTGTTTACTTCTGTTATATCGTATGGATCTCTATGGACAGTCCTAATTACTGTGTTCATTTGTTTTATCAAGCTTCTGACTTTTGGGGTTTTATTAACCTTCTGCAGTTTATTTCTCTCATTGATCTTGATATATATATATATATATATATATATATATATATATATATATATATATATATGTATATTTTTATATATCTTTGTCTAATAAATCAAGCAACTCTTCCCTTAACTCATTTTCTTCCATACTGAGGGCATATCCCTTGTTTTCCATTTCCTGCGGGCATTCTATAGAAAGTTCTATAGCGTCTTCATGTGGCACATTCTCTTCAAATTCATCCTGTGTCATCTGTTGTTCTGTCATATGGGAACTCACTGGCCTATCACTCCTCAACATTGACTGCATTAGATTTTCCACAGTTTCCTGTTCCTTTCCTTGCTGTCTAGTTACAAATGAACATTTATAGTGGTTTCCTGTGGAAGGCTCCAAAATATCTTGATATGGCACCTGACCAATCACGTTCTGTTTCACTGGTTTCCCCTTAATTTGGATATCCATTGCTCTATCCTGCTGTGGTGCTTTCTGTATTCGATTTACTACACTGAATCCTTCTCTTTGCAGCTGTTCCATAACCTCAATTTCTATTTTTTGACTTCTCCATTACTAATCTCTTTTTCTACGTTTTCTTAGTCTTATTTTTTGTATTATAAAGTTTTTCATATCCGGATTCCTTTCCCTATATTTTTCTTCATATATCTGGGTCTATATTAGAACATCGAAGTTTCAAAACTTTGAATGTTCTAATATCGAACCTTATTCTAATATAGAACCTTTTTCCTAGGGAAAGAATTTGGTTGTCCGTTTCTGTTGCTTCGGTATTTTCAGCACTGTGGTGGAAAGTTACGGGTCGGGTTCAGGTAAGTGTGCGACTGAGTGCGGGTTAGGTTAGTTAGGGTTATGGTGCGGGTTAGGTATTTGTGCGATTGTGTGGATGTGAGGGTTAGGTGAGTTAGGATTAGGGCATGGGTCAGGTAAGTGTACGATTGTGTGGATGTAAGGGTTAGGGCGGGGTAGGTGAGTTAGGGTTAGGGCGCGGGTGAGGTGAGTGTGCGATAGTGATGGACCTTAGGGTTAGGGTTTGGGTTAAGGTAAGTGGATAGTTAGTGGTGTGTGTATAGTTTAGTGTAGGGTTACTTGTAAGATTTTAGGTGTATGTGTGTAGATTGCTGTTTGGTGTGCTTGTGTTGTGTGTATGTGTTTTGGAACAGCAAATTTTTTCCCCTAGGAAAAAAAATTGCTGTTCTGTATGTTCAATGTTTTCAGCTTTCGCTGAATAGGGTTCGATATTAGAACATTCGAAGTTTTGATGCTTCGCTGTTCTAATATAGACCCAGATATCTTTGGTGCTGCTCTTTTGTATTGGTTAGTTTTGCTTTCTCCTTTGCATAAATATTACACCATATTAAATCTCTTTTCCTTTCCCCTGTCCATATTTCTTCTTCACATGTCTCCTGATCTTCTTGCTTTTCCTTATTCTGGGGACTCACTCCATCATCCTGTGATGTAGTCTGTTTTAGACCTTCTACATTAAATCCTTCACTTTGCAGGCACTCCATAACTTCAACTTCTATTTCTTTAACTTCTGCATTACTAATCATCTTTTCTACATTACATCTTTGTGCTATTAATCTTTTTATTGTGAAATTTTCCATATATGGATGCCTTTGCCTGTATTTCTCTTCAAATATCTTTGAGATGGCTTTCTTTATATTAGATAACTTGGCTTTCTCCTTTGCATAAATATTGCACCATATCAAATCTCTCTTTTTTCCCATGTCCATATTTCTTTTTTATACTTTTGAAATATCTCTAGGTTTTGTTGTTTATATTTTCTCACTTCCTCAGATGCTTCTTTTTCCAAACAGATCAAAATATCTTAATCTATATACTGTTTTTCAAAAATCTGTTGTATTAATGAACGCAAATTTTTATTTGAAGCTTCTGACAGTTTTTCCTGCGTAAGTATTTTTCTTTCCTCTAATTTCTCTCTTAATCATTTTGTAAATCTTGTGTCTGGAAATTCTGGGCTTTTTACATAATAGTAATAATACATAATTTCTTTCTTATTCTCAATAGTCCACTCTATCATCTTTATGGCTCTTCTTTGGCCAATCAATTTTGTCATGTTTGTGGACTGCTACTTCCTTCTACAACAGGGGAGCCATCCTCCCCCTGAGTCTGGTCTGGTTCCATTATAGGAATGCTTCCACATTTTGAAAAATTCTATACTGTCATTTTTTCCAGTCCTGGCACCAGTGCACCAGGTTCCTATTACCTAATCAAACTTGCAGAAGGTCGAACACCAGAAGTTCGAACCTGGAAGTTTGAAAGGTAAAAATGTCAAAGCCGCGGAAGTCTGAATTCTTTCCCAGGGAAAGAATTCGGTTGGATGTTTCTGCAGCTTCGACATTTTCTCGACTGTGGTGCGAAGGTTACGCAATGGGTTAAGGTAAGTGTGTGTTTGTGACAGATGTTGGGGATAGGGTGCGGGTAAGGTAAGTGTGTGATTGTAACGGACATTGGGGTTAGGGTGCGGGTAAGGTAAGTGTGCGATAGTGATGGACTTTAGGGTTAGGGAGTAGGTAAGGTAAGTGTGCAGTAGTGACGGACATTAGGGTTAGGGTGCGGGTAAGGTAAGTGTGCGATAGTGACGGACCTTAGGGTTAGGGTTTGGGTTAAGGTTAGTGCATAGGTAGTTGTTTATGAAAGGTTTAGCGTAGGTTTATAAGGTTTTTGGTGTGCTTGTGTTGTGTGTGTGTTTTTCGGAACAGCAAATTTTTGCTCTGGGAAAAAAAATTGCTGTTCTGATGTTTCGATGTTATTACATTTTGATCTTCCAAGTTTGAACATCTGGTGTTTGACCTGTTGGAATTTCGATAATGTAATATGAACCCCCAGTGCACCTACCTGGATTGGGCACTTTTTTATCCTGGGTCTTGTGCACCCAGCTATCTTTTTTTTTTTATGTCCATGATATATGCTATATTAATGCAGTCTATATATCAGTGTTGCCTTGGTGAGATTTTGTGAAAAACAGAGTCCACCTCATGAAGGTACTCACAAAGACTTGAGGATAAATTCAATTTCAGCACTACTAATTCCTTTGCTTGCTGACTTTTTATCTCTCCGTCTGTAATGCTTTTTTTAACTTCTCCAAATCTTTTGGGTTTCTAATACCATGATGGGAATGGACCCCATTCCTAAGTCAAAGTATTATTAAAGTTCATGAAATTTGTATTGTTTCAATCTTTTATGTTAGCCAGTAGTGCTCTTCACAGCACTTGCAATGTGCCTAGTAATGACTCCTTTTTCATGAATTGGTAACATATCTAAATGTTGTTTGTTTTTTTGGCTTTTTCCCGGTAAGGGGATGCCACAGCAGAACTCCGGTCTGCTAATGATTGGCAGTAGATGTTTACGAAATGCTGAGGTGCCAGCTCGATGCCCAACTTTCAATGAAGTCACGCCCATTTATGCATGCATATCTTCTTTTGAACGCTACCCAAATACGATTGTAATTTTTTTTTATAAGACCAGTTGCGCCTACTACTATTGGAACCATCTGGGTATCTTTCTTCCACATGGCTCTCATTTCTGCCTGCAGATAAAGGTATTTTATGACTTTGTATCTCTCTGTATGCAAGACACTGTAGTCACTGGGTGTGGCAATTTCAATAATCAATGCTACTTTTGTCTTTTTTTCTTGGACCACTATATCCAGTTTTCTAGCATCTATATTTTAAACTGTTTGTATTGGGTGATCCCATGTGATATAAACTTCATCATTTTCTAGGATTCTTTGTGGGTCATGTTTCCAGTTTTTTTCAGCCACTTCGATACCCTAATGTTTGCACAATCTCCAGTGTAACAGTCTCCACACATTATTATGCCTTTCAGAATACAGTCCCTCTGCCATTAGTGCGTCGCAACCAGCAACAAGGTATGTGAATATTTCCAATTCGGTTTTACAAAACCTACATATGTCTGTTTCTCCCACATGTTCAATGGACTTTGTAAACCAGCCTGCACGTAGCACACTATCTTGGGCTGCCAGTATTAACCTTTCATTTCTCAGTGTGAATTTGCCTCTCTTTAACCATTCCAGCGTTTGTTCTTGATCATGAGGATCTTCCAGAAGTTTTCTATACTTGCAGCTATATCTATGTTTTTTCCACATTTCTTGCCTTCTCATCTGGTCCTTCACCTTATATCTGTTCCTTTGTTTTCAGCACATTCAGTTGCTGCCTGTTTTTTATCTACTTCTGGTTTGATTTCCATTCCTGCTTGACATCGATATGCTTTTGCTAAATTAAGCAGAGACGTCATCTTAGATTTATTCTCCACATGTTTCAAAACTTTCACTACATTTGGATCCTTGTGAGGTCAGTAAATATGTGTGGAGTCTCACAATTGTGGATTTATACATGCAATCAATTTCAAGGAGGCCCATCCCTCCTTCGGAATGGGGATATATAATCTTGGAGTATACTGATTTTTATAAATCATTTGGTAAGCACGAAGCATCCTTCTTGTTTTAATATCTAATCTATCCAACACTTTTTGGGGCCAGACAATCACTCCAAAACTATATGTTAGAACAGGAAGAGCAAATTGATTTATAGCTTGGATCTTTTTCCTAGATGTCAATGCTGTTTTCATGATTAATTTAAGTCTTCTAAAGTACTCCTTACTAAGTTTTTGTTCATATTTTATTGCTGATCCTTCATCAATTCCAAGTATTTATACACTCCCGCTTGCTCAAGTTCTTTTATATCACATTCTTGTCCCAAACTGATGTTTTCCTGGTGCTGCAGTTTTCATTTTTAAAGGTTGCTTTTGCACATTTATCAAGACCAAATGACATTCCAATATCATCTGAAAAAGATTTGACAGCCTGCAGCTGTGCTTTCACTTCCTCATCTGATGAGCTATACAGTTTTAAATCATTGACAAATGAGAAGTCATTAGACTTTGTTGCTTTCTGGGACCCAAATTGTAGCCATGGCCTAAGCTATTAAGTAAACAGCTTGATGGATTAATGGCAAGGCAGAATAGTAACAAGTCACCCTGGAATATCCCCCTTTGAATTTTTATCCGTGGGATAATAATCTGTCCTTTATCATGGCTTAATTGCAAAGTGGTTTGCCACTGTTTCATGGTTACTGTAATGTAGTCAATAAGTATGGGGTATATCTTATACATTTTTAAGTACTCTTTTATCTATGAATGTGGGATACTATCAAATGCGTTTTTGTAGTCAAATCTATGCCATCATTTTTAGGGTAGCTTGCAGGTTCACTCTTAAGTAAGAGTATTGCTTTTCCTGTTATTAACCAGTGTGGTGTGTGTTCGGGGTGCACATATAAATAGTTCTTACTCATGGCTAAATCCTCATGCAAAGAAACTAATACTAAAAGCCAAAAGATAGGTACTGCACCTGAGCCTGGGGTTTTCCAGTTAGAGGCTTGCATCAACTTTGTTTTAATCTCTCTGGCTGTTATTTCATCCCATTTCATATCCTGTACCTTTAAACTTCTTATTCTTTCTTTTACTTCTTTTATCTATTTAGCATCTTTGTTATGTTCCATAGGATCTTCATAGATACGTCTCCAAAATGTATTTACTTCCTCTCTTTTTGACAGTCTTTCAATTCCTTTTACCTAATTTCCCTATACTCTATAAAATGTTTTTGGGTCATCAATAAATTGCTTATTTTGTGCTTTACCCTTATCTTCTAAGTCTTTCCACCTGTTTTGCAATTTTTAGCTTGTTATCTCCAATAGTAGATAATAGAACCTGGTCTGTTCTAATACTGTGCATTGCTTTTATTACATCTATATTTCTTAGTATTTTTGCTGATCTATTCCCTCTTCTATAATTTTCTAACAATGACACTTCTTGTCTTAGCTGCTTTATAGTTTTCTCTATTCGATATTTCCATGATGTTATTCACTTTTGCCCCCTCTTTTCCCTCACTACCCTGTGTTCCTGTGATATAACTTTATCAGTTATTAATTTAGCAGCACAGTAATATATTCTGTTTACTTCTGTTATATCACATGGATCTCTATGGACAGCCCTAATTACTGTGTTCATTTGCTTTATCAAGCTTCTGACTTTTGGGGTTTTTGTTTACCTTCTGCAGTTTATTTCTCTCATTGATCTTGATATATATATATATATATATATATATATATATATATATATATATATATGTATATATATGGGTCTATATGACTTGGTTGACAGTTCATATGATCGACTGTTTATTTGGTCGACAGTTCATTTGATCGATAAGCATTTTAGGTGGGGCTTCCCCCTAACTATATATATCAACTCCAGGGTCACACAACATTGGGGAAGGGGGCAAATGCTTGTCGATCAAATGAACTGTCGACCAAATAAACAGTCGATCATATGAACTGTCGACCAAGTCATATAGACCCATATATATATATATATATATATATATATATATATATATATATTTGTCTATTAAATCAAGCAGCCCTTCCCTTAACTCATTTTCTTCCATACTGATTGCACCTCCCTTGTTTTCCATTTCCTGCAGGAATTCTATAGAAAGTTTTACAGCATTTTCCAGTGGCACATTCTCTTCAGTTTCATCCTGTGTCATCTGTTCTTCTGTCATATGGTAACTCACTGGCCTATCACTCCTCAACATTGACTGCATCAGAGTTTGCACAGTTTCCTGTTCCTTTCCTTGCTGTCTAGTTACAAATGAACATTTATACTGGTTTCCTGTGGAAGGCTCCAAAATATCTTGATATGACACCTGACCAATTGCTTCCTGTTCCACTGGTTTCCCCTTAATTTGGATATCCATTGCTCTATCCTGCTGTGGTGCTTTCTGTATTCGATTTACTACACTGAATTCTTCCCTTTGCAGCTGTTCCATAACCTCAATTTCTATTTCTTTGACTTCTCCATTACTAATCTCTTTTTCTGCTTTTCCTCTTAGTCTTCTTATTTTTTGCATTGTAAAGTTTTCCATATCCAGATTCCTTTGCCTATATTTTTCTTCAAATATCTTTGGTGCTGCTCTTTTTGTAGTAGTTAGTTTTGTTTTCTCCTTTGCATAAATATTACACCATATTAAATCTCTTTTCCTTTCCGCTGTCCATATTTCTTCTTCACATGTCTCCTGATCTTTTTGTTTTTCCTTACTCTGCGGACTCACTCCATCATGCTGTGATGTAGTCTGTTTTAGACCTTCTACATTAAATCCTTCACTTCACAGGCAATCCATAACTTCAGCTTCTATTTCTTTAACTTCTGCTTTACTAATTGTGCTTTCTACATTACATCTTTGTGCGATTAACCTTTTTATTGTGAAATTTTCCATATCTGGATGCCTTTGCTTGCATTTCTCTTTGAATATCTTTGAGACTGCCTTCTCTATACTAGTTAACTTGGCTTTCTCCTTTGCATAAATATTGTACCATATCAAATCTCTCTTTCTTTTTCATGTCCATATTTCTTTTTTATATTTTTCAAATATCTCTAGGTTTTGTTGTTTATATTTTCTCACTTCCCCAGATGCTTCTTTTTCCAGACAGATCAAAATGTCTTGATCTATATACTGTTTTTCAAAAATCTGTTGTATTAACGAACGCAAATTTTTATTTGAAGCTTCTGACAGTTTTTCCTGTGGAAGTATTTTTCTTTCCTCTAATTTCTCTCTTAATCATTTTGTATATCTTGTGTCTGGAAATTCTGGTATTTTTACATAATTTCTTTCTTATCCTCAATAGTCCACTCTGCCGTCTTTATGGTTCTTTTTTGGCCAATCAGTTTTTGTCATTTTTGTGGACTGCTACTTTCTTCTACAACAGGGGGGCCTTTTAGGCTCCTTTTATGTTGGTGTATGCCCTGTCCAAAATACTTGTACATCTTGTAGGGAAGTCTACATATTGATAATAATGAGGTAGCACCTCTTTCAGATCAGCTCAATTGAAGTCACCTGCTGCCACGTGTGCAAGTCTGAGTTTTTACTCTGTAGCTCACAGATAAGAGTTGTGTAGTTTGTTCAGGTTTTAGTGATATTAGTACTGGGTGGAATGTACACCATTGTTACATAGACTCCATTAAACTCCCTGGGTATGTAAAAAGGTCGACATTTTAAGGACAAGAACTCTAGATTATCAGGGAACTATTTCTGTGCAATCTCACAGTTCTTACGCCATCTTTCAATAACAGACTCCACCTCCCTTCGTCTTTCCACACAAGGCTTGGCATCTGTCTGCATATAAGAGTGTGAAATCTTCTATGTTAACAGCACTATCACTGATCTTGCTATACAGCCATGTCTCAGTAAATATCAATAAACAGGTATTTCTCACCTTGTGTTTTGTTGTCCAGTGAGCGCACATTAGTTAACAGTATGGATGACAGTGCAGGCCTATGAGGATTATTCTTCAGTTTAGCAGCAATCCCAGCTCTGCAACTTCTTTTTCTGGTTCTCTGATATCTTTTCCTTTTATACCTTGTCTGGAGTGTTCCAGAACCTTCTTCCTGTAGTTTCAGGTACCTTAGAGGATGCTGGGTTAAAATACAAAGATCCAGGAGTTCTGAGCATGAAGTAAGCCCCAAATACTCCACAGACTGCAGTGGATCCAACCAGCAGCATGACACTAAAAGCTGCTTGATTTCTAGTAACTTCTGTCTGCTGTAAGTTACTGTACCTTCATTTAAGAGCCCATAAAGTGATTTTTTTGCTGTTTTAAGTGAAAAAGAAGACAGATTGAGCATTTCTTTCTGAGGAGCTGACACAGCCTGGGCACCACCATTTTTATTTTTGTTGTTTTTTGAAGAGACATGTATAACATAGCTCAAAAGATATACAAGCACTGTTTTCCAACAGCGAACCATACTGACCATACATTTTCTGTCTCTATTATGCAGCAGACTCTTAGAATCAAACTGAACCAAATGAGAAAATGTGTCAGGAATCCTGGAAGATCTACCAGTCATACTTCCAGTTGTAGTTTTGAAGTAGCATCCTGCAGAGAAAAGACAGAGAAGATGCAATAAAAGAGGTGATGTGTTAGAGACACTCAACATGTCTTAAATGAAAAAGAATGATGATGACTGACTTGGTTACAAAATTTAAAATTAAAATGTTTTTCGTCTATGAGCTTGTTTCCCTTGATTGGCATTTTTTAAACAAGTTATCACCTAAAAGAAGGAAAAATAAATGGAACTCTCCATATCACAGCATACTGTTTTGAATATTCTGATTTGCTTTTCTTGGTGAAGGCTTTTAATGCAGAATAACTACTCATCTGTAGAGGTCACTGTGGGTTAATGTCTAATGAGTGCAGCTGAATGAATGAGAAAAAACATTCAGTTGTAATCCTGTCAGGCACAATTGAATAAAATGTTATTTTCCTGCTAAATAAAACTATGCATGGGGCCTAACAGCTGTCAGCTCAGACGCTGTTTACATTAACAAGAAATGTGCGAAAGTGTTTGGAGAGGGTCAGTTGAATAATGGGACATATACATTTGCACTCATTTTATGGTTTTATTTAATAGTTGTTTAACATAATAGGTCAGATTCAGGAATGCCTACATGTAGTGCTTAGTGTGCTCTTTTGTATGCATTAAACAGCTCTGCACTTACAGCAGAGCCTCAAAACAAGGGTAAGTGATTGAATATGCTAATGAAAGCATGGGTAGCTGAATTATATGCTAATCAACCAATCTAACGTGACAAAGCTATTAATGAATGTTGCAAATATTCGTTTAATATTGTGGGAAGAAATATTAGCTTAAGTGTTGCCAATATCTCATTCATCCACACATCTACTGACAAATTCCAGAGGACAACTTTCAGACCTTGGTGATGTTGCACCTTTAATGTGGATTGATACAGTCTTATCTTGAGTACATGTAATTTACTTTTTCTTCTTTCTGCTATATGTCTGTGGCTAACAGTAATAATAATCCCATCTATGGGTTGTTGATACCTTGGTTTGCTGGTTCAGTTTCAAAGAGGGCACTGTCTCAGTCTGTGTGAAAAATAGTGATACTTAAGGAGCATGTGTTCATGTTACAAGTCAGCAAAGTTAAGGAAAGATCAGAAATGTGCATTTTAACTACTTGTTTCACATTGTTTTCCCTTTTTTCTTCTTCATCCTTTGCACACCGTTTGGCATCGAGCACTCTTGACTGACAGTGGTCACTAGCATTGAATGACAGTTCAATCACTCAGGTAAAAACTGACTGGTTTAATTTGGCATGCCATCAACAATACAATTCAGACTGAAGCCAATGCACTATGGACAGTATTGAGTGAAGACATCCCACCTTTTAGCTACCTATCTCTGCGGCCAAAAGTGTAAGTGAAGTGAGCATAGAGAAAGAGGCCACAAAATTTAGGGTTTGAAACAAGTTTGTACATATTTTTGGCTGTGTTCAGAATAAATATTGACACAACGATGTTGTCTGTGAAACAAACAGTGTAAATTTTGTGTGATAACTGCTAAAAATCTCACCTGTAGTCCATGTTAATTACTGTTACAGATGTATTTTTTTTGGAAACTCGCCTTGTCTCATAATTAATAACAGTAAGCGATGGATGATGTAACATGTGACATTTATTCATCATTTATTTAGTTATTTATTTATTTGCAGTTGTTTAACCAGGATAGTCCATTGGGCCTAAAGAACCCATTTTCAATGGAGTACTGGGGAGAAAAGCTCCACATAAAGATTATACAGAGATTATGTTCCACATACAGATTATACAAAGATTATGTTCCACACATAGTTTACATGAGGATTATAGAGAAAAACATTCTAGAATTTCTGGTTAAAAGTTAGAAGTAGTATATATGTATTTTTTTTTTTTTTGTATTTTACTAAAAATTACTAGGTACAAATAAGGAGTTGTATGCTAGAAGCAAGCATGAATTTGTTAGCTGGGAATTGAGAAAAAGGAAGGAGGAAAAAGTGTTGGGAGTAGAGAGTAGGTTATGAGGGGTGTGAACAGGAGCATTCCCATGAGGATGTTAGATGGGAGTGTAGTGATTTTTAAAGTATGGGAGGCTAGCAATTGTAATGAATGGAGGGGGGAAGGGAGTTCCATAGGCGTGCTAGTGAGAAGGACAGGAGGTTTTATCCTGGAGGGTGTAGGGGTCTATAAACTTCTATGAGGTTTTGATTGTTAGATCTTAGAAGTCTTTGTGTTTGATGCATTTTAAAGGTAGTAGAGAGAGAGGGACAGAGGGACAGAGGGATGGCTGGAATATGAGTTTATGTGCATAGGTGAGCTGAGTATAGGAGAGGTAGTTAGGAAGCTCTAGCCAGTTGAGTTTGTGGAGAGGTTCACAGTGATGGGTAGATGACTTGTTACTGGTGGCGAATCTGGCTATTTTATTGTAACAAGTGGATAGTTTGGTTTTCAGAGAAGATTGTAGGTTTGTTAGAAGAGGGGCACCATAGAGAAGGGAGGGAAGGAGAAATGTGGTAGAGAGAGTAATTTTGGTAGTTGAGGTGAGGAACCGATTGTGATGGTAGAGCATGCCTAGTTTTTGGTGTTTTTTTTTTATATTTAGTAGTAGATGGGAGTTGAATTTGAGCTTGTCATCGATTTGGACCCCTAGCAGTTTGGCTTCAGATACCAGCTCAAGAGATGTGTTATTTTGGCTGGTGATGGAGAATACATTTCTATCAAGGTTATTAGTTTTGGAGGGGGTAAATATCATAAGTTTAGTTTTAGCAGCCAACTAGTAAACCACAGTGGAGGCAGCAACAAAAAGGCAAAGTCCAAAAAATGTAACGTAATCCACAGAAATAGCATATTAAAATTTATTATCCGCTTTCGTCAAAAGACTTCCTCAGAATGATAAAAACATGAAAATAGAGCTTTAAATACAAAAAATCAGGCAATCAATCAAATAACTTAACAAGCCTAATTAAAAAACACCAATTACTAAAGAGTTAAACAAAAAAAGAAGAAAAAACAAAGTGACTTTGTTTTTTCTTCTTTTTTTGCTTAACTCTTTAGTAATTGGTGTTTTTTAATTAGGCTTGTTAAGTTATTTAATTGATTGATTGACTGATTTTTTGTATTTAAAGCTCTATTTTCATGTTTTTATCATTCTGAGGAAGTCTTTTGATGAAAGCGGATAATAAATTTTTAATACGCTATTTCTGTGGATTACGTTACATTTTTTGGACTTTGCCTTTTTGTTGCTGCCTCCACTGTGGTTTACTAGTTGTTTGCTTCTTTGGCAGTTTGTTTGCTTATTAGTTTTAGCAGCATTGAGTGCAAGATGGTTGTCTTTCATCCATTGTTCTGTGGTGGAGAAGGCATCTTGATTGAGTTTTAAAAGAGTTGGGATGGATGAGGCAGCACAGATGATTGCGGAATCATCTGCGTATTGAATAATGTTTGCAAGGGGGATAGAGCAGAAAAAGTCATTAATGAAAATATTGAAGAGGAGGGGGCCCAAAATAGAACTTTGTGGGACACCTGTGGGGGTGTTGAGGAAGGAGGAGGTGGCTTTTTTCCATTTGACGGCTTGTTGCCTATTGGAGAGATAGCTAGAAAACCAACAGAGGGAAGAGGGAGAAAGGTTTAGGTTAGATAGCTTAGTAAGAAGTAGGTTATGAGAGATAGTGTCAAAGGCTTTAGAGAGATCGAGTAGGATGGTAGATACAGTGAGGCCGGAATCTCTAGCTTTATTCACAGTTTCAAGGAAGGATAGGAGGGCAGTCATAGTACTATGATGGGGTCTGAATCCATGCTGTGTAGGAGTTAGTAGATTGTTGTCTAGGAGATGGGGAAGGAGTTGAAGATGGATACATTTCTCTAGGACTTTTGAAATGGGTGAAAGGATGGCGATGGGATGGAAGTTGGTAATATTAATATTGGTTCCAGCTTTATGCAGTGGAATGATGTAGGCTTTTTTCCAGATTTGAAGAACAATACTTTCTTGGATCGAGCGGTTAATTAGTATACTGATAGGGAGGGCAATAGCTTCAGCAGCTATGCTGAGGAAGTATGAGGGAATGTTATCAGGGGCATTGGTGCATGGTTTTAGTTTCTGCAGGAGTTTTTTTATGGTGGATGTAGGAATAGGTTTGATGAAGAATGGTGGGGGTGGGGAATGAGTGGGAGAAGTTGGGGGAGGAGAAGCATGAGGAGAAGTGGGAGAAGATGGAGGTGGAGAAGCCTGAGGAGAAGTGGGAGAAGTTGGAGGGGGAGAAGCAAGAGGAGAAGTGGGAGATGTTGGAGGGTGAGAAGCCTGAGGGGAAGTGGAGGTAGGAGAATGATTGTTATTTGAAAAAGAGGAGGTAAGTTTAGAAATAGAGTCTATGAAGAAAGAATTGAATTCGGTAGCAAGAACAGTGTCATGTATATTTCAGCAAGGGATTGGTTTTTCTGTGTTCTCGGGTTTTAAGAGGGTAGTTATACCTCTCCAGAACTTTTGAGGGTTGGTTTTGAGGTTGCTTTGAAGTTGGGTGAAGTAATTACTGACGGTCTGCAGAGATAAGCTTTTAACTTTATTACGAAGAGTTTTGTATTCATTGAGGGAAGATGTAGATTTGTTAAACTAGTCCATTGGGCCTAAAGAACCCATTTTCAATGGAGTACTGGGAGAAAAGCTCCACATAAAGATTATACAGAGATTATGTTCCACATACAGATTATACAAAGATTATGTTCCACACATAGTTTACATGAGGATTATAGAGAAAAACATTCTAGAATTTCTGGTTAAAAGTTAGAAGTAGTATATATGTTTTTTTTTTGTGTATTTTACTAAAAATTACTAGGTACAAATAAGGAGTTGTATGCTAGAAGCAAGCATGACTTTGTTAGCTGGGAATTGAGAAAAAGGAAGGAGGAAAAAGTGTTGGGAGTAGAGAGTAGGTTATGAGGGGTGTGAACAGGAGCATTCCCATGAGGATGTTAGATGGGAGTGTAGTGATTTTTTAAAGTATGGGAGGCTAGCAATTGTACGAATGGAGGGGGGAAGGGAGTTCCATAGGCGTGCTAGTGAGAAGGACAGGAGGTTTTGTCCTGGAGGGTGTAGGGGTCTATAAACTTCTATGAGGTTTTGATTGTTAGATCTTAGAAGTCTTTGTGTTTGATGCATTTTAAAGGTAGTAGAGAGAGAGGGACAGAGGGACAGAGGGATGGCTGGAATATGAGTTTATGTGCATAGGTGAGCTGAGTATAGGAGAGGTAGTTAGGAAGCTCTAGCCAGTTGAGTTTGTGGAGAGGTTCACAGTGATGGGTAGATGACTTGTTACTGGTGGCGAATCTGGCTATTTTATTGTAACAAGTGGATAGTTTGGTTTTCAGAGAAGATTGTAGGTTTGTTAGAAGAGGGGCACCATAGAGAAGGGAGGGAAGGAGAAATGTGGTAGAGAGAGTAATTTTGGTAGTTGAGGTGAGGAACCGATTGTGATGGTAGAGCATGCCTAGTTTTTGGTGGGTTTTTTTTATATTTAGTAGTAGATGGGAGTTGAATTTGAGCTTGTCATCGATTTGGACCCCTAGCAGTTTGGCTTCAGATACCAGCTCAAGAGATGTGTTATTTTGGCTGGTGATGGAGAATAAATTTCTATCAAGGTTATTAGTTTTGGAGGGGGTAAATATCATAAGTTTAGTTTTAGCAGCCAACTAGTAAACCACAGTGGAGGCAGCAACAAAAAGGCAAAGTCCAAAAAATGTAACGTAATCCACAGAAATAGCATATTAAAATTTATTATCCGCTTTCGTCAAAAGACTTCCTCAGAATGATAAAAACATGAAAATAGAGCTTTAAATACAACAAATCAGGCAATCAATCAAATAACTTAACAAGCCTAATTAAAAAACACCAATTACTAAAGAGTTAAACAAAAAAAGAAGAAAAAACAATGGAGGACCAGTTAATATTGGTATCTCCCATGATTATAGTTTCATTATTGATGTTAGCTGAAAGCCAGGAGAGGATTTCTTCGAGTATTGGGATATTGTCTCCTGGGGGAATGTAAAGAGAGGCAATGTATATATATTTTGTTTGTTTAGCTGGAGATGAGCCAGTATTATTTCTGCATTGTGAAACTGGGGAATGGCTTTATCGTAGGGTGTTATGCATAGGGAGGATGAGTAGAGTAGAGCTACTCCACCGCCCTTTTTATGGGTTCTGTCTGATCTGATGATAGAGTAGTTAGGTGGTACTATCTCTGAATCTTTTATATGTGGTTTTAGCCAGGTTTCAGAAATGGCTAGGATGTCTGGTTTGTTGTGAAATAGCCAGGCATGTAGATTTGGAATTTTGTTAGCTATGCTTTGTGCATTAAGAGATGCAAATAGGATGGATTTAGATATTGAGGAGGGGTGGTTTGGGCCTGGGTTGGGGTGTATATTACCGGATAACAGTGTGGAAGTTAGGAGTTGTGTTGAGTAGTAGAGGTATTTGAATTGTTTTGGTTGAGAAGTGTGGGTTGATAGATTAGTGGAGGATATAGGGTGGTAAATGTGTGTAGAGGTTTTATGAGAAGGGATTGGTTTGTAATGAAACCATAGGATGTGGTTAGTGGGATAAAGTTCAGGAGAGATGGAGCTGGTATAATAGGTGTGTGATGTGTGGAGAGGGTAGGTTGTGTGTAGGAGTAGAGAGTGGTTGAAGAGATAAGGCTGGGTGAGATGGTAGTTGAAGGTAAGGTTCAGAAGGAGTAGTAGTTGAATTGAAAGGGATGGGTATTTTATGGACATGTTGGGGTTTTAATAAGAAATGTAGGAGATGGGTAAGGAGGTGGGGGAATGGTGATGTGGGATAACAGTATTGAGTGAAAGGACATTTATTCATCATTTATTTATTTATTTATTTGCAGTTGTTTAACCAGGATAGTCCATTGGGCCTAAAGAACCGTTTTCAATGGGTACTGGGAGAAAAGAAACTCCACATAAAGATTATACAGAGATTATGTTTCACATACAGATTATACAAGATTATGTTCCACACATAGTTTACATGAGGATTATAAGAAAAACATTCTAGAATTTCTGGTTAAAAGTTAGAAGTAGTATATATGTATTTTTTTTTTTTTTGTATTTTACTAAAAATTACTAGGTACAAATAAGGAGTTGTATGCTAGAAGCAAGCATGACTTTGTTAGCTGGGAATTGAGAAAAAGGAAGGAGGAAAAAGTGTTGGGAGTAGAGAGTAGGTTATGAGGGGTGTGAACAGGAGCATTCCCATGAGGATGTTAGATGGGAGTGTAGTGATTTTTAAAGTATGGGAGGCTAGCAATTGTACGAATGGAGGGGAAGGGAGTTCCATAGGCGTGCTAGTGAGAAGGACAGGAGGTTTTATCCTGGAGGGTGTAGGGGTCTATAAACTTCTATGAGGTTTTGATTGTTAGATCTTAGAAGTCTTTGTGTTTGATGCATTTTAAAGGTAGTAGAGAGAGGACAGAGGGACAGAGGGATGGCTGGAATATGAGTTTATGTGCATAGGTGAGCTGAGTATAGGAGAGGTAGTTAGGAAGCTCTAGCCAGTTGAGTTTGTGGAGGTTCACAGTGATGGGTAGATGACTTGTTACTGGTGGCCGAATCTGGCTATTTTATTGTAACAAGTGGATAGTTTGGTTTTCAGAGAAGATTGTAGGTTTGTTAGAAGAGGGGCACCATAGAGAAGGGAGGGAAGGAGAAATGTGGTAGAGAGTAATTTTGGTAGTTGAGGTGAGGAACCCGATTGTGATGGTAGAGCATGCCTAGTTTTTGGTGGGTTTTATATTTAGTAGTAGATGGGAGTTGAATTTGAGCTTGTCATCGATTTGGACCCCTAGCAGTTTGGCTTCAGATACCAGCTCAAGAGATGTGTTATTTTGGCTGGTGATGGAGAATACATTTCTATCAAGGTTATTAGTTTTTGGAGGGGTAAATATCATAAGTTTAGTTTTAGTAGCCAACTAGTAAACCACAGTGGAGGCAGCAACAAAAGGCAAAGTCAAAAAATGTAGCGTAATCCACAGAAATAGCATATTAAAATTTATTATCGCTTTAGATCAAAGACTTCCTCAGAATGATAAAAACATGAAAATAGAGCTTTAAATACAAAAATCAGGCAATCAATCAAATAACTTAACAAGCCTAATTAAAAACACCAATTACTAAAGAGTTAAACAAAAAAGAAGAAAAACAAAGTGACTTTGTTTTCTTCTTTAACTTAACTCTTTAGTGAGTGTTAGCCAAAGGCTTTAAATTAATTGATGATTGACTGATTTTTTCATTTACTTTTCATGTTTTAAAATCTGAAATGCTGATAGCGGACCTATCTGTTAATACTTATTTCTGTGGACTTTACTGGACTCACTGTGATTTACTATTGTACTTCTTTGGCAGTTGTTTGCTTATTAGTTTTAGCAGCATTGAGTGCAAGATGGTTGTCTTTCATCCATTGTTCTGTGGTGGAGAAGGCATCTTGATTGAGTTTTAAAAGAGTTGGGATGGATGAGGCAGCACAGATGATTGCGGAATCATCTGCGTATTGAATAATGTTTGCAAGGGGGATAGAGCAGAAAAAGTCATTAATGAAAATATTGAAGAGGAGGGCCCAAAATAGAACTTTGTGGGACACCTGTGGTGTTGAGGAAGGAGGAGGTGGCTTTTTCCATTTAATGACTTGTTGCCTATTGGAGAGATAGCTAGAAAACCAACAGAGGGAAGAGGGAAAGGTTTAGGTTAGATAGCTTAGTAAGAAGTAGGTTATGAGAGATAGTGTCAAAGGCTTTAGAGATCGAGTAGGATGGTAGATACAGTGAGGCGGAATCTCTAGCTTTATTCACAGTTTCAAGGAAGGATAGGAGGGCAGTCATAGTACTATGATGGGGTCTGAATCCATGCTGTGTAGGAGTTAGTAGATTGTTGTCTAGGAGATGGGGAAGGAGTTGAAGATGGATACATTTCTCTAGGACTTTTGAAATGGGTGAAAGGATGGCGATGGGATGGAAGTTGGTAATATTAATATTGGTTCCAGCTTTATGCAGTGGAATGATGTAGGCTTTTTTCCAGATTTGAAGAACAATACTTTCTTGGATCGAGCGGTTAATTAGTATACTGATAGGGAGGGCAATAGCTTCAGCAGCTATGCTGAGGAAGTATGAGGGAATGTTATCAGGGGCATTGGTGCATGGTTTTAGTTTCTGCAGGAGTTTTTTTATGGTGGATGTAGGAATAGGTTTGATGAAGAATGGTGGGGGTGGGGAATGAGTGGGAGAAGTTGGGGGACGAGAAGCATGAGGAGAAGTGGGAGAAGATGGAGGTGGAAGCCTGAGGAGAAGTGGGAGAAGTTGGAGGGGGAGAAGCAAGAGGAGAAGTGGGAGATGTTGGAGGGTGAGAAGCCTGAGGGGAAGTGGAGGTAGGAGAATGATTGTTATTTGAAAAAGAGGAGGTAAGTTTAGAAATAGAGTCTATGAAGAAAGAATTGAATTGGGTAGCAAGATCAGTGTCATCTATATTTGGGCAAGGGATTGGTTTTTCTGTGTTCCCGGGTTTTAAGAGGGTAGTTATACCTCTCCAGAACTTTTGAGGGTTGGTTTTGAGGTTGCTTTGAAGTTGGGTGAAGTAGTTACGACGGTCTGCAGAGATAAGCTTTTTAACTTTATTACGAAGAGTTTTGTATTCATTGAGGGAAGATGTAGATTTGTTCTTTTGATATTGTGTCCAGGCTTTGTCTCTAAGTCGCATGGTGGTTAGGGTGTTTATAGCTAACCAGGGTGTGGATTGCCTTTTTATTCTTTTGGTTTTTAATGGAGCATGAGTATCTAGAAGGTTTAGGAAGGTAGTATTAAAGTGAGTGATTGCATTTTCAAGGGGTAGAGTTTTTAAGGGATACCAGTTAAGTGATTTTAGGGTGTCAGAGAAAGCTTCTGGGTTAAAGTTTCTATGACATCGGGTAGTGATATAATTATGAGTGACTTGTAAGGGACAAGGAAGACGTCTAGCAAAGATAGGAAGGTGGTCGCTGAGGGAGTCAGGTATGGTACCACTATCTGGGTAGTAGTGAGGGTGGGAGACAAGAATCCAGTCTAGGATGTTGCCACTGGTAAAGTCTTTGCATGGTCTAGTTCTTGGAGTTGATGAGTTGAGAGTAGTTGTATAGGTTGATGTTAAGGGGTGAGAGGATTGAATGGAGGACCAGTTAATATTGGTATCTCCCATGATTATAGTTTCATTATTGATGTTAGCTGAAAGCCAGGAGAGTATTTCTTCGAGTATTGGGATATTGTCTCCTGGGGAATGTAAGAGAGGCAATGTATATATATTTGTGTTTGTTTAGCTGGAGATGAGCCAGTATTATTTCTGCATTGTGAAACTGGGGAATGGCTTTATCGTAGGGTGTTATGCATAGGAGGATGAGTAGAGTAGAGCTACTCCACCGCCTTTTATGGGTTCTGTCTGATCTGATGATAGAGTAGTTAGGTGGTACTATCTCTGAATCTTTTATATGTGGTTTTAGCCAGGTTTCAGAAATGGCTAGGATGTCTGGTTTGTTGTGAAATAGCCAGGCATGTAGATTTGGAATTTTGTTAGCTATGCTTTGTGCATTAAGAGATGCAAATAGGATGGATTTAGATATTGAGGAGGGTGGTTTGGGCCTGGGTTGGGGTGTATATTACGGATAACAGTATGGAAGTTAGGAGTTGTGTTGAGTAGTAGAGGTATTTGAATTGTTTTGGTTGAGAAGTGTGGGTTGATAGATTAGTGGAGGATATAGGGTGGTAAATGTGTGTAGGTTTTATGAGAAGGGATTGGTTTGTAATGAAACCATAGGATGTGGTTAGTGGGATAAAGTTCAGGAGAGATGGAGCTGGTATGATAGGTGTGTGATGTGTGGAGGGTAGGTTGTGTGTAGGAGTAGAGTGGGCTTGAAGAGATAAGGCTGGGTGAGATGGTAGATGAAGGTAAGGTTCAGAAGGAGTAGTAGTTGAAGTGAAAGGGATGGGTATTTTATGGACATGTTGGGGTTTTAATAAGAAATGTAGGAGATGGGTAAGGAGGTGGGGGAATGGTGATGTGGGTATGATATGAATGGAGGAGGGGACAGGAAGAGAAAGGGGAGTTTGGTAGGTGTGGAGGAAGTAGGTGTGGCTAAATGGGTATAAATCTAGAGGTAGTTGGGGTGGGTGGGAATTGGGGGTAGGGTAGGGGAGCGGAGTGAGCCCACAGGGCGAATGGAGCGGGGAAGAAAAGAGAAGAGAGATCAACAGAAAAAAGTATCAGCAACTGCTGTTGGTATACAAAGGTAAGCAGTTATAGTTGGTATAGAACCACATAGGGACAAGCACTTTGTATGAGTGAAAGAGCTGTTTGAAGTGGGTTAGTTTGTGTTGTTCAGGGGGAGAGAAAAGCCAGATTGCTGTGCAGAGAAGAAAAACAAGAAATACAGGCTCCTAAGTGAGTTAATTAGTTTAATAGGAGGGAAGCCAGGTAACATAGATATGCACCAGTGGTTGGGTAGTAGGTGCTGCCACCTGGTGGTGGGAAGGGAGAAAGCAGGTAGCCAGGTGAGCAGGTCACATACAACTTTCACAGAGAAAGTATGTGGGACTGAGGTGTCTTGGGGGAGAGGGGTCCATGTGTGGTACACGGTAGGCTGCTGAATCACCTACAAGGGAGATCAGACAAAAGTAAATCAATTACTAAGTAGGTAGTATAGACACAATAGATGGTTTGATGCTACCTACATTCAAGCAATAATCATTTAGGGCAGTCTTCAGGAGTTCTATAGTTCAGTCAAGCAGGCAAGTTCAGGGAATTCACAGAGGTGATGCAGGTGATATTCTGTGTTTGGATAGAGGTGGGGAAGGGAGCTTCAGTGGTGAGCTTCCGAAGAGAGGAACTGTAAAATGAGAGGAGACAAAGTCTAGGTTAGGTTCATAAAAAGGTTAAAAACTGCTGGTAAAGAGAGGAAGGAATAAGAGGGAAAATTTAGTAGGAAAGGAAAAGTATACAAGAATATAGTAAATAAATACAGAATTCAAGGAAAGGATGTAAATTAATCTTGTAGGTAGATAGCGAGCACAAGGTCTTTAGAAACAGAGACTAGCATGAATATAGAAAAAGTGAAACATTATATGCTGCCAGAGTTATTTAAAACAGAAGCTGAAACATTGTATTCTGCCAGGGTTATCTAAAAAAGAGACAGAAACATTGTATACTGCCAGGGTTATCTAAAAGTAACTCAAACAATATATTCTGCCAGGGTTATCTAAACAGTTATACAAGCAAAAGATGAGTCCAAGCACAGTCTTGATCATGCACATTGATCAAGCAGAGTCACAGTCATGACAGTAATACATTTTATTTTCAGCTATTATGTCTTTATTAATTGTATAAACCAGGGGTCTCAAACTCAAGGTAGCATGAGGGCCGTAAATAACCCCAAGGATTTTTTGGGGGGGTGCAAGTCCAAGTCATCCACAAACTAGATATTTTTATATATTTTTTTAATTAGCAAAAAAGTTACAAAAAAATTTGGTTTGAAGCAACAGACCAATACTATTCTATTGTATTAGTTTCAAATATTCTAGTAATTGTACCTAAATCTATGACAGAAAATTTGTTGTCCATGAAAATTATTGCCTTTCTTCATTTTGACTGCTTAGCTGACAATGTTTTGCAGAGACCAGGATGTCAACATTAGGCTTTATGTCACGTGATGCAGCCACTCGCAAGGTAGCTGTTAAGTGTTCATCCATCAACCTTGACAGGAAAACGGATTTGTTGAGCTTCATAGACAAAAAAAAACTTTCTGGTCTTTGGTGCAGGCTGGAGAAGTTGTTTGACCGCAACTGAGCTACAAAATATAAGTATTCTTTGATTATTTTAACAGATTACTGTTTTTATAATTTAATATATATAAAGCACTTTGTCTATTCAGAATCTTCAGAAATCTTTTTCTGTTTAAAAACTGTCATAGCTTGTTGTCTTAGGCTATTGTATAAACTGAAACATTTACTCTGTGTAATTATCTCTTGGCTAGTGGGGGCTGGTTCTTTTGTGTTCTTGTAAAAAAAGTTGTGTTTCTGGTCTTTGGTGCAGGCTGGAGAAGTTGTTTGACCGCAACTGAGCTACAAAATATAAGTATTCTTTGATTATTTTAACAGATTACTGTTTTTATAATTTAATATATATAAAGCACTTTGTCTATTCAGAATCTTCAGAAATCTTTTTCTGTTTAAAACTGTCATAGCTTGTTGTCTTAGGCTATTGTATAAACTGAAACATTTACTCTGTGTAATTATCTCTTGGCTAGTGGGGCTGGTTCTTTTGTGTTCTTGTAAAAAAGTTGTGTTTCTGGTCTTTGGTGCAGGCTGGAGAAGTTGTTTGACCGCAACTGAGCTACAAAATATAAGTATTCTTTGATTATTTTAACAGATTACTGTTTTTATAATTTAATATATATAAAGCAGTTTGTCTATTCAGAATCTTCAGAAATCTTTTTCTGTTTAAAAACTGTCATAGCTTGTTGTCTTAGGCTATTGTATAAACTGAAACATTTACTCTGTGTAATTATCTCTTGGCTAGTGGGGGCTGGTTCTTTTGTGTTCTTGTAAAAAAAAAAAAAAAAAAAAAAAAAAAAAAAAAGTTGTGTTTCTGGTCTTTGGTGCAGGCTGGAGAAGTTGTTTGACCGCAACTGAGCTACAAAATATAAGTATTCTTTGATTATTTTAACAGATTACTGTTTTTATAATTTAATATATATAAAGCAGTTTGTCTATTCAGAATCTTCAGAAATCTTTTTCTGTTTAAAAACTGTCATAGCTTGTTGTCTTAGGCTATTGTATAAACTGAAACATTTACTCTGTGTAATTATCTCTTGGCTAGTGGGGGCTGGTTCTTTTGTGTTCTTGTAAAAAAAAAGTTGTGTTTCTGGTCTTTGGTGCAGGCTGGAGAAGTTGTTTGACCGCAACTGAGCTACAAAATATAAGTATTCTTTGATTATTTTAACAGATTACTGTTTTTATAATTTAATATATATAAAGCAGTTTGTCTATTCAGAATCTTCAGAAATCTTTTTCTGTTTAAAAACTGTCATAGCTTGTTGTCTTAGGCTATTGTATAAACTGAAACATTTACTCTGTGTAATTATCTCTTGGCTAGTGGGGGCTGGTTCATTGTGTTCTTGTAAAAAAAGTTGTGTTTCTGGTCTTTGGTGCAGGCTGGAGAAGTTGTTTGACCGCAACTGAGCTACAAAATATAAGTATTCTTTGATTATTTTAACAGATTACTGTTTTTATAATTTAATATATATAAAGCACTTTGTCTATTCAGAATCTTCAGAAATCTTTTTCTGTTTAAAAACTGTCATAGCTTGTTGTCTTAGGCTATTGTATAAACTGAAACATTTACTCTGTGTAATTATCTCTTGGCTAGTGGGGGCTGGTTCTTTTGTGTTCTTGTAAAAAAAAAGTTGTGTTTCTGGTCTTTGGTGCAGGCTGGAGAAGTTGTTTGACCGCAACTGAGCTACAAAATATAAGTATTCTTTGATTATTTTAACAGATTACTGTTTTTATAATTTAATATATATAAAGCAGTTTGTCTATTCAGAATCTTCAGAAATCTTTTTCTGTTTAAAAACTGTCATAGCTTGTTGTCTTAGGCTATTTTGTCCCACCCTCCCTCCCTGTTGGTGTCTTGCTCTTATACTTGGTGGCTTTGCAGTTGCCGCCCCTACTGTGACACACCTCCCAGTCTAGTGTCATTAGCTCATTCTTCTTAATACAGAGAGAACATTTGATAAGGCCTTCTGTTCCTCCTTTTACCTTTTCAAAAAGTAAAACAAAAACTTTTTCTTCTTAGCCTGAACCTTCTTGTGTCCTGACTGTCCTTCTCAAACATATTGGAAATATACAGTATATTTCAGAGCATTTGTTATAACTGTATTTGCTATAACTGATTTAAGTATTTTTTCTGGCTTTTTGAATATTTACTGCTTAGCGACTGCATCTTAGCCTGTTTATACAGCTCTGCATTCTATTTAAACTGTTTTTGTGTTGATTAACTGTTTTGCACTCTTAAAAGTTATTTGTTGCTTAATTTTACCTGTAGGCTAACACACTCATGTGTGCTAGCCACTTAAAAGCATTTATAGTATTTACTGTCTGTTTTTTCCTTGTCTCTGTAAAAAAAAAAAAAAAATCTCTTGTTTTCCCACCTTACTGAACTAGAGTAGTCCAGTTTCAGAGTTGCTGATCCCTGGGCTTTGTTTTTAGTTCCTGTTACTGATCCATTGCTTTATTATGAAGTAGGAAGTTTCTTTGCTTACCAGTGGGAGTGGGAAGCACTGAGCAGCCTTTTGTCCGAATTGGTGAAGTTTCAGCCAGAAACTAGTAGTCTATAGGTCGTTTAGGGCCAATTCCTAGCTCCTTTCAGCCCCGTGCTATAAAACAGGCTAAACACGTGTTTTCCAGCTTGTACCAACTCTGCACAGATCCTCGTGGTGGCATGCAGAGTGATCCAAGCAACAGAGAGCTAAAGAGTGACTTTCTACCAGATATAAGTATTTTTGTGGCTTTCCCACTGTTATTAAGCTAGCGACTGCATTTCGCCTGTTTTACTGCTACTTTAAGTGATTTCTGCATTTTACACTGTTTATTGCACTTTAAGTTACTAATTGTTGCAAATTGTTTCTGTAGGCTACACACTAAAGTGCGCTAGCCGATTTACAGCATTTATAGCATTTACTGTCTGTTTTTCCTTATCTCTGTAATAAAACAAAAATCTCTTGTTTTCCCACTTTACTGAACTAGAGTAGTCCAGTTTCAGAGTTGCTGATCCCTGGGCTTTGTTTTTAGTTCCTGTTACTGATCCATTGCCTTATTAGGAAGGAGGGAAGTTTCTTTGCTTACCAGTGGGAGTGGGAAGCACTGGCGCCTTTTGTCCGATTTGGTGAAGTTTCAGCCAGAAACTAGTAGTCCATTGGTTGTTTTGGGCCAATTCTAGCTCCCTTCAGCCCCTGCTATAAAACACGCTAAACTGTACTGCTGATCTAACCAGCATATCCTATAACTGAAAAGTTCATCTCTACTTGATTCCCAAGTAGACTATTCTCTATCTGTAAAGCCTAGCACTTACTCCTACAGTACTTGCACCTTGATAAAGCACTCTTATTATAGATAGTACGCCACCAGCCCAAAACCCACTTCCCCGAGTCCTTTGAAAGTTCTTTATCTACTACTTCTAGTATGTCGAGGGATCAGTTGCTAGTGTCCTCTCCAGCTCAACTGGTGAACCTGGGAATATTGAGGCAATGTTACAATTGCCTCATGTACTGAACAATCCTCTCCTTCTCCCACAAAACACAAATACATGCGAGAGATGCAACTATACGGCCAAACTGGAGGCTGAGCTCTCTCAACATAGGACTGGCAAGACCAGACAGGAGGAGAAGGCAACCACACACAATACATACCCAGTCACACATGGTACCATCACAACTTCAAATCATACACATACTCACACAAAGACATACTGGAGGCTCTGGTCAAAAATTTACCAAAACAGCAGAGGCCACCAAAGCAGACACCCAAACAACTACCACCTCACGACCCAACACATGCAACACATAGACCACACAGTCAGAGTGTCAAACAGTCACAGCCCTTAAGGCCAAACAAAATGCCAGACACACTTGTCATTGGTGATTCCATAGTCAGGCACACTGACGTCCCGCTCACCAGACTGAGTAAGGAGAAGGTCACAGTTAGCTGCCTGTCGGGCGCTAGAATCCACCACATAACGCAAGCACTCAGGTCTCTCAACAGCAGGTACAAGTACGACTCAGTCATTGTCCACGCTGGTGTCAACGACCTGAGACGTACCTCCTTGGACTACATGAAAAGGGACGTCGAGGAGCTCTCTGATTATGTAGCCCAGGCAGGTATGACCCTGACCTTGAGCAGTATCCTACCTTCACCTAGAATGATGCCACAATACAGTGATAAGATGATCAGCTTTAATAATTGGCTTAAATTCTGGTGTCACTCAAAGGAATCAATGTCTGTCTGCCTGGGATGACATGCTGGACAAGCCACGCTGCTTCGCAAGGGACAGCTTGCACCTGTCACCCCTGGGCTTCCGGATATTGGCAAAGGCTCTTGCCACCGCCATAGTGCCCTTTTTAGGCAAGGCACAAATTCTAAACCTACGACCCAAGAACACCAAAAGGAAAAAAACTAAGGGTAATGCTGCTCAATGCCAGAAGTCTCAATCTCAAGATGCACGCACTCGAGGCCCTTCTCAATATGGAGAACATCGATGTCTGTGCTGTGACAGAAACCTGGTTCAAGGCTCCTGAGAGCACCCCAGCACTAACAGGTTTCACCTCATATCATACGTTCGGCCCCAAAATCCGGACAACACCAAGAAAGGAGGGGTGTCCATATTCATAAAGGACACCCACACCTCAAGGTTGGTGGCAACGCACGATGCATCGGAGACCATCCAGGTGCAATTAACCATAGGCAAGACTGCTCTGCAATTTGTAGCATGTTACAGGCCACCCTCTCAAACTCAGGAACCTCACATGGCCTTCCTGAAAACATTGGAGGGATAAATGTATCTCCAAACACCATCATACTAGGTGACTTCAACTACCCTAATATAGACTGGGAACACTACTCAAGCCCGAACACTCTAACCCAAAGATTCCTGGAGTTCATAAACTCAAATGCCATGGAACAACTAGTCACCATCCCCACAAGAGGTGAAAACATACTTGATCTCATCATCACGAACATGGGATCAAAATGTTCAACACCGAAGTATACCCCTCACTGGTGAGATCAGATCATAAACTAATCTCGCTGGAGGTCCTCATCCCGCCCCACCTGAAACAAAAAGACCACAGTGAAAAACTTCTCAAAAGCCGATTTCACACTTCTAAAAACTAGTGTGGTCTCCTTTAAGGCCCCTGAGCCAGTGGTAAACATTACTCAAACCGCTGAATCACTTACAAATGCCTTCTACCAGCACCTACAGGACTGCATGGATCAGGCAATCCCAAACAAAACTAAGACTCTCTGTACCAAAGGCAAGCGTCCAGTCTGGTGGACCCCAGCCATAAACAAGCTCTACAACAAAAGGAGGAAGCTACTACAAGATAGAGCAAAATCCTTGAAAGGTAAGACACCTTTGATCATTATAAGTAAAAACTAAGAGCTCTCATAAAATCATCCAAGGCAAATTTTGAGAGAAAAATCGCCAAGGACTCTAAAGACAATCATAAGGCCTTCTTTAGCTATGTTAGAAACCTAGGAGGAAACTCCCAGATATGCTCAGAATTAGTTCAAAATGATGTGAAAATTACTGAACCTACACACATTGCTAACATACTGGCTGACAGGTTCAGTGCAAACTTCTCCCCTCCCCTAAAGGAGAGATATCTATTCAGAGGATTGTAGCCCCCAAACATCTCTAACGCCCAGGTGAGAACTGCCCTCACTAAGGCAAAAAACACAGCATCCATGGGACGGGATGGTGTCCCCGGCTGTGTGCTTCATGAACTCAACGAGGAATTAAACCCACAGTTAGGACAGCTGTTTAATCTTAGCCTCACCTCAGGATCATTACCCAAGGAGTGGCGCACGGCGACTGTGGTCCCACTTCATAAGGCGGTGCCTCCACAGACCCTGGAAATTACCGCCCCATTAGCTTGACAAGCCTTATCTGCAAAGCCATGGAGAGGATCATAATGGAACTCATAAATAAAGACATAGGGAACTTGCAGACTTTGGATCCAACCCAGTTTGGCTTTGTCAAAGGCAGATCCTGCCTCTTAAACTTCGTTGACTTTAATGAGACAGTCACCAAGGCCATTGATGAGGGTAAGGCAGTCCATACAGCCTACCTCGACCTGGCAAAGGCCTTCGACACAATACCCCACTCAGGTATCATCGAAAACTCATCAGCTTGAATGTAAACCCATACATCACAAGATGGGTTGAAAACTGGCTAAGCGACAGAACCCACAGGGTCAGAGTTGCTGGAGCCATGTCAGACTCAAAGCCTGTCACAAGTGGTGTCCCACAGGGCTCAGTCCTGGGTCCACTCTTGTTCGGCATCTACTTTTCTGAAGTACAAGCAAACACAGGAGGGTTATGGCTGACAAAGTTTGCAGATGACTGCAAACTGGGCGCCATAGTCGAAAACACATCTGACACAGATATCCTCCAGAAGGGCCTCACAGAAACGGATAACTGGTGCCAGAGCCATGGCTTGAAGTTAAGCGCCAAAATATGCATAGTCATACCCTTCGGGAAAAACAAGGTTACCCCTAGCTACCATATAGGTGACAATCCACTGAGCACAGAAAAAGTCATCAGGGATCTGGGGACCCAAGTTGACAGTAGTCTTTCGTTTGACACTCATGTTGCTAAAGTAGTTAGGAAAACCTTCTATATCGCCCACCTGATCATGAAGGGATTCACATCTAGATCAAGGGAGGTCATCGTCCCCTGTACTCATCACTCATTAGACCTATGATTGAGTACAATGCCCGTTCGGAATGTATCTGACCAGACACCTGATGCAGCTTGAAAGGCCCCAAAAGTTCCTCACCAAAAGGATAAAGGGTCTCAAAAATATGTCTTATGCTGCCCGACTGAAAGAACTCCAGCTTTATTCAGTCTCATACCGCTTGCTCAGAGGTGACCTGTGTCTGACATATAAGGCCATGTCAAACCCAGATTTGATGAATATGCTTCACCTCAAAAAAATCTAGATTCCTCAGAACCACAAGGGCGGAGACTTAAACCTTGACACGGTTATAAATAGAACGTGCTGGAGGGACAGATTCATCACCCAGAGACTCCCTATGCTGTGGAACAAAATCCAGGTACATGTGAGGCAGAGCACCTCGCTGGCCTTGTTCAAGAGGAATCTTGACCAATGGATGGGAGATCGCAGATATACCCCAGGGATTACTTCAGTGTCACTGCTTGACAGAGGCACAGAAAAATGATAGGCATAGTTTTTATTCAAACTAAAGGGGTGGCGAAAGCCACATAACTATGGGCTAGGCTTATAAATGCCCTTGGGCAGATAGCCTAGTATGAACCTATGAACCTATGAACCTATGAACAAACGTATGTACAGCCAAACATCGCAAGGATTCGAGCAGCCATAGAGAAAAGCTTTGGAAAATTATCTCGACTCATATACTTATAAAACTCTGCAACACCAGTATCTATGAACTTCTGTTTCAGAACACTGTCGCACTGAAGTTCCAACAACTCCATCTGGAATTCTTCAGAGACAGTGTCAACATCAATGGAAAACGGCATTGTAAAGATGGGAGAGAGGGGTTCTAGTGCTTTGAAATCCCGAAACCGATGGTCAAATTCTGTTCATAATTTGCTGACTGTGTCTGAATATTCTTTCAAGAACTGTTTTTTGACTGTTCCAAGTGACTGTAAGGCAGTGAAATGAGCTAGGTTACCATCCATCAGCTGTTTTGTCCACAGGGAAAGTTTACATCTGAAAGCCTTGACACTGTCATACATCCGCGTTATCATCTGTTTTGTGCCCTGGAGCTTGAGGTTGAGTTCATTAAGATGTTGTGTAATATCCATCAGAAAAGCAAGGTTCAATATGAAAAATGGATAAGCTAGCTGCAGAATTTCATTTTCTTTCATTGCCATGAAGATTGCTATTTCCTGTCGAAGTGCAAAGAATCTTTTCAGCACATTTCCCCTACTTAGCCACCTGACTTCGATGTGATAGAGTAATTCTCCATATTCGGTATCAAGGTTAGACAGAAAGTTATTAAACTGGCGGTGATTTAGACCTCTAGCACGTATAAAGTTAGTCACCTTAACAACAACATCCATGTCTTCCTTCATTTGGAGACTTTTTCCACACAATGCTTTCTGGTGCAAAATGCAGTGAATTACAATGAAGGTGTGAGCGACACCAACACTGTTGAGCTTTGCTTTCAGTAACCCAACACCAATGACTTAACTGTTCAGACTGAGAGATCTGCATTTGGTGCCCTTGTCACAGAATATTGTCTGATACGTAGTAGACCCAAACACTTGTGATGCATAATTCCATTATCACAGTGACGGTAGAATCCCAGTCATGGACAATGTGTAGATAATCACGGATCTGAAACATGGCTTACTAAGGCAACAGCATACAGAGCATTGTCTCATTTCATAACACCAGAGAAGTAGGCTTACTACTTCTTTTATACAATGATAATTTCATTAAATTTCGTCATCAGTCTTAAAGCATTTCATGTGAACAATTAACAGCAGTCCTTGCAAGAAGAATTCTCAAGCTATACATGTACTCAGCAGATATGTGTGTGACAACATTGTTACCTACATGTGCATTCATAGTCATACTGACACAACTGAGTACAAGCAGTAATGGCTGGATTTGTACAATTGACCTAAGATCACAAGCTAGAGAACATTGCCTGAATTGCAAGTGCCAGACAAGATGTTATTTTTCAACTGTGACAGTGCACATTTGAATGGATGACATCACCAGTGTTTAGCAGGTTTATGTGTCTACTAAAAAGGAAAGAAAGCAGTGGAAGAGCCTAATAACACTGTACACCTACACATCATATATGTATTGGACACCTTTTCCACACAGCATGAGAGAGAGACACACACACTCACAGAAATCTATCAGTGCTACAAGCAGGTTCTCTGTTTTTTAACAAAGATCCGAAGAGAACTACAATCGCTATAGCACCTTACATCACTACTTCAAATAGATCTGGAGATGTGCTTCTTTCTCATCTGAGAAATACAGTACAGGCTTCTTTAACTTTTTGTCCTTAGTCGACAATTCCCACACTCCACTCAAAGTTTCAGGGTCAGTCTGCTGGAAGGAGATGATCCGACACACACACACACACACACACACACACACACACACACACACACACACACACACACACACACACACACACACACACAAAAGCCAGTTCCACTCCTTGGAAATATATTTCAATTCATGTAATTGAATTGAACAAATGTGCCTAATTTGAGAAGGAGATGTCATTGGAGGAGGAAAAACACCTGACTACAACCCTCCAATCACCTCTCCACTCTATTAGGCATGTATGGTGATACAATCTAGTATACAGGATGCATGGAGCAGATGTACGGAAAAAAAAAAACAAAAACAAAAAAAAACTACACACAACCGGAGCCCTACTAAGCGATCGCAGGACATGGAAAAAAAGAAAAAACTACCCACAACTGGAGCCCTACTAAGTGATCGCGGGCCATGAAAAAAAAAAAAAAAACTACATGCAAACGGAGCCCTACTAAGTGATTGCGGGCTGTGAAAAAAAAAAAAAAAAAAACTACCACACAACCAGAGCCCTACTAACTGATAGCGGGCCATGGAAAACTACTTTGCGGGCTGCGTGCTGAGACCCCTAGTATAAACTGTGTCAAGAATGTCCTCCTGCAAGTCTCTGTGTGTCCTCTTTCTGAACAATTGCCATTTCATGAAATTCTGATAATGTGTAACACAAGTGTTACTTGTGATTTGGAAACCAGATGTGAAAAGAATGAATATGTCATATTAATGCTATAAGTGCTATGTTCCTTGCCAGACATATCATTTATATGCACTACCTTGAAATATAACAACTTTGTATAATTTTTAATACATTTTGCATTTGCATGCTGCTCAGCAGCACGCAAACACAGTTCATAGCCAAAAGAAAACGTGAAGAATTTAATTTGCACTGCCTTCTACAGAGCAAATGAGTCTGATACCAGTGTATAACCATCAGCCCTCTGCATAGTGCTGCACCTGTCAGCTAACTTTCTGTGTGGCACAAAGTGTAAGTGCAGTGATCTTGGAGAAGGAAGGCAGGCAGGTGATGCAGGATTGGAATCCAGTTTACAGATACTTCTACTGAGGGGTCAGAATAAATAGACTGACATATTTTGGTATCTGACTGTGCTGCTGGTGGAAACTGAAACTTTGTAGCACAAGGTGTATGTAAGTGAACTGAGAATGAGGACAGGTGATGCGGGTTTAAATCCATTTCACATATATTTCTACAGAAGAGGTCAGAATGCCAATTGTCACAACATTTTCGTTAAGTAACAATTAATACAAATGAGTGTCATAAAGTGTGCTTATAATGCTTGCTATATAACCCCAAAACAATGTATGTTAAACATGACGATGATATTTAATTTAAAGTGCACTTGCATAGATATGATGTGCATAATAGGTTTGTTATAATTATTTTGCCTCATCACATATTATGTGTTTAAGATAGTATGTTTTGGTATGTACTGCTCAGGTCACGCAACTCCATGCATCTGAAATGTATTTAAAACCACAAAAGTTATTAAGCAAAGTTTAACATTTTATCCTTTTTTTCCCATTGGTTCAGTTCCTAGGTGGCACTACTCAATGTTATTAGTGCCTTAACCCCAACAACCTATTATGTCATAAGTCATACCATTTTCCTTCAATCAACAATGATTATAATAAACACCATAAATCATTTCAGCATTTAACATTGGAATGTGTGTCAATAGATTGAGCAACACACATGACTAAATCTCCCTGCCATATTTCATACCTTCTGTGCTTTTTTGATGCAATCACTGCCAATGTATCTACCAAGCCATTGTTGTGCTTTCAGTTGTGAAAATGTAGTTGTCAAAGCTGTGCGTATTTGTGCACAGGCTATTACACATGAGATCTGAATTGGGGTCCAATTCAGACACATATTTCTAAGAGGTGACAGGGCTGGTGGAGGACATAATGGAGAGGGGCCTCACTGTCCAAATCTGCAGGGTTGGAAAGGTCCTGTGTCATATTGCAAAACTGATGCCACATCCAGCACTGACCCAATCAACTGACACGGGAGACAGTGATGACAGTTCTGACAATGAGGACTAGATTCTCACTGTTCTCAGCCTAGACATGGTTGTATTTATTTATTTATTTATTTTGTTTACCGGGGTTGTACACTGATCAATACTTACCAATTTCAGCATCAGCCCAGGGTGAAACATAAAACATTTCACAAAAAAAATACAGAAATATAAGTAATAACTGGGTAGTTCAGACTAATTATGTAGAAAAAAAAACTGTGTATACACATTCTAGTGAACAATCACAGTGTGATGTACAATATATACATTAGTTTCTACAGTGGGCCAATCTTCATTGAATCTTGACAGAAGAGAAGAGATTCAGAGGATATAGGTTAGGTGATATGTCCTGTGTTGAAGCAGGAGCATTTGGCTTGGATGAAGAAGAGCTTTTTGAGTTGCATTTTGAATTTGGAATAAGTACTGATCTGAAGTAGTTACTTCATTTGATCTGCAACCTGTGGGAGTCGGATCCGACCTCGGATCCGAGCCGGCAGCTTTCCAAGCTTCAAGATCCGAGCTCCTAGCTCCTCCCCCTACCCATAATCCCTTGCTACCAACCACATTACCTCAGATCGTTTTTTGCCGCAGCTAAAGACGGTTGCTTCTCTGTGAAGAGCTCCTAGCATTTGGTGAGATTGTTCCTTTTTTTCAATAGAAAACCTATTTCTTAAATATTTCTAGTTAAGTTCTTGTGTGTGTTGTTTTAACTAAACAAACCCTCCTTGTTTTAAAAAAAAAAAAAAAAAACTCTCTTAGTTTTAACTTGTCTCTCCCCCTCCCCCCCTTAGTGTTTGGGTGTGTGTGTGAGAGGATAATGGCTGAATCCAAAGCTATTTTTTCGAAGTGTACTGAGTGTGGCCACAAGCTTTCCCCTGCTGATGGCCACACTCAGTGCGTTTTGTGTCTGGGGGCAGCACATTTGTCGGAGGCCTGCCAAATCTGTGCGGCCTTCAACCCTCGGGCACTTAGGGACAGGAAGAACAAGCTGATCCTGACGAGAAAACTCCCTCAGGAGTCGGCTTCTTCTTCCTCTCCCAGCCGGGCCCAAGCTACTCCTGTAGCTTCGGCGCCGGCCACTCCGGTAGCTGTACCTGGGACTCAACCTCCCTTATCCGGTACTAGCTCTGTGGAGTCTGGGTCTTCTTCCCATAAGGAGAAGAAAAAGCATAGAGAGAGGGAAAGTCATTCTTCTAAAAGACGGGCCGAGTCTCATCCCTCGGCTCTGCCTGAGAAGTTGCTGAAGTCCCCTGAGAGGGTCTCCGGATCCTTGTCCTCTCAGCTCCGTTCACCTTCCTTTTCTCCAGAGCCGGAGGAGGAGGATAGGTCTCCCTCGAGGTCTTCGAGGAGGCCTTCCTGGCCTGCCTCGACTACCTCTTCGCGGTCCACCAGAAGCATCTCCGAGGCAGACATGGATCGGATGATGCGAAGATTTTTGCAGACCCAGATGCAGATGGGGATGCTCTTGCCTCCCCCCCTTGGGAGGGACGGCAGACCCCATCTTTGCCCCGATCGCTCCTTCTCCAACCTGTTTTCGGGTCTCGGAGGTATCGGTTCCAGGCCCTTTTGGATCTGGGGATACGTCGGCGCCGACAGGGTTGGTATCTTCGACGCCGACTATGCCTTCGAGCTTGTCGGATCCAAGCTCTCGGGGCCGAGGGTTGAGCATCGGATCCGAGGGGGTGGTTGTGTCTTCGGCATCGATTGGGTCAGAGCACACCACTACCTCGGGTCCGATTGCTTCGGCTCCGACCCCGATCATCTCCTCGGAGCCGAGGAGGTTACTTTCTCAGGCTGGTGATAGCGAATCTCCTTCGGCTTTTGAGGTGGTTGAGAGGGTACTGTCAAGATCATCCAGGTCCCCGATCGGGCCTTCGGATCCACCCGTACCCCCACTGTATCAGGGTCTGTCTTCGATCATCCTTCCATCTGGACAGCCTGCCCAAAGCCTCCAGTTAGTTCCCAGGGAGGAACAACACCCGGTGGACGAGCCTTCTTTGGACAGTCCCGCCGAAGAGGTACCTCGGAAGCACCAGTGCAAAAGGAGGCACCAGGACTCCCCCGAGTCCATTGCCATGGATACGGATTTGGAGGATACGGAGGGTTCCCCAAGGTCACCCCCCGAAGATGTCTCATTTGGAGACATCATGTAAATGTTGCGTATAAGAGGGTGGTGGTCTGCCCAAAAACCCTCCCTGGACGAATCCGTATTTCTGGAGGCCTTTGAGGCAGGCCCATCTACCTCCTGGGTGTCCCCCCCAGCCAACCCCTTGGTGGACTTAATTACCACCAGGGCTTGGAAGGAGCCCGACACCGTGGAGCCTATCCCTAGATGCCTGGATAAGGTCCTCAGCCCTCCTTCTGATAGACCTTCTTGGTCCAAAGGTGCACCGGTTGATGCTATGTTGGTGGCGGCTGCCACTAAGAGAGAACTTGCCCAAAAAAGTTCCTCGGTCCATCCGCCGGACAAGGAGTCCCGAGCCTTGGACCGGATTGGGAAGCGGATGTTTGCTTCAGCAACCTTTGCCATAAGGTCGCTGAACTACATGGCACACACTATCCGGCTGCAACGTGACCAAATCAAGGAATACGCGGCAGCCCCTCCAGAGTTCATGTCGGTCTTGGACAAAAAGGTTTTTGAGACTCGAATGACCACTCTAAAGTCCATCTCAAATACATCTATGCGGCTTCTTTCCCATGCCACGGAAGGAGCCGCTAGAGCCAGCGGAGCGGGAGTAGTCTTAAGACGGCACTCCTGGCTCCACCTCTGTGACTTCATGGATCCCTTCAAGGCATCCTTCGCGAATGCCCCGTGCGATGGTTCGGCCTTATTTGGCTCAGCAGTTCGCGACACGCTTGTCCAAAGCGAGAAGGATGGGAAGATGCTGTCGGCTGTCGGAGTCCGCTTCTCGAACCCCCAAAGATCCTTTTCTAGGAATCAGAGGGGGCAAAAGAAGCTGTGGTTTCGTAAATCTCAGCAATCCCGTCCTGCTGCGGACAACTCGTCCTCTAGAGGCAGAGGAGGACAAGGTGGACACCGGCCCAGGGGCAGAGGGGGCCCGCGTAACTTCAGGTCGAGAGAACCTTTCTCGGAGGGACCCACGCAACAGCCCTGAGGGCTTGCCCGACTGTCCCTCTCTGGAGGCAGTCGGGGGGCGATTATCAGAACACCGATCAAAGTGGGAGTCCATTACAAATGATCGATGGGTGCTCCGGATAATATCCAGAGGTTACACGATACCGTTCTTGCACCCCCCCAAGCCCAAACATCTCCCCGATGTTCCACCCCATCAAAGGGAGTCCGCAACCTTAGAAATTTCGGAGTTGCTAAGAAAAAGAGCCATCCAGCCCGTCCCCCAAGATCAGTCCGGATCAGGTTATTACTCCAGGTTCTTCTTGGTGCCAAAGAAAACGAGGGACCTCAGACCCATCCTACACCTTTCATCCCTGAACCTGTTCATACCCAAGGAAAAGTTCCAGATGGTCACCCTCCAATCTATTCTTCCCCTTCTGCAGGAGAACGACTGGATGTGCTCGTTGGATCTCAAGGACGCGTACTACCATATACTAATGGACAGACGGTCCAGGAGATTCCTACGCTTCCGGCTAGGAGCCAGTCATTACCAGTTCAGGGTTCTTCCATTTGGCCTAACCTCAGCCCCCAGAGTGTTTTCCAAAGTCATGGCAGTGGTAGCAGCCCACCTGAGACTCCAGGGCATTCAGGTGTTCCCTTACCTGGACGATTGGCTCCTCACCGCCCCCAACAAGCATCTTCTGGTTACAGCGAGAGATTATGCCCTATCTCTGTTCGGTCTACTGGGCATCTCAGTCAATTTAAAGAAGTCCTGCCTGTGCCCCACTCAAGCCCTAGAATTCATAGGGGCCTGGTTGGATACTCAAATCTCCAGAGTGGTTCTAACACCAACCAGGATAAACAGTTTGTACCGCCAAGTCTTGGATATTCTTCAGAGCCCAGCCCCCCCAGCAGAATTAGTCCTGAGGGCGTTAGGATCTATGTCGGCGGCGATCGGCCTTTCTCTCCATGCCCGCCTGTGGATGCGTGTATTGCAGTGGACTCTCCAGGTCCAATGGTCTCTTTTGACCCATCCTTTGGACATGCCGATTCCACTGAGCAGAGCATGCAGGGACTCCCTACTTTGGTGGTTACAAGCTTAGGAACTCAAAGAAGGGAGACCCTTTGTGATCCCCCCCAGTCGAAGCCACGTTGACCACGGATGCTTCCTGCCTCGGGTGGGGTGGGCATTATGCAGGCAAGTCAGTCCAAGGAACGTGGACTTCTCTAGAAACTGCATTGCATATCAATGTCTTAGAGATAAGGGCAGTGCTGTTGGCGTTGCAAGCTCTCCATCACCTTCTACCTCTGGGGACTATTGCAATCCAGACGGACAACATGTCCGTTGTCTGGTACATAAACAAACAGGGAGGGACCAGGTCTTACCCCCTGTGTCGAGAAGCCATGAGAGTGTGGGAATGGGCTATTTCCACCAACCACTTTCTGATAGCAACGCACCTTCCGGGGCGGACCAACATATTAGCAGACAGCCTAAGTCGGGTATTTCTCAGCCCTTACGAGTGGTCTCTGAATCCCTCTGTCGCGAAACAGATATTCCACAAATGGGGTCAACCTCGCTGCGACCTTTTTGCCTCACCCCTAAACTCAAAATGCAGCGATTACTTCGCAATAGTTCCCCCCAAAGGGGAATCCCCCAGGGACGTTTTGGTTCATGCTTGGCCGCCCGGTCTTCTTTATGCATATCCTCCTCTTCCTCTGATGATGAAATTCATCCAGAAAGCCTGTCGGTTGGGGAGCAGAGTGATTCTCATTGCCCCATTCTGGCCTCTACAAGTCTGGTTCCCCTTTCTGCAGTCTCACAGTGTGGCTCCCCCATGGATTCTGGATCCCAGACCAGACCTAATCCCGCATCCGACGAGATGCCACACTCCGAACCTGGTCAGCCTCCAGCTCACTGCCTGGCTGATCCAGTTCCGTTAATGGCAAGGACTCCCGGTATCTCTTCCCCAGTTAAGGCTATTCTGGTGGCAGCTCATAAGCCATCCACCAGAAAACTCTACAACAGTAAATGGAAATGTTTTTCCATCTGGGCAAAGGATAAGGAATTAGATCCCTTTACGGTTCCTATTCCCACCATCCTGGACTTTCTATCCCTCCTTTTTAGGCAGGGAGCTAGTGCGTCTACCATTAAAGTCCAACTTGCAGTCATCTCTCATTATCATATGGGAGATGGCATAAATTCTTTGGCGTCAGCTAAAATATGCAAAGCCTTCCTAAAAGGCGTGTTTCTCTTAAAGCCTCCCATTAAACCGGCTATGCCTCCATGGGATCTTACCTTGGTCTTACAAGCTTTAACAGGACCACCTTTTGAACCGGCGGCCTCAGTGCCCTTAAAATTCTTATCTTGGAAGACAGCCTTCTTGGTAGCAATTACCTCTGCCAAGCGGGTATCAGAGTTACAAGCTTTGTGCATTAAGTATCCATACCTTATTTTTCACAAAGATAGGGTTGCCCTCAGGACTAATCCTTCTTTTCTACCTAAGGTAGCCACAGAATCTAACATTAATCAATCTATTAACCTCCCTGTTTTCTTTCCTAGCTTCCAAAACAAAGGTGAATACACATTGCACAAATTGGATGTACACAGACAACTACATTTTTACTTGCATAGGACTAAAGATTTCCGCAAGTCAGACCAGTTGTTTGTTTCTTATGCTAAATCAGCCATGGGCAAACCAATTTCTAAGGTGACAGTAGCAAATTGGATTTCTCAATATATCAGACAAGCATACATTTCAGTTGGGAGGTCAGCTCCGGTTGTCGTTCGGGCACATTCTACCAGATCTGTGGCTACCTCAACAGCATTTTGGTCTAGAGTTCCAGTAGACGATATTTGCTCAGCAGCTACCTGGTCCTCTTCCCATACGTTCATTTCTCATTACAAGCTGGACATGATCTTCAGAAGTAGGGCTTCCTTTGGCTCCGCGGTGCTTCGGAATATCCTTCCGTAGGGACCACCCAGGGCCTTTAGGTAAGCTGGGGACTCTGTCCCACAGGTTGCAGATCAAATGAAGTAACTACTTCAGATAAAAAAGTTATGTACTCACCATAACGTTCCATCTGAGTAGATACTTAATTTGTCTGCAACCGACCCCCCCTGCCATCCCCCGAACCTCGGTAAAGTATTGTCCTGTGGAGAATTTCTCTCCGTCTTTAGCTTATAGGGCAAAATAACCGATCTGAGGTAATGTGGTTGGTAGTAAGGGATTATGGGTAGAGGGAGGAGCTAGGAGCTCAGATCTTGAAGCTTGGAAAGCTGCCGGCTCGGATCCGAGGTCAGATCCAACACCCACAGGTTGCAGACAAATGAAGTATCTACTCAGATGGAACGTTATGGTGAGTACATAACATCTTTATTTCCTTATGTTAATGGGGTGAGCTTGCCAGAGAGTAGGTGCCTGAGAGGACAAATCATGCGTAGTGCTGTGGGGTTTGGTTCTAGGGGTAATGAGAGTTAGTGTGGCTTGTGAACCGTGTCTCAGGTTGTATAAGGAGTTTTTTTATGGCTTTGAGCTGCAAGAGGAGTAAATCTATGGAGTTGGAATCATAAAAGTAGGTTAGATATTTGGCTTTTTCTATGGTGTAAAGGGGTGCTCACACAGAGGTGATTTTGTAATTAATTGGCAGATGCTATAAGAGATAGTCTGGAGTGTGCTAATGTTTTTTTTTTTGGAGGCAGAAGCAAAAATTGGAAGCCCCATATTTAAGTTGAGAAAGAAGAACTCCTTTGCCAATGGCTGCTCTGGCTGATTGGGATAGAAGAGGGGTATCTTTTTGGCCCAGAAGAGGAGGGAGTTTATTTTGGCTGTCACTTTGTTCATGTAGAAATGGAAATTTAGGGACTGATCAAGCCATAGTCATTTGAAGGTGGATGTTGTCTCTGGTCGGGTGCTTGGTGAATTTCCTGTGGAGTTCCAAAAAGCAGAGGTTTGGTCTTTGTGGAAGTGAGAAGTAGTTTGTGGATTATGAGCCATTGGTGGAGCTCATGTAAGTCCAACTCCAGTTGGCACTGAATGTTGGTGTGAGAGTGACCTGATCACTAAATGACCATGTCATCAGCATGGAGTATATTTGGGAGATGGGAGAGGTCACAAGGAAGTTTGTTCATGAATATGGAAAAGAGCAGGGTGCAAGAATGGATCCTGGTGGTACACTTTTAGTAATAGGTGTAGTTTCATATTGGGAGGATCCTATTTTAACTCTTAAGTGTCTTAGTGTGAGAAAGATTTTAAACCAGAGAGTGATGTATGGGCTGAGACCAATTTTGTTTAGTCTGGCTGTACCTCCAATGTTCCCTACCTATTCCCAGTCATGGTGTCTCCCAAGCTTTTGTGTCCATCACCATCCCTGTTTGTCTCATATGTCTTGTATGTCTGCACCTGCAGTCTAACCTACCCTATGTATCTGACCCTCTCATTCCTAAGCACCTTCCCCAATATTCCTCTCACAAAAAAAAAATATAGCACCTTTCCCACAAAAAAAAAAAAAAATGATGGCCCATACATAGCTCTCCATTTTGCTTATGTGTCATCTTGACACACTTCATTTGTTCCAGTTGGCTATACAACATTATTCTGTTGTTGTCACCCATCCCTGGTGCGGTAACTCTCCAAATTCAGCATCGTCTGTGTACATGTCTAAATTCATGTTGTGATGAAGTGGATAGCTATGGTGCTCTCCCACCACCATCCTGCAAAATCTTACATTCTTTCCCCTGGGTCTTCCCCTGTGCCTGAATCCAGTTTTCACCACTGTCTTAAGAACTCCTTTTTCACATATTTAATCTGGTCAAAAAATGGACTCAGACACAACATGGCCAGAAATGGCCCATCAAAAAGCCTTCACTTTTGTCCTCAATATTTGCACAAAGCTTGGCATTGCACATCACCTTTTGGGTGACAGTGAATGGCGTTTCACATCCTATGGCAAAAACTGGTGAGTTTTTGCCATCACCCTCACTAGTTCAGTTATCTTCATGCAAATGTGCTTAAACCTGTTGCACGATAAGAATATAGAGTAAACTGGAAGTAAAAGTGCACCGCTTATGGCATAATCTTGTGAGTTTTTGGCTTCGGCTCATTAAATCAAAAGGTTCTTCAACAACGTATTCATTTAAGGGTGTGCACACTTATGCAACCAGCTTGTTGTACATTTTTTATTTTTTAGATTTTCTTCCCCTAACAGATTTGTTTGTTTTTTAACTGAATTGTACATGTTATAGGTCACATTAAAGGTGGAAAAAGTTTTGAAATTATTGATTGTGGTCTCATTTTTATATCACAAAAACATGGCATTTTAACAGGGTTGTATAAACTTTTTTATATCCACTGTATCTGTATTTACCAGTGATGTTGACTCAGTTATTTCAGTCTGTTAAGGTATGTCTGAACTCAAAAACTTATACTCAAAACTTTATTATGATGGTTTGCAACCTTTTTTCACACTTAATCCATCAGTGTATTTCAGCACTGCACTGTCATATTTTGGAAGTGTCTGTTTGTATTTTCAATTCATATTGTCAAAGCATGAGCCAATGCAACTAACCCTGACAGAAAAAATGTTTATCGTTTGCATGCAATCATCCCAGGATGAACTGTTATGAATACTTGCTTGACAAACCACTGCTTTACAATTATGATTGTCAATGAAACACCATACTGTGAAATGGGCACATGTCACTCACAGTAATACAATGTATATGAATGATAGTATATAGATGTTATCAGAGCTTTACATCATGACTTAGGGCAAGCACAGTGCTGTTATGTCTTCCTGTCCAGACACATGCGTTTTCCACAAAACCTGTGATGCACAGTTGCTGATCTTCAAAACACTGCTGTGTTAATATGTACAAATGTGCATTTTCACACTTTTAAAATAGGACTTCTCTTGTGGCACTTATAATTTATACTATATTCTCTATATTGTGTAACTAGTTAGGTAGGTGGTGCAGATCTGACAGTGGTGAACTTGTCTGTATGGTTCTAACGTTAGGTAAGTAAAGCATCAACAACAGATGTGATGTGTCCACTTCCACTCATGAGAAAACTTTGACTTTGTAGGCAGCTCCCTCTGTACTTTATCGCACTTTTAACACCAACACCAACATCTTCTCTGCACTACACCTATGAGGTGATCCTGTCAAAAGTGTACTCTCACAATAAAAGTCACATGTCTCCAGTGGTGCTTGTGGTTAATACATTGCTCTCTAGAGTGTGTAAGTAGATAGGTAGGTGTTTCAAATCCAGCATTGCTTAAATACTGTGACTGTCTGTACTACCATGTACAACTGGCTACATCACAACACACATTATGTACACTTCCACTTAGGAAACATTGCCAGTAGCCGAGGACTGGCCTATACATTTTGGGCATCCGCAGAGAAAACTCAGTTTTGAAATAACACTGATTACACAATTCCTTCAAAAACTGCACTATCCCACAGCTACAATGTGACTTATCCTGTGGTGCTGGCTGTTCATACTATGCTCTGTAGACTGTATAAATAGGTAGGTGATATGAATCCAGCACTGATGGATTTCTGTGAGTGTGTGTGTCTCTCTCTCATGCTGTGTGGAAAAGGTGTCCAATACATATATGATGTTTAGGTGTACAGTGTTATTAGGCTCTTCCACCACTTTCTTTCCTTTTTAGTAGACACATAAACCTGCTAAACACTGGTGATGTCATCCATTCAAATGTGCACCGTCACAGTTGAAAAATAACATTTTGTCTGGCACTTGCAATTCAGGCAATGTTCTCTAGCTTGTGATCTTAGGTCAATAGTACAAATCCAGCCATTACTGCTGGTACTCAGTTGTGTCAGTATGACTATGAATGCACATGTAGGTAACAATGTTGTCACACACATATCTGGTGAGTACATGTATAGCTTGAGAATTCCTCTTGCAAGGACTGCTGCTAATTGTTCACATGAAATGCTTTAAGACTGATGACGAAATTTAATGAAATTATCATTGTATAAAAGAAGTAGTAAGCCTACTTCTCTGGTGTTATGAAATGAGACAATGCTCTGTATGCTGTTGCCTTAGTAAGCCATGTTTCAGATCCGTGATTATCTACATATTGTCCATGACTGGGATTCTACCGTCACTGTGATAATGGAATTATGCATCACAAGTGTTAGGGGTCTACTACGTATCAGACAATATTCTGTGACAAGGTGACATATCGTACCACTATTGTAACCAGATTAAATGCACATATATGTCTTGCAGCAATGATATGATAAAATGCCTTTGAATAACCAAATATTTCACAATTGCAGTACAATATCTATAGTGACACGTTCATTTTTCATAGTATGGTCATATAGGTAGGTGTTCAAAACCTGCACTGATCGACTGTAATGGGTCTATATTAGAACATCAAAGTATTACTACTTCGAATGTTCTAATATCGAACCCTTTGAATCGAACACTGAAAATAGCAAAGCTGCAGAATATCAAATACTTTCCTAGGGAAAGTATTCAGTGGGCCGTTTCTGCAGCTTCACTATTTCCTCAACTGTGGAGCGAAGGTTACGGACTGGGTTAAGGTAAGTGTGCGAATGAACGTGAGTGTGCGATAGGGACCTTAGGGCTAGGGAGCGGGAAAGGTGAGTGTGCGATAGTGACTTTAGGGTTAGAGAGTGTGTAAGGTGAGTGTGCGATAGGGACTTTAGGGTTAGGGAGCTGGTAAGGTGAGTGTGTGGTAGTTACAGACCTTAGGGTTAGGGTTGGGTTAAGGTAAGTGGATAGCTAGTAGTGTATGTATGGTTTAGTGTAGGGTTTTGTGAAGTGCATGTGTGTGGATTATGTATTTGGTGTGCTTGTGTTGTGTGTATGTTTGTTGGAACAGCAAATATTTTCCCTGGGAAAAAAAAATCGCTGTTCTGAATTTTCGATGTTGTGGTGTTTCGAGTGAAATGGTTCGATATTAGAACATTCAATGTAGTAATACTTCAATGTTCTGATATCGACCCACTGTAATCACTGTATCTCTGTAAAATATTAGGCATGAATGACATCCACCACAATTGTAATGTGTGCAGTTACACTGGGAGAGGACTCCCACATCCCTTTTATCTCAAATAATGGCCTCCACTTTCCTTTTACCTCAAAATGGTTTGCAATGCAATCATATGATGTAATAATGTCACATAGATAGTGTCTCACAGTTATATTAACACTTCCACTGTGGCACATGCAGTTCATCTACATTTTGATAGTCGGTGGACCTACATAGGCAACTGTTCAATTTCAGCGAATGAAAACATTATATGAGTTTACTGACATTACACAAACACCATTGCACCAAGTTTTTTATTATCCATTTTTATGTTGGACAAACAACTTTCAACACAATTTATAAGTTCATGGAAGTGAAGCAGTTGTTGTGGAATTCTTGTAGTGTAACTACTCCTCTGGCACATTCAGTGAGCAATGACTTGTACAGCATATCTACACAGATAGTGTATGGTTCAGTTCTGGGATTGTATGTATACAAAACCATGTGGATAGGAAAACTTACTTGGCCAAGCAACACTAATATTGGACTGCTCACAAGTTGTGTGATCATTAACATAGGTACCTCCTTTTCATCAGTCTGACAAATTTTGATTTTATAAATTAACATCAAAACTCCTTTCTTAGTTCTCATGTAAATTTCATTTATTTGTGACAAGCTCCATTGCTGTATTCCATGGCAAACAGAGTAAATACACAGCTCTGTAGAGTGTATAGTATGACTGTCAATTATTTGAATCTGGTAACATCAGTCTGTCTGATAACTGTGTCACACAAGAGTGGCTTAAACAAATAAAGTAGTTATGGCACAGTAAGAGGGATCCATACCCACTGCAATAGAAGACTGATATAATCGCTTCAAGAGCATTCTTCATGACACAACCAGTATGCCTGTTTCTGAGGAGTCAAAGGTTAATACATAGCTCTCTGATATCTGTCTTGACGTGTTCAGGTCTGGCCAGATACAAATACTAAGTGAATGATTGCTCATAGCCATTACTTATTCTCAATATAATAGTGCTCTATGTTGCATGTCTTCATCCACACATTTATGTATTGCTGTAATTCTTTTGTTCACATGAAAGCTTATGCAACATTTCTTATTGTACTGTATGTCACGCTGCATGCTCATTAGAAAGTGTGAGTGAGCCTTTGTTATGACACTTTCTTGTGTGTTTGTGTAGTTTACTTGCTGTTATGGTACAGTTTGCTGTAAATCCTTGTGAGCATGCCCAGGATAATGATGTAGTAGATGCATGTCATTTAGCAAAGAGACCTTTAAGTAACGAATGTCATGAGATATGTGTTGCTATTTGTCATTCTTTCTCAAGACTGGATTGAATTAACCTCTGTAATGTTTGCTTTGCCAGTGTCCACGCAATGGAGTTACTGATTTACAGGCAAACGATAAGAACATTTCTCACAGGACAGTGTACATTCGCTGCATGTGCAATCAAATACAGTAGGTGTGAATTATTGATATACATTGGTGTTTCACCTGTGTGTGTTGTATGCTAATGTAGTGTCTTAAATGCATTACTGTTGCTTTTCACAAGGCTCACTTCAAGGCTAGAAATATATTGCATTCATATCTATACTTTAATACACTTAATCAAGTCAGTAGATTGAGTGTGGCACTTACACCATGTACAACACTCATATTACTGATTACAGTAATAGAAATGCATCGGAACCAGAAATAATTATAGCTTGACATTTGCTACTTTTGCCCATTAGGTGATGTATCAGTGGCATATTGCTGGCATGATCTTTTATTTTACCCATGTCTTCTGTGAGCTACCTATCCAACAGCCTGTGTAAATTAATATACATCTTGACATTCAAAAACACAATTCATTTATTAGTGGACTGACTACATGTGACTTATACCTTGACTTATGCACATATTCACATATGCCACCTTAGCATGACATATTTTGCATGTACATATGTCACATCTGCTATAGTTAGAGAAAAGGTAATAAGTGTAATAGATCATTACTCTGTTTATATTCTAGACAATGTGTGACATCTGTGCTATGTGTCAGGTCTGTCTGTATTTTGCTACCTACATACATATACTGCATTTTTGTATAGTCACTAACTTTCAAACATTCGCAGCATGCAAGATGCTTAATAAAGGCTTTTTTTCATTGATTCATAATAATATTGTTATGATTGCAAAGGTGACTGTGATTCTCCCCAGTATGTCCACATTGTCACATGCATGTACACTACCCTACAATTGTCACTATTGTCTCCTTCATACACCTATGGCAATGACAACCTTACAATTCTATAATGTACAGACGTGTTCTAACATCAGTCAAATGGACGTGATTTATTTTTCCTTTGATCTCTTCCACATTATACATTCCAGTAGAACAGTACTTCAAAATACCTGCCACACACGTTTAAATATGCATTCTTAGTACAATCATGTGAGTAACGCAAATACTATTGAGAGTGGCATTGAACATGGATACTGGCAACTCTAAAGGTATGCATTGTGAGTATTATTATATTACTGTTTAGCATTTGCATTAATATAAAACACATGCTTGGGTCATACGTGCTAAAAGATAGCATACCCCCTTTTTATGTTTGCAAGTGACATCAGCTAACAGAGACATGTCATTTTCTGATGTGCATGACACAGCTGCAGGGTTCATGTATTCATGCTTATACATGATGAAGTGGCGAATACAGCATTGTTGTCAGTTGACACATACTTTCCTGTATATGTATCTGATATGCAATAACTGCTGTATATGTAACTATCCCATAACGTATCTAATGTCCTTGCTAGCTGTTATCTCGACTCAGCATTTTACTAACATTCATATCATATTTACTCCCCTTGTTACACTGTTGTTTTTCTCAGCTTGTCCATTTTTAATTATGTACATGGGTCAATAAATTTAACAGAATTATTTTTTATTAAATCAATATAAAATTATTTATGTTAAAAATTATTCTTGTAACATATAATTATCGCAGTTACATTTTTCCTGTTTAGCCTACCCGGGCTTCTTATTTACTCAGTAATTCCATTATATCGGTATAGTTTCCACATTTAACTTCCCTGCTTCTTATTTCTGGACTGATCCCATTATGTGAGTAAAACTTCCCCTGCATCTAAACTGTTTCAGTAGACTTGCCCTTGCTTTGTAGTTGTCTCAACGTGTTCTTGCTCCTAGGATAACCTACAGCAGTGATGGTGAACCTATGACACATGTGTCAAAGGTGACACACACCACGTTTTGGGTGACACCTCAGTAATCACCAACACCCGCATTACCAAAGACACTATTTTGCATTCGTTGCTCATGTGAAGTGCACTGAATTATTTTGTGCCTAGAGCTTTTGACATACCAAACCCAAAAGGTGCACCATTACTGACCTAGGGGCAACATTTTCTTTCAACCTTGTCTGTGTGACCTTTTTTGTGTACACTAACATCTGTGCTATCCACAAAAAGGCATTAGTAAATATGTAGGCTTCCTTGGCAGTATGTATATTTAATGAGAGCTGCTGCTCATCACACTAGCTTGTTAAATAATCATGTAGGCTTAGCACAGAGTGTACATGCTTGTTAATGAATCCCAGGGAATGTCTTTGAAGGATTCCAGCTTCATAATAATTGCATTTTGAATAGAAAAATCATCACCTGGTTTGTGGTGCAGAAGAATGTAGTTCTGAATATGGGTTAGATGGCTGGGGTACAATTACAGCTCTGGCATTGTATCCAGGTGGGGAAAGTTGCATGGCCTGGTCACAACCACAGGGTGTGGGGACTGTTATGTGCACTTGAGGACACACATATACAAAGCATGATTTCCTTGGTGTAGACCAGTGAAACTACTTCCTTTGTGTCAGAACTAGTGAGTGGTGGCTGCACAAGTGAAACCACCTCCTTTGTGTCTAGATTGGTGGGGGGGGGGCTGCACCAGTGAAACCACCTCCTTTGCATCAGGGTGGGTGGGTGAGGCTGCTGAAAGCTACATCTGTTGTGGAAGTGAAGGCATCTCTTTTGAAGATAGCCTATTGTTCACCTCCTTCCCTTGCTTTGCTGAATACACAGGGGGATGCTACGGCTTAAATAACAGAAAACAATCTTTTAACTGTGACTGATCACTGCCAAATAATGGTGACTCTTGCCCTTGGTGAAGAGGGAGAGAATGGGTCACTATTTGAGAAGGGAATGATAACTGGCAGGAAGCAGGCTAAAAGTGAAAAAATATATTAAAATCATCTATCACACAGTAAAAATCCAATTCATTTATATTCTTATCTTCATAGCATTGCTTATAGTGTATAAATACAGTGCTGAGCTCATAAATCTAAAGCCATCCTCATACTCTCCAAGACAGGTGAGACAATTTGCAGGAGAAGCCAGTGCGTTTTACTGAAGATCTGAGTGTTTTTCTGGAGGAAGTAATTCTATTATACCAGGGGCATAGGGTCTTAGCTATTGGGATTTAGACGTGCTGGGGTATGTGCTAGAATATTTTCTAATGTTTTAATCCATTTATGCAGTATGGCATCCTTACACTGTAATGTGAAAAATACACATGAAGAGCATTTGGAAGAATAAGCTAGGTACAGAAATGTGTCAACATCTACATTTCAAACAGCTCTTACAAGAAGGGGAATAAATCAGTACTGCAAGCCTCAGTAAAGCAATGACAACAAAGCCTGCAGCAGTGTAGCCTTTTTGTACAAAACTGAAATGGTAGCTCCACATCTGCAGACAAAACAAGCAGATCCCAGAAAAGCAAAGGTGTTCTGCACCATTATTAGACAATGGGCGCATGGTGGGGACCACTGGTTGGCTAAGTAACAGCTTCTTCACCATAATGAACCCTAGGTAGATGGGTATCAGGTTTTAAGGAGCATATTTAACTAACAAATGTAGTATAGGCAAGCTTTTCAGTAAGCAGCATATTTCTCTGTCAGCCTCATCTCAACGTATGGCTGTAGCTAAGATTTTTTGTAATTTTACACCTAGTTCCAGACTGTTTGTGTTGGAGGGGGTAACATAACTAACTTTTTATGTAATAAATTCTTCTAAACACAGAATTAATTATGCAATATGTATATTAAAATTGTTACATTAGAAGAGTTGATTGATTATATATCGTAATAAGCATGTCTCACGCTGGATGAAGTTACTTTCTTTGCTGGCTTACTTGTACCCTTAAATGTTATCCCCTTAAAAATGACCTTCCACACCATAGCTTGCAAGGTACGTGCCTGGCCCTACATCCATGTTGCATAGTAACCAATAAAATCCTTTAAAAATTACACTAACACATATTCAGAGTAAAACTAGATGCAGATTCTGTGTCAGTAACTACTGTTATTCATGACAAAAACAAAACAAAGTAGTCATCAGATTAGCATTCCCCATGTCCCCATGCACCACATACGTACATCCCTTTTTCATTGCTATCAGTGTTGTGCCTTTTTACAGCTGTGGGTATTTCCTAATGTTGGAAAGTTGTTTCAGATCAGAGATCACTCCATAATTTCTGCACTATTCCAGTCTCTATGCTATTATTTATAGTGGTGCTGTATTGTTTCTGTCTCTTGTTGTCTCCACTGTGTTTTTTTTCTCAGAGTAACTCAAGTTAATTTCAGGGAGGAGGTTGTTGAGCCAGCCCACATCCTAGCTGTTAGTCATTGCCTGAGGTGTATCTTGCTGTAATTCCAGTACAGACTGCATTTCTGTGAACTGCTGGAAAGCTGATAGATTTGCTGTGAGCTGCAGAATTGGAATTTATTACAAACTGATAAGTACACTGTTTGCAACTTAATTTGCACTGTGCTGTATTTATACACTTATAGGTTCATAGGTTCATAGGTTCATACTAGGCTATCTGCCCAAGGGCATTTATAAGCCTAGCCCATAGTTATGTGGCTTTCGCCACCCCTTTAGTTTGAATAAAAACTATGCCTATCATTTTGCTGTGCCTCTGTCAAGCAGTGACACTGAAGTAATCCCTGGGGTATATCTGCAATCTCCCATCCATTGGTCAAGATTCCTCTTGAACAAGGCCAGAGAGGTGCTCTGCCTCACATGTACCGGGATTTTGTTCCACAGCATAGGAGTCTCTGGGTGATGAATCTGTCCCTCCAGCACGTTCTATTTATAACCGTGTCAAGGTTTAAGTCTCCGCCCTTGTGGTTCTGAGGGATCTAGATTTTTGAGGTGAAGCATATTCATCAAATCTGGGTTTGACATGGCCTTATATGTCAGGCACAGGTCACCTCTGAGCAAGCGGTATGAGACTGAATAGAGCTGGAGTTCTTTCAGTTGGGCAGCATAAGACATATTTTTGAGACCCTTTATCCTTTTGGTGAGGAACTTTTGGGGCCTTTCAAGCTGCAGCAGGTGTCTGGTCAGATACATTCCGAACGGGGCATTGTACTCAATCATAGGTCTAATGAGTGATGAGTACAGGGGGACGATGACCTCCCTTGATCTAGATGTGAATCCCTTCATGATCAGGTGGGGTGATATAGAAGGTTTTCCTAACTACTTTAGCAACATGAGTGTCAAACGAAAGGCTACTGTCAACCTGGGTCCCCAGATCTCTGATGACTTTTTCTGTGCTCAGTGGATTGCCACCTATATGGTAGCTAGGGGTAACCTTGTTTTTCCCAAAGGGTATGGCTATGCATTTTTTGGCGTTTAACTTCAGGCCATGGCTCTGGCACCAGTTATCCGTTTCTGTGAGGCCCTTCTGGAGGATATCTGTGTCAGATGTGTTTTTGACTATGGTGCCCAGTTTGCAGTCATCTGCAAACTTTGTCAGCCATAACCCTCCTGTGTTTGCTTGTACTTCAGAAAAGTAGATGCCGAACAAGAGTGGACCCAGGACTGAGCCCTGTGGGACACCACTTGTGACAGGCTTTGAGTCTGACATGGCTCCAGCAACTCTGACCCTGTGGGTTCTGTCACTTAGCCAGTTTGCAACCCATCTTGTGATGTATGGGTTTACATTCAAGCTGATGAGTTTTTCGATGATACCTGAGTGGGGTATTGTGTCAAGGCCTTTGCCAGGTCAAGGTAGGCTGTATGGACTGCCTTTCCTCATCAATGGCCTTGGTGACTGTCTCAAAAAGTCAACCAAGTTTAAGAGGCAGGATCTGCCTTTGACAAAGCCAAACTGGGTTGGATCCAAAGTCTGCAAGTTCCCTATGTCTTTATTTATGAGTTCCATTATGATCCTCTCCATGGCTTTGCAGATAAGGCTTGTCAAGCTAATGGGCGGTAATTTCCAGGGTCTGTGGAGGCACCGCCCTTATGAAGTGGGACCACAGTCGCCGCGCCACTCCTTGGGTACGTATCCTGAGGTGAGGCTAAGATTAAACAGCTGTCCTAACTGTGGGTTTAATTCCTCGTTGAGTTCATGAAGCACACAGCCGGGGACACCATCCGGTCCCATGGATGCTGTGTTTTTGCCTTAGTGAGGGCAGTTCTCACCTGGGCGTTGGAGATGTTTGGGGGCTACAATCCTCTGGAATAGATATCTCTCCTTTTGGGGAGGGGGAGAAGTTTGCACTGAACCTGTCAGCCAGTATGTTGGCAATGTGTGTAGGTTCAGTAATTTTCACATCATTTTGAACTAATTCTGAGCATATCTGGGAGTTTCCTCCTAGGTTTCTAACATAGCTAAAGAAGGCCTTATGATTCTCTTTAGAGTCCTTGGCGATTTTTCTCTCAAAATTTGCCTTGGATGATTTTATGAGAGCTCTTAGTTTTTACTTATAATGATCAAAGGTGTCTTACCTTTCAAGGATTTTGCTCTATCTTGTAGTAGCTTCCTCCTTTTGTTGTAGAGCTTGTTTATGGCTGGGGTCCACCAGACTGGACGCTTGCCTTTGGTAAAGAGAGTCTTAGTTTTGTTTGGGATTGCCTGATCCATGCAGTCCTGTAGGTGCTGGTAGAAGGCATTTGTAAGTGATTCAGTGGTTTGAGTAATGTTTACCACTGGCTCAGGGGCCTTAAAGGAGACCACACTAGTTTTTAGAAGTGTGAAATCGGCTTTTGAGAAGTTTTTCACTGTGGTCTTTTTTGTTTCAGGTGGGGGCGGGATGAGGACCTCCAGCGAGATTAGTTTATGATCTGATCTCACCAGTGAGGGGTATACTTCCGGTGTTGAACATTTTGATCCCATGTTTGTGATGATGAGATCAAGTATGTTTTCTCCTCTTGTGGGGATGGTGACTAGTTGTTCCATGGCATTTGAGTTTATGAACTCCAGGAATCTTTGCCTATTATTTATAGTGGTGCTGTATTGTTTCTGTCTCTTGTTGTCTCCACTGTGTTTTTCCCACCCACCGTCCCTGTTCCTGTGTTGGTGTTAATCTTGGTGGCTTTGAAAGTGCCCGAACCTCTTGTAAGTTTGTATTTGGATACTCCTTCTGGGCCTATCTCATTTGCTCACTCAGTTGAGTGCAGTGAGATCATATTCTGAATTCAGGCACTCCTACTATGTACAAAGAGAGCATTTGAGAAGGACAACCCCTCTTAATCTTGCTGTGTTACCTCCCAAAAAAAAAAAAAAAAAATATATATATATATATATATATATATATATATATATATTCAGCTGCTCTTACTGTTACTGTTTAGTTACTGTTCTGCGTGCTATCTGTTCAGTTGTTCTTACTCTGCACTTATTACTGCTTGTTAGTAGCCTTCTAATTTAATGCCTTCTGCACTTATTTTTCAGTCATTTGTTAATTTAATTGCATTTAATTCAACTGTATTTGCTGTAATATTGATACACGTGTATCTGCACTGCATTTGAATTGTATTTACTGCTGTTTTAGCTGCTTTTCTGTAAAAAAAAAAAAAAAAATTCCTAGCTTGTTTCCTGCCTTTCCTGTAACTTGTCTAGTCCAGATACAGACTTGCTGTATCCAGGATTGTTTGTAAGCTCCTGAGCCCCCCAAACCTTTCTGTGCTGGAGGGAAGCCTTCTAGCTTACCAGTGGGAGTGGTAAGCACTAGGTAGCTTATCTACCACAGGAGGAGAGGTTTCTGGCCGAGAAATGATAGTTTACTGGCCGTTTGGGAAGCTCTTCCATCTCTTTCAACCTTCTTATTCAAAAGCCTGTGTTTGTGCTTGTTTCCTGCCTTTCCTGTTATTAGTCTAGTCCATGTACAGATTTGCTGTATCCAGCACTCTTTGCAAGCTTCTGAGCCCCCCCAAGCCTTTCTGTGTTGGAGGGAAGCCTTTTAGCTTATCAGTGGGAGTGGTAAGCATCAGGTAGCCTATCTACCATGGGAAGAGTGGGTTTTGGCCCATAAATTGTAGTTTATTAGCCGTTTAGGCAGTTTTCCATCTCTTTCAACTTTCTGGCTTAAAAGCCTGCATTTGCGCTTGTTCCCCACCTTTCCTGTAACTAGTCTAGTCCAGGTACAGATTTGCTGTATCCAGGACTCTTTGTAAGCTTCTTAGCCCCCCCCCCCAAGCCTTTCTGTGTTGGAGGGAAGCCTTCTAGCTTATCAGTGGGAGTGGTAAGCATTAGGTAGCCTATCTACCGCAAGAGGAGTGGTTCTTGGCTCAGAAAGTGTAGCTACTGGCCGTTTGGGCAGTTTTTTCCCATCTCTTTCAACTTTCTGGTTTAAAAGCCGCGCTTGCGCTGTTTCCCACCTTTCCTGTTACTAGCCTAGTCCAGATACAGAGTTGTTGTATCCAGGACTGTTGGTAAGTTTCTGAGCCCTGCAAGCCTTTCTGTGTTGGAGGGAAGCCTTCTAGCTTATCAGTGGGAGTGATAAGCACTAGGTAGCCTATCTACCACAAGAGGAGTAGTTCTGGCCCAGAAATTGTAGTTTATTGGCCGTTTGGGCAGCTTTTTTCATCTCTCTCAACTTTCTGGTTTTAAAGCCTGTGTTTGTGCTTGATCCCCACCTTTCCTGTTACTAGCCTAGTCCAGATACAGAGTTGCTGTATCCAGGACTGTTGGTAAGCTTCTGAGCCCCGCAAGCCTTTCTGTGTTGGAGGGAAGCCTTCTAGCTTATCAGTGGGAGTGGTAAGCACTAGGTAGCCTGTCTACCACAGGAGGAGTGGTTCTTGGCCCAGGAATTGTAGTTTATTGATCATTCAGGAAGTTGTCCATCTCTTTCAACTTTCTGGTTTAAAAGACCACATCTGTGCTTGTTTCCCATCTTTCCTGTAAATAACCTACTGGAAAGCACTAAAACGCCTTAAACTGATTCAAGCCTTCTAGCTTAAAAGAGAGACTTTAGAGTAATTGAGTATCAGTTTTCTGTATTTTCTTGCTGTACTTAACTGTTTTCTGCCTAAACGCTAATTTTTCCAGCACTTATTGGCATTTAAAACTTGTTTTTTTTTCACATATTGTACTTATTTGACTGCCTGCACTTTTAAAAAGTTTTTTTGTTTAAATAAATTGTTTAACTATTGTAGGCTACACACTAAAGTGTGATAGCCTTTTCTGATTGCTTGTAATCGTTTAAAGCTGTTTTGTGTACTTTTTACTGTTTTTGCCTTATCTTTTCAAAAAAAAGATGTTTTCTTGTTTCCCGCCTTTCTAAGCTAGTATAGTCCAGTTTTCAGGCTAGTGCTGAATTCAGGGCTGTGTTACAAGTTTCTGAGTTGCCCATACCCTACTTGGATAGAGGGAAGTTTCTCTGTTCACCAGTGAGAGAGGGGAACGTTGAGCAGCCATCTGTCCCTGCAGACGTGGTTCCAGCCCAGAAGTTAGTAGCTTAAAAAACGCGTTTTGCGCACCGGGCAGCACCGGTAAGCTAGGGTTAAATTATTCCCAGCTCCACTAAGTCTACTCTTCAGTTTTTCACTGAAACTAGTCTAACTCTCAACCTAAGCACTCAAAAAGCATCCAACAGTCCAGCACTTGCACAGACCTAATAGCAAGCACTAATATACCCCGGCACATGACTGCCCAGCAGGGCAAGGCTCTTTATGTACCCCTCACCAACCAAGTGACTAGGCAGCTCACCCTACTATTCAGGCATGACCAAAGAGCAACTTCAGGTGTACTCTCTAGTCCAGCTGGTGAATCTGGGTATCCTGAGGCAATGTTACAACTGCCTCATGTACACAGACAACCCTCTCCTACTACCACAAAACACTAACATATGCGAGAGATGCAATTATACAGCCAAACTGGAGGCTAAGGTCTCTCCACCCAAGACTGGAACAGACAGTCACGAGGAGAAGGTTAACACTTTCACCACACCTCCAGCCTCATATAGACCTACTAAACCAGCACTGGCAAAAAATATAGATAAATACACAAAATCATACTTGGAGGCTCTAAATAAAAACCTGCAAAAGCATCAGAGAGCTCCAAAGCAGACACCCACAAAACCTGCACCTCCCGTCACAAACCAGACAACACATAAAACACAAAATCAATGTGCCGCACAATCACAGCCCTTAAGGCGAAATAACATATCTAACACACTAGTAATAGTTGACTCAATAGTCAGGCACACTGACGTCCCACTCACTATGCTGGACAAGGAGAAGGTTACTGTTAGCTGCTTATTGGGAGCCAGAATCCACCACATAACACAAGCACTCAGGTCACTCCAGAACAAGTACAAATATGACTCTGTTATTGTTCATGTTGGTGTAAATGACCTGAGACATACCTCCCTGGACTACATGAAAAGAGACATGGAAGAGCTCTCTGATCATGTAGCCCAGGTGGGTATGACCCTGAACCTGAGTAGCATCCTGCCCTCACCAAGCATGATACCTCAGTATAAAGAAACAAATGATCAATTTCAACAACTGGATAAGCTTCTGGTGTCATTCAAAGGGGATCCAGTGTCTGTCAGCCTGGAATGACATGCTCGACAAGCCGCGTTGCTTCGCAAGAGATGACTTGCACCTGTCACCCCTTGGCTTTTGAATACTGCCCAAGGCTTTTGCTGCCCCCATAGTGCCTTTTTTAGGCAAGGCTCAAAATTCAAACCCACCACCGTAAACAGCACAAGTAAAAAAATGAGGGTTATGCTACTCAACGCCAGGAGTTTAAATCTCAAAATGCATGCGCTCGAAGCACTCCTAAGTATGGAGAACGTCGACATCTGTACAGTAACTGAAACCTGGCTCATGGCTCCAGAGAGCACTCCAGCACTACTGGGCTACAACTCATACCACACATTTCGGCCACAGAACATGGACTGAAACACAAAAGGAGGGGGTGTATCCATATTCATTAAGGATACCCACACCTCCAGATTAGTGGCGCAGCATGATACTTCTGAGATCATCCATGTGCAACTAACATCGGGCAAATCTGCAATGCAAATTGGGCCTGCTACAAATCACCCTCCATGACCCAGGACCACCACTCTGCCTTTCTGGAGACACTGGAAAACATGAAGGTCCTACTGAACACCCTGATATTGGGTGATTTCAATTACCCTACCATTAACTGGGAAAACTACTTGAGTACAAACTCCCAGGCTCAACGCTTCCTGGAATTTATCATCTCAAATGCCCTGGATCAGCTGGTAAACTCCCCTACCAGAGGCCACAACATATTGGACCTGGTCATCACCAACATGGGCGACAGATGTTCCGTACCGGAGGTTAACCCATCACTGGTTAGATCAGACCATAAACTAATCACCCTGGATGTCCACACCCCACCACCATCCCCAACCAAGGAAACCACAGTGAAAAACTTTTCTAAAGCAAACTTCACCTTACTTAAGGCAGAGGTGGTAAGTTTCACAGCCCCCAAGCTAAAGGATAACATTGCCTAAGATGCAGAATCCTTTACAATTGCACTCTGTGATCGTGCATGGATCATGCCATTCCTAGCAAAACTAAGACTCACTCCTCTAAGAGAAGGAAACCAGTCTGGTGGACTCCTGCCATAAACAGGTTATACAACAGAAGGAGGAAACTAGTTCAGAAAAAAAGCAAATCCCAAGAAGGGAAGACATCCCTGATCAGTATCAGTAAGTTAGGAAATCCTTCTATGTGGCCCATCTAATTACTAAAGGGTTCACATCTAGAAATAAAGAGGTTATAGTGCCCCTCTACTCATCACTAATCAGACCCATCATAAAGTACAATGCCCCATTTGGGATGTACCTCACAAGACACTTCCAACAGTTGGAAAGACCACAAAAGCACCAAACCAAGAGGATTACTGGCCTCAAACATATGTCCTATGCAGCCCGACTGAAAAAACTCCAGCTGTACTCAGTGGCATATCGCTTACTCAGAGGTGATCTCTGCCTGACTTACAAAGCCATGTCCAACTCAGAATTGATGGACATGCTCCATCTAAAGTAATCCAAGTCACTGCGAGCCACGTGCTGTAGTGAGCTAAACCTCGCCACAACAATAAATAGAACATGCTGGAGGGATAGATTCCTGTCACAGAGACTCCCCATGCTTTGGAACAAAATTCATAACTACATTAGGCAGAGCCCCTCACTAACACTCTTCAAGAGAAGCCTTGACAAGTTGATGGGTAACAGAAAATACACCCCTGGGATCACTTCATTGGCTCTGCTTGACAGAGGCTCAGTTAATTAATCAATGGGGCGGCAAAAGCTGACACACTGTCTAGGCTTATAAATGCCTTCGGGCAGATAGCCTAGTACCTACCTATGAACCTATGAACCTATAATAATGACACTGACTGCTACCCACTGGAGATACGCAATAACTAGATATTAAACCGTCTCCATGCCAAGTTTGCTTGACAGGGTGCAAGCTTTCTTAACAGGATTAGTGAGCAATTTGATATACTAACAAGACATCAAGGAACAAATATAATTGCACTGCAAGAAATATTGCATACCAGTGAGGTCTAGACTCTTGTGGTTTGAGAGTGTGGCCTATACCCTTCTAAGCTGGGAATTGCTGGTGAAGGCTTATTGTGCCTGTTATTCTAAGTGTCTTTATTTTGGTTTAAGCACTTGGGCTCCAAACCAGTTACTTTACATTAGGAAGATTTGTAGTCTAAACTCTTGTAGCAGGACAGGATAGCCTACACTCTTCTAAGCTGGAAATTGCTGGTTGAAAGTCTACTGTGTCTGTTACTCAAGTGTCTTAGTTCTGACTTAAGCACTTGGGCTCCAAATCTAGTTGTTTTACATTAGGAGAGTTTATGGTCTAGACTCTTGTATCAGGACAGTGTGGCCTACACCCTTCTAAGCTGGGAACTGCTGGTGAATTGCTACTTTATTTAAACAGTGTTTTTTTTTTTTGCTTTTGTGACTGTGATTTAATGCACTTTTAATTTCTAGTACTTCTTCATTTTATAACATAGGCCAGATTCAGACTTGATAAATCTAGCCTGTTTGGTATGACCTGAGCCTTAAAACCAGCTCTTCATTGAGATTTTGAAAGATCTGAGGCATCTGTTCCTTCCAACTAACTACAAGTACCTGGTTTTGCTCTTATATTGCACTTTAAATTTGTATTTTCGTTCTACTGTTTGAATTGTCTGAACTGTTTTTTGCCACATTTTACTGTATCCTGTACTAGTTCAGCTGTAACATAGCCCAGTTTCAGGTTTGCTGTTTCTGGGTCTGTTTTGTAACTTCTGAACATCAAATTCAAGCCATCCTTGTTGGTGAAGATCCTTCTGCACCCTTGTGGGAGGAGAGTGCTGTCTGGGTCCCATCTAATCAGGGATGATTGGACTAGAGCACAGAGAAAGCATCCTTATTGGCTAGTTTGAGTTAAAAGGGCTATTTCTTGTTTGATTTAAGCCCCGTGTTTGCGATTGTTTGAGTATAGTGCACCACTGTGCACTGCTGTGTAGCAGTGGTTACTGTTGGCGGTTATAGACGCAAATGTTTTGCTTGTTAAATTTTCCCTTAGCACTTTGCTTGTGGTCCTCCAGAAGTTTTTCCTGGCCCTACTCTACTGTCAGGTGGTACACTAATCCTAGCTTCAGAGGTACCAACACACCTCTCACCCACTAACTATTCCTAAGTGTGAACTTTTTTCCTGAACATTTACCTAACACTATGGATGGACAATTTTCCACAGTTTCTCCAGCCAGCTTGGTTAACATGGGCATCCTGAGGCAGTGTAGTAACTGCCTCATGTTCAATGAAAACCCTCTAGCCCAAACAAACTCAACATGTGAAAGGTGCAACTATATTAAGAATCTTGAATACATGCTTTCTCACAAACCAGTCAGTACAAATGATAATGAGCAGGTTGTCAGCATGCACACTTCACCTCCTACTCCACCCAAACACATATCACACATACTACATATGCAGAGATCCTCACCAGACACATACCTAAACACCAGAGACCTCCTAAGCACAAACATAAGCTCGCTACACATAATACTTCCTCTACAGACCACAGTATACATAATAACTCACGCACTAGTGTCTCACCTGTCAAGCCCTTAAGGCAAAACACAAAACCAAACATATTAGTCCTAGGTGATTCCATTGTGAGATACACAGATGTCTCTCTCACCAGGCTGAATAAGAAAAGGTCACGGTCAGCTGTCTGTCAGGTGCTAGGATCTTCCATATCACACATGCACTGAAGTCTCTTAACAACAAGTACTGCTATGACTCTGTCATAATCCATGTTGGTTTGAAGGACTTGAGATGTACCTCTCTGTACTATATGAAGAGAGACATGACTGAGCTCTCGGACTGTGTGTCTCAGGCATGTCCATAGCCTTAAGCAGCATTTTACCTTCACCTAGAATGATGGCTCACTTCAAACAGAAAATGATTTACTTCAATAATTGGCTTAGTTTCTGGTGTCATTCTAAGGGGATCCAGTATCTGTCAGCCTGGGATGACATGATCGACAGACCTTGATGCTTTGCCAGAGATGGTCTTCATCTGTCACCCCTGGGATTTCAGCTACTAGCTAAGGCTGTTGCCATCCCCATAGTGCCTTTTTTAGGCAGTGTCTCAAGGACAAAATTCCTGATGTAAAAACTCCATCTAAAAACAACCACAAGGTTATGCTGCTGACTGCTAGGAGTTTTAACATGAAATTGCACTCACTAGAAGCAGCCCTCACCTTGGAAGACGCATACATTTGTGCAGTCACTGAGACCTGTTTCAAGGCTGTGGAGAGCACACCAGCCATACTGGGTTACACCTTCTTCCTCACATTGAGACCTCAAACTGAAGGCATGAAAACTAAAGGAGGCGGTGTATCAATATTCATTAAAGATAAATACACCTACAGATTTGTTAAACAGTATGAATCCCTGGACATACTTTAGGTGCAATTAACTGTTGGTAGGACACCTATTCAAGTAATTGCCAGCTACAGGACCCTCTACATTAATCAGGACACCCACTCAGCCTAATTGGATCTACTTGAGTCTATCAAGATACATCTAAACACCATGGTTTTGGTGACTTAACTACCCATCCATTGACTGCGTAACTTACTCATGCTCAAACTCACTTCCGCAAAGGTTCCTTGACTTCGTTAACTCTAATGCTCTGGACCAGCTGGTTGACACCCCCACAGGAGATACCAACATCCTGGATCTAGTGCTCACCAATATGGGGGACCACTGTAGCACTCCCACTGTGAGGTCTTCACTGGTGAGATTGGACCACAAATCAGTATCATTCGAAGTAACTATCACACACCTGACCCCCCCCCCCAGCAGCAACTAAACTAAAAAACTTCTCCAAAGCAGATTATAAGCTCTTATGGGATGGTAGCTTCACTGCACACCCCAGATGGAATTGGCAACTATTCCGAGTTCTGCACCAATGCTTTATACAAACACTTATATAACTTCATTGACTCGGTCGTACCTGAGAGGACCAAAACAAGCTCCTCAAGGAAGAAGAAACCTGCCTGGTGGACAACTGCCATTAACAGGCTTTATAATAAGAGGAAGAAATTGCTGTCTAAGAGTAAGAGGGAGTGAGCCCTAAAATGAAAACACTCCGTCTTCAGCTTAAACAAACAAATAAGACTTCTTGTGAAGTTCTCCAAAGCAAAATATGAATCCAAATTAGCTTCCTCAACTAAGGGCATCCATAAGGCGTTCTTTAGTTACATCCGTAACCTAAAAGGAAAGGCCCAGATTTGTGTCAAACTGGTAGATAATGATACCACGTATACCGAGCCTGTGGACGTAGCTAACCTGTTGTCCAACTAGTTCTGTGAAAACTTCACTCTCCTGTCCCTGCCACTTATACCCAATGACATCCCTACCACCTGTTCTCTACCATGTATCTCTAAAGAGCACATCATAAACCCCCTCTCTAAGGCCAAAAACACAGCATCTGTGGGACCTGATAACATCCCAGGCTGCATCCTACATAGGTTCCAACAAGAATTAACAACACCACTGGGTACTTTTTTCAGTCATAGTCTAAGCACCGGCTTCATCCCAGCTGAATGGAAAATGGCCACTGTTATTCCCTTGCACAAAGGTTGTGCTTCCACTGATCCCAAGAACTATAGACCTATTAGCCTGATTAGCCTTATCTGCAAGGCTATGGAGCAAATCATCATGAACCTTATCAACAAAGATATAGGTAATCTTCAAACACTTGACCCTACTCAGTTTGCATTTGTCAAAGGGAGATCATGCCTGTTAAACCTGGGGGATTTCTTTGACACATTCACCAAGGCCATGGACGAGGGGAAATCTGTGCATATAGCCTACCTAGACTTAGCCAAGCCTTTTAACACTATCCATCACTCAGGCATCATTGAAAAACTCATCCAACTAGGCATTAACTCTTATATCGTTAGATGGGTCACTAATCAGCTCACCGATAGAAGCCATATATAGAACCCCACCATGACCAATGGTGTTCCACAGGGATCAGTCCTGGGACATCTACTGTTTGGAATCTATTTCTCTGAAGTACATGCAAAAACTAAAGGTCTGTGGCTGACAAACTTTGCTGAGGACTGCAAACTGGGAGCAGTTATAGAATCTACAAATGATGTCAACATCCTACAAGAGGGTCTTACAGAAACATATCGTTGGTGCCAAACTCATGGCCTTAAACTCAATGCAAAAAATATATTATCACCCCTTTCAGTAAGAGTGATGTCCCTGCTAACTACCAAGTCAATAGTAACACCCTAAGTACACACTCAAATGGTGACAGACCTGGGCACATAGGTTGACAGCAATCTTACCTTTGATCACCATGTCTCCACAGTGGTAAGAAGGGTGTTCTATACTGCTCATCTCATAAGTAAGGACATTGTTTCCAGAAAAAAAGAAGTTATACCCTCCCTGTACTCTTCCCTCATCAGGCCAATAATTGAGTACAATGCCATTTTGGTATGTACCATTCCAAGCACCTGCAGCAAATGGAGAAACCACAAAGGTTCCTCACAAGGAAAATTCAAGGTCTTCAGCATCTGTTCTATGTGGATCATCTGAAATCACTGTCATTTTATTCTGTTTCATGCAGGCTACTCAGAGGCTATCTCTGCCTTGCATATAAGGCCATCTCTGACTCTGCTTTATTGGAAATGCTGCATATCTGTAAGTCAAATGGTCCACGGGTTACTCACTCTAAAGACCTTAACCTGGTAAGTAATGTTAATAGAACCTGCTGGAGGGACAGATTTGCCTCCCAGAAGTTACCACACCTTTGGAACAGACTCCCATTTCATGTCAAACAGAGCACCTCATTGCTTCTCTTCAAACACAGTCTGGATGATTGGATTGGTAACTGTAAATTCACCCCAGGGGTTCAACCTGTGTTCCTCTTGCACATGGCATTAGGTGCTGATCATGGAAAGAAGGTAGAACTTAGCTAGGCTTGTAAGGGCACTAGGGACCATGAGCATTGTAACTTCCTATAATCCTATGATCCTATAAACACTGGAGCTATGAGTCTACATGGAATACTGATTATTTCTCAGATAGAACAATAGGTCCTGAACAGAATTTCCTCTGTTTCACTGAACCAAGAAATCAACCTGCAAGTTTTATCGTCGCCTAACTGTCAGTGGTGTTTAGGTCCTGAACAGTATTTCCTCTGTTTCAATGAATCAAGAAATCAACCTGCAAGTTTTATCAAGTCATCTAACTGTCAGAGGTGTTTGGTACTGATGTCACTTCTTGAACTTAGAAGGTGTAAAATATCCCATACCTCACCAAATGAAAGTCAATTTTACAACGTCCCTTTCCTAAAGACTGTCACTCACCCTGCAACACCATCCCACTACAAATAGGGCTACAGGGCCAGGGTGTTTTACAAACATTGCCCTACCCAATAAAACACTGGACAGTTGGATCCTTAATGATGAGAGTCTGCGTGGTGCCCTCCATATTCAGTTTTTCTTGCCTGTTTGCATGGTATGCACATTGTACCGTGGAAACTGTAGTGTCCATCCTGTGTCAGAGTCAACTGTATCAGACTAGCACTGTAGTGCTTTAAAACTGCATCTCCTAAACAAAGGACTGCCACAATGTCTAGTAGGGGAAGCAGGCTAAATCACTGTACTGACGCAGGATGTTTATGTGTTCCCATGAATAATGTCACTGCAGCTCTTTGCATGATGTTGTGACTTTACTTTAAATAATATACCATGAGAAAATAACCAGGTAACTTTCTTGAAGGTGTCTTCATGTTGATGGGGCTAGAATTTCAAAAGTAAAGTGGGAGATTCCTGTGAAAAGAGTGACACAACATATGCATCTTGTGTTTTAAGTATAGCTATATGTAGCTCATCTATTTATTTATGTAACATGTGTTTACCAAGATAGAAAACTGATCACTAGTGACCAATATCAGTCACAGCCAAGGAATAAATACAATGTCAGAATTACATTTAATGAGGGACAACCAGAGTATAATGAACGTATTATTAACAGCTAAAATGTGAATAGTACCTGCAATTGTAATGTACATTGTTTGCAATAAATCAAGACAAATATTGTGTAGAAAGTGAGAGGGTTGCATGATAATTACAGCTGTGTGAACATTTCTGCCTGGTGACAAAAATCATAATTTTGAGTTTGACAGAGATGAGAAAGAGGCTTTTGTTGGAGGCGCAGTGGATTAGGGCTAGGAAATCTGCATGTAGGTCTATCTGGAGGTTGGGTATTGAATTGTTTATGTGAAATATACCTTGTCGTTTGTATAGAGAAGGAGGGTCAGTTTATTTATAAATACAGAAAACTGGCAGAGGACCAAGTATGGAACCTTATGGTACTCCTTTTTGAAGGCTGAATGAGTGGGATATTGAGGTATGAATTTTGATGGAGCTGTAGTGACTGATGAGGTAGTTTTAAGCCCAAAATATGGATTTGAGACTTATGCCCACTTGTCGTAGGTGGTGGAGAAAAATGTTGTGGTTAACAATGTCAAAGGCTTTTGTAAGTTCAATAAAGACTGTGCCAGTGAGCTGTCCTATATTAATAGCTAGTAGTATTTAATTGGTCAGGGCTCATAGGGCTATGTATATGCTAAGATCAGTCCAGATCCATGTTGTTTAAGAAAAGGATGGTGTAAGTGAAGTACTGGGTGAGTTGAACATGGATAATTTTTTCAAGCAGTTTGCATAAAATCAGAAGGATAAAGACTGGCCTGAGTGGGGTTAGATTGTTTTGGGATTGGGCTAATAATATTTGTTTTACATATATTTAGCAAAATATGTTGTGTTAGACAGAGACTGAAGACGTGTTGCAGGGACATTATGAGGATATCCCTGTGCTGGTATATGAACCAGGGATAAAGGCCATCTTTCCTGGTGGGCTGTCAGTTTTTATTTGTTGTCTTGTTTTAATTTGTTTACAGTAACAATTGAGATATGTAGAGAAGTGATTCTAGGGGATGAACAGCAGTCTGATTGTTTGATGGGGCTGGCAGGCTGGATAATTCAGAAAGGAATTCAAAGAAGAGTATAGAGGAACTTTTGGTGGGTTAGTTTAAATATCCTTTCACGTGAGTTGATTCACTTCTTTCCAGAACTCCTTTGGTGATTTAGATAATGATTTTTAAAATCTTTTCATACGTCATCTTTTGTGTTGTAGTATTGCTAATAAGCAGATCTATCTAAGAACTGTATGCACCAAGTAAACAAAAATACTTCCATGTTGTACCAATACATAAAGGAGGACTGTCTACTAATATATCCAGTTTCAAACGTATCATCCTCTTACGTCTTCTATCAAAGATGCTAGAAAAACTGAACCTGGTCCATGATGCAGTGGGATAATGTCCTGGCTGCACACAAAACAATTCATGGTCAACATGTGGCATAGGTGCTGGAGGGACTGGATAGGGAGTGATGATGCAAGTTTAGCCATTCATGGGAGGGAGCCAGCCTGACTCCCTGCACTGGTGACACCTGCAGGAATGCCAGTGTATTATAGCATCGTGAAGAACCTAGCATACCAGTGCTGCAAGAGGTATACCACTTAGTCAAAGGTTCTCTTGTGTAGAAGCAAGCGTGCACCTCTAGAAGGCAGATGCAGTGCAGCTAGCAGGGCTGCCATGTTGTATGAATGGGACACTCCACCAGATCTGGAGACAGGCCAGTCCCTAACACCTGTCTATTATCTCCACAGGGGAATGAATGGGCTGGAAGACTCTATATAATATACAGAGGAATGATTAGTTCAATCGGTGCAGGAAGAGCAGGAAGGGGGAACATTGGGACAACCATGCAGATGACAAAAACAAAACAAGTCCTAGAAATCTTTGCACACAAATAAATCATACGGTATCTACTTAAAAACATTGTACTCTCAATAGCCGAGGTGATCCTGGTTTGATTAGCAGATCAGGCATCTAATGTGTGGTAGAGATGAAGGGGTGAGAACATTCTGGTGCTGGGAGGAGTATTCTTGTAGGTGTTTCATGTGGGGAGGCATTGTCCATAGTGGGTAGTAATCCTCAGACATAACAGGTGAATGCAAAGGAGAAAAGGAATCAAAGAGTGGGTCGTTAATGAAAAATAGAAGTAAGAAGTGATATAACTCTCTCTCCAGGATGCCCATAGGTTCCATGTCAGCCCTAGCTTTAGAAAAGAAACAGTTCATGGATTCTAGGGAGAGGCTATTAAACCCAGGGATCAATGGACCCTCTGGTAGAAGCTGAAAGGATTTAAGCAGAGGAGTGCAAAACATTGCTCTCTAATACCCAAAATGGATGCTTTCCTAATCACAGTGTGCAGTCTTTCCTTTTAGTTTTTCCAGATGTTAACAAGCACATTAACCAAGGACAGCATTTATCCCAAATCTATCAAAGGCATTTGACACAATGTATCCCCTGCTACTTTAGAAATTCTAAAAAACAGACGTTAAGAAAACCATCATTAACTTTTTTCAAAGTTATCTTTCCAAAAACCCAGTTAGCTAAATGGCAAAATACTCCCTCATTCAGTAAAATAGTGACAACAGGTGTCCTTCCAGGATCCATCCTGGACCTCTCCTATTTAGCATCTTTATCAATAATATGTACACATCTGTAATAAAAATAACTAGTGTACAATATGCTGATGACTCTAGACTAATCTGCAATGGAGTCTGTCTTCAAGAACCTCAACACGTTTAACCATACAACAAGCTTTTAATATCACAGAACCTTGGCTGACAGATTCATATCCACTTGTAAATGTAAATAATAATAATAATAACAATAATAATAATAGCAATAAGACTATAAAATAAAAATAAAGTAATTCTACTTTCAAACTCAGATAGCACAACACTCGACTTGGATTTCTACTTAACTACCTTGAATCATTCATCCATGTGTGTAATCACATATAATCTACAATTTGACAAATATATTGGTTCTGCTATAACAAAAGTAAACAGAAACTTGGTACACTATACAGAACTATATCTGTACCATTTCTATCCACTACTGCACAAACACTGATATTACCATTTTTACTGTATGCCTCCACAATTCTTGCTAACATTAACAAAACAAAAGTAAGCAAATTAGAGAAATGACATAATAGCATAGCTAAATTTGTGTCAGCTATGCCACATAAAATGTATTACTGTCCAGTATTAGGAAAACTGGGATCTAGAAAAATCCATAAGATTGTAATATTAAATCAGCTCAAAGTAAGCTACAATATAATAAACAAACCTGAATGTTGACTTGTTTTAAAATATATAGTCCAAATATATGGCCCAGAAAGATTCTTTGGATTTCCTAACACAAATCAAATAGTCACACTCAAACTTCCAACCACAGTGGAAATAACCTGTACTCATACTCAGTGACTAAACACTGCAATGCCATCCCTATAAACATTCACAACACACTCAATAACCAAATTTGTGAAAGCCTGAAGACATATCTGCATAATAAATGGTGCTGTCTGCACTTTAAATAACTTTACTTTCTTTTAGCCAAACAGAAAATGAATGTATGCATAAAGGAACAACTAAAAAACAAAATCATGCATAGTAGGATCTGTGGTTCTAGGGCTAACACCAAAATTTAAAGTTGAATAAAATAAAATAAAATCTTGTCTGACTTCATACTGGAACCACAGATCCCACAGTATGTATTGTTTCAGTTATTAACTTACTTATTTTCCCACTTTCTGATTTTATAACCACATTCAGTCACACAGGTCTGAAGTTAAATAATCCAACTAAAATGCAAAAATGTGACCTTTAATCATTTTATATCATCTTTAGTGCTTTACTTCTCAACTAAGTCCTCTCCTCTCCTCTTCACTGCTTATACACACTCAACCTCTTTAATATCTTAATCCTCTGTTTCTCTTTCACTTCTCAGCAATATAATTTCTCTTCATTTCAATACTGTTGTTAAAATTCATGACAGTTGTAACTTTCTCTGTATACAAAGCATGTTCATAAGATCTCAGGATTATTCTGATGATTATTTTTATTGTTAGTATAGATTTTATTTTGTTATTGTCAATGTTGAGTGCTCACATTAATTGTTTTCTTATCTAACAATACTTCTGTTCATAGACTTGTAGAATATGCAATATCTTCATATTGGGATACATATTCCATGGACTTCTACTAAAATGGGTTCATTGTAGTTGGACTACCCTAGTTTGTTAAATGCAACTAAATTAATAAAATGTCCCCTACACTTATTTAAAATACCCAAGATTTTGCTTAAATTGTAATAGTTTTACTACTGATATGCAGTTAGTTTCAAATACTTAACTGCTGTCTTTCAGCATTCAACCTGACCTGACATAAAAGTGGTATCATACATGTCATGTTTTAAATACGTGCATGTCATGTTTTAAA